>NW_004524600.1:19999090-20111476 GCF_000260255.1 Octodon degus
AAATTGTTATTAGGTGAAGTCTCTATAGAGCTAAAGCAGATTCTTCTAAAATGTATTGCTTTGGACAATACATATTGTTCTTAAATTATATTTGGTGCTTTGTTCTGTGCTTGTCTTGGTTTTCTCTGCAAATTTTATGGAACTGACATTACTGTATTTCACATTCTTTGTAAAATACTTCAACATTCCTGGTATTAGTTTATAAGGAATAGACTTACTTATCTTGAGAAAGTGACTTATTTTTATGTTATGAATATCATGAATTATGCTACCAATCAGCATTCCATTTTCCTGGTGGCTGCAGTCTTTCAAAAGCATAATGTGCCTGCATTTTTTCATTTAACTCATTTCTACATCTAGTTCTCCCTTCTTAAAAGTTTTTTGGGGCCGGGGAGATGGCTCAGTAGGATAAGTGCTTGCCCAGGAAGTGCAAGGGCCTGAGTTCAATCCCTGGCTCCACATAAAATAAATAAATAAATAAATAAATAAATATTTTTCATTTTCTACACTCACATAATTTGTAGTTTACGATTTATTGGCATATTTTATTAATAGCTTGTTGGTATATTTTATGAATTATCTTTATCTTAAATCTCCTTTTCAGTCAGATAACAAGTGAATGGTTGATCTATCAAGAAAATGAAACATTAAATCTATTTTTTAAAAGAACTGGACAGTTGGTGATTTGCAAAATCCTGGACAATCACTGGTCAAGACAATATTGTGCCATACATGTATCTTTTGTCCTACCATCTCCTGACTGATTCTGAAGGAAGCAACTTAATTTTCTGAGACTCCTGTAACTGTGCTCCCGAGGAAATATGCAACCATGCAGGGACAGCAACTAAGCAAGCTGTTCTAGTGAGAGACATTCCTTGGGGAGCTTGTTTGTTGGTGGGAGTGTGTGTGAGGTAGTCTCATCCCATGATGGAATTGAGATGTGAAACTTGGAAACTGTCAGTGATCATATTTCTGCCCTGTGGAGAAAGCCTGGCTCAGAGTGAGAAAGACACTGGCACAGAGGAAAAAGATACCAAGTGAGTGAAAGCTAAGTGAGAAACAAACCAGGCATCATTCAGGTTCCTAGTACTGTTTGATTGTTGCAATCCAAGGAAAATTTGTCTTTCGTATGGTTTACATGTTCACCCCTTCTTTAGATTTTTCAAGGTAACAAATTTTTTTTGTGTTGACTCAGGTTTGGTCACTTTCAAGAAGAAAGAGCACTTGGGTATTTTTATTTTAAACCTTACAGTATAGATTGGGGAGACATCATTTGGCTTCCTTAGGAAAGCTCTGTCCCTGATCCTCATCAACCCATGGTCCATCTCTGTGCAAAAACAGGCTTTGCTCTTCACCTTGGAGGGTCTACATCTGGTTCTAAAGTTTATTTAAGAGAAAGCAGGCCGGGGAGACGGCTCAGTGGAATAAGCGCTTCCGTGGCAAGTGCAAGGGTCTGAGTTCAATCCCCTGTTCCGAAAAAAAAAAAAAGAGAAAGCAGCATTTTCTTTTATCGATCTGACATAAAAATAATTAAATTTTCTTTTGCAAAATGCCAATATTGCAGTCACTTGTCAGTAACCTCCAGATCAAATTGTTTGCTCTCCTGTTAGTGTCAAAATGCACCAAGGCTATGCAGGGACATGGCAACTAGCATTTTCTACAGGGTTCGATCACTGTCTCTACAGCAGATCAACAGTCAGCCTGGTGACCAGGTGAGTGACGTGGAAAGAATGTGGCTTTCACCCAGGCAGCCCAGACCTACTTTTTAGCTTTACAGCTTGACCAAGCTCCTTCCTCTCTCACCCTTCCTTGGGCACTGCTAGAACAGCAGCCTCTTCCTTAAATACATTGTTGGGAAAAACAAATATTAGTAAAGCCCCAACACAGTGTCAACAGGTTGAGCATCCCTAGTCCCCAAATCCAAAAATTGTCTGAAATCTTAAACTTTTGAAGTGCTAACATGATGCCACAAGTGGGAAAGTTCTCCGCCTTGTCTCATGGGAAGGGTCTTAGTCAAAATGCAGGCATACTAAAAATGTAGAAGTACCTTCAGGCAATGGGTCTAAGTATAAATGAGATGTAAATGAATTTCATGTGTAAGCTTGGGTCCCTTCATCTGTCTGTCTGTATGTATGTATGTATGTATGTATGTATGTATGTATGTATCTGTCTATCTATCTATCTACAATTATTCCAAACTCTGAAAAAAAAAACTATAAATTCAAATACTTGTGGCCTCAAGCATTTCAGGTCATGGGTACTTGGCCTATAATAAGCTCTGAAACCAGGCATGGTGACACATGCCTGTAAAACCAGTGCTGGAACATCAGAGAAAGGAGGATCACCATGAGTCCAAACTATGTAGTGAGATCCTATAGAAATAAATAAATAAATAAATAAATAAATAAAATTTAAAGAGCAGGAGCTATTCTCACTGTAATGCTCCCTATGGAATGCCTTTGTAAAGCTGTATTAATTTGCCTTGTTTTTATTTAGAAACGAACAAGCTATATGTATACATCTACATCCTCTGCACAACTATGAATTACTAGTCTGCTTTACAGAAGGATTTTTTTTGGGGGGGTGGGAGCTGCTCAGGGTGCCTTCAGGGCAGGTCTGGTTTGGCTTGAGGATAAGGGGAATGAACCACAGCATCCTGAACCTGACTGCTTTGTTTCAGCAGCTACTTAAACACATGAGCTAATGGGCAGGCCCCCAAAAATGGCAGAAGGGTTTTTTTGTTGTTGTTGTTGTTGTTGTTGTTTTTTTTTTTTTTTTTTGATTAGTCTGCTTTACAAAAATACCTTTAGATTATATCCCTTTTGGACTTCATTTGGAACATATATATTTCTGAATTGCTGATTTTGTTTATCTACTAAAAAATTTACATGCGCTCATACTGTTCCCCTTCCCTAATCCTTCTCCTCCTTCCTCTGTCCCTTCTTTTCCTCCCTCCCTCCCTCCCTCCCTCCCTTCCTTCTTTCCTTCCTTCCTTCCTTCCTTCCTTCCTTCCTTCCTTCCTTCCTTCCTTTTCTTTGTGAGAAAAGAATAATGCTCAATTTTATAAAACTAAGCTAGACTATACACTAATTTCATCCTTTTACTTTGCTCATTATTTTAGTCTTTCAGTGGTTATATGTGTGTGAATTATTTAGGTATTCCCAAATTTTTCCTGGAAACAGGCAGCATGCATGGAACATAAGTACAATGAAGGCCTGTGCTATTCCAGCAGCCATTGTAGGGTGACTGGTTGAGCCAGGAGCAGGAGCGCTGCCTCTGTGCTTGACAGTTGCTGCACAGTGTGCTTCAGTTCCCTTGAAGTCACCCTTCAGTGAGTCCACACTGGCTGCCTCTCGTCCTCACTTCTAGTCGACCCCTTTCTTTCAAACTCCATATCCAGGCAGCCCAGTGCCTCCTCCATCTATGGAGTGATAGGTTCCAGCCTGCGTACAAACTGCTAAATTATCATGGCCCGAATTCAACATGACCGAAACCCAAAAAACAACAGCTTATCTTCCTAGTGACCACTTCCTCTCTTTTCCCACCCAGCCCGTGATACCTTTCCTGTGCACACAGGGAGACCCTAGTCAGCTCTTCCATATCACTGAAACTGGCCCTCAAGCTCCACCCTTAGCAAAAGTCTATAGAGTGTCAGCCTTTCTGTCTCAGGTCAGGGGATCCCCCTGTCTCGCTTGCATTTTCTCTATGTCCTCAGAGTCAATAAGGGCCTCTTTATCTTTCCTGTCTCTTTACTGTGCCAGAAAAACCTAACATGGAGAGGACCCATGAGGTAAAAACCTTATTCAAGTTGACTGAAGATATCTAGCGTTGACAGCAGCACCAGGCTCAGGGAAGGCCATGTCTATCGCTGGAATGCAAAGTAAATGTTTAGAGAATGTACATCTTTCTTACTGACTAGGACTCTCATTATCCCCCTCTGACGGTTAAACCCTCCCTGTCTTTGTCCTCTGTTTCCATGACAACTAAATGTCTTCTTTATCTACCTGGCTTTGTTTCTTTGTGATGCCGTAGGAGAAAGAAAGGATAGACTGAAAAATTTATTTAAAAATGAAATTTATTTTTGCATATTTTTTCTGTATTTTCGGGAAGGATCTATAGGGTGTTCAGGGTCTCACTATTAGATTGGACTCATAGGGAGCCCCTGGGGCAGGGCCAAAAGGGCAGGCCTCAGAATCGAACCCCCAGGCCCCTGCACCTGCTTGCAGGTGCTATAATCTGCTGAGCTATTTAGCCAGCCCTAATTTTGCATAGTTTTAAAGGTGAGGAAGTACAAGATCAAAGTTCCAGTAGGCCTGGTGTCCTGTGAGGACTGCTCTTTCTGCTTTCTAAATGGTACCTTGTTCCTACATCTTCTGGAAGAGACATAGGTTGAGCCTTCCACTGATAGAAGGTATGTGTCCTAGTTACTTTCTCATTACTGGAGTGAAACACCCAACACCCAAAAGTTAAAGGAGAAGAGATTTATTTTGGGTCACAGTTTGTAGAGATTTCAGTCCACTGGCTGCAAGGCAGGATGGCAGGACAGGGGAAACAGTCCTCAGTGAGCAGAGAGGAAGCAGAAAGGGCTGAAGGGAGGAAGAGGAGTATGTACACTTCTAGTCCACACCCCCAGTGACCCACCTCTTCCCCATCAGGCTTCACCTGCCATATTGCACTCAGCTATTAATCCACTAGTAGGCTAATCCAGTTTTGAGTGCTACACACTCATGATCCAATCACCACCCCAGGAGCATGTGGTTGTGGGGTGACATCTAGATATCAGCCATCATATTCTGCCTCTGGCCTCCAGAATACTCCTGCATATCCCTTTATCTAAAACCCATTCAGTCTAACTCTAATAGTGGCCAAAGTCCAAACATTTCAACATTGCAGGAAACTCTGATTCCAAAGTCTCTTCTGATTTAAGACAAACTCTTAGCTTCAAGCCCTTGTTAAAAAAACAAAACAAAACAAAACTGAAAAGAAAGTTAAATGCTTCTATAACCCAAAGGCACAAGATAAAGGTTCTCATTCAAAAAGGTAGCAGGAGGAGGGCAGAAGGGCACGGGACCAAAGCAAGAACAAAAGGCATCAGGACAAACATTAAGTCTCCTAGTCACATGTCCAGCACTCAGGTACATGTGGCAAGATGTGAACTCCAAAATGCTTGGATGTCCCTGCCTCTGTGGCACCACCAGTTCTGTGGCCTTCTGGCCTCTCCTTGGCTCAGCTTTGCTCCTCTTTACAGCTTTCCTCAGACATTTTATGTTCCTGGATTTTCAGACATTCTGATGTCTGCAATTTTGACTTTACCCTCACAACTTCACAAGCAGAGTACACTCCTTAATCTCCAAGGATGTCTTCCGAAATCTGGGTGGAAGCCTTCCTGGCTTCACAATTTTTCTTTTGTGTAGGAAATCAGACTCAGGCCCTTAAGCATGCCAGGCAGGTGCTTGTGCCACTGAGTTATATTCCTGGCACTGACATCACAATTCTTGCATTCTGCGTGTATCTAAAACTAGCACCATGTGAATGATGCCAAAGTCTACTGCCAGCTTCAGTACTGGCTGAGCCCTTTTGGCAGGTGACAATTCTACCACTGAACCACCAATGCAGTAGCTGAGCCCTTCTACATCTTGCTGGTGGTTACAGAGGCTTCTGAGTACCTGGATGGCTGGACCTGAGCACAGTGAACTGAATTCTAGGGAATCACTTTCCATTCTCTAGGCTGTCACTATTCTTCTCACAGCGGTCTTTTACCTGCAGTTTTGAGGCTACAAAGGGTGGGATATTGCTGGTTCTTGTGACACCCTCAGGCCAACTTTTCTTTTGTCCTGTTCAAAGTTCTTGACCTTTAATTGCTAATCTTTTCAGCAACTGAGTTCTACTCTGCTCCACCTTTGCAGGCCACAACTTTACTGGAGCTTCCTTTCTTGCCAAAATCAAAACTGTAAATCATTCCATTGCTCTGGATTCCCAAGGTAGAGCTGGCTTAAAATCCTCAAAAGGAGCCACGCCATTGATTCAACATTAGACTGCCTTGAAATTCCTTCTGACCAATTAGTTAGTTCCCTGTTCTTAATTTCAGTCTCCTTGAATATTTCTGGGTATGAGCAAAATGCAAGGTTTCTGCCAAAACATAACACACATGGTTTGGAGTCTAACTGCCATTGCAGTCCTTTTCCCACTGAAATCTTTTCAATCTGATCTTTTCCTGTGCCATACAGTCAGTATTCTGGTCTTCCAGGCCCTGGCCAGAATTTCTCATCAAGCTTGGCTCACAGGATTCTAGGAATGTTTCTCTGGCTGGCATCTCCAAACCTTCTTAAACCCTCCCCACAAGCCATTTGCAAAGGCTTCTAAACTAAATGGTGAGTAGCGCCACCACCACAACCTCATTTCTCTGGCACCGAAATCCATCTTAGTCACTTTCTTATTGCTTGGACAAGCAACCGGCACTGGTATGTTAAAGGAGGACAGATTTATTTTGGCTCACAGTTTGTAGGTTTTGTCCATAGTGCCCTGGCTCCAAGGCAAGGCAGCATGGCAGAGTGGCATGGAAGAAAAGAACCAGTCCATGGAGCAGCAGGCATGAAACAGAGAGGGCTCAAGGGTGAAGGACGGAA
Organism: Octodon degus; assembly: GCF_000260255.1. Lineage (NCBI taxonomy): Eukaryota > Metazoa > Chordata > Mammalia > Rodentia > Octodontidae > Octodon > Octodon degus. The sequence continues at coordinate 20,005,717 of NW_004524600.1, forward strand.
GCAAACCCTTCTAGGCCACACCTCCAGTGACCCAAATCTTCTCACCAAGCTTCAGTTCCCAACATCACACGTAGCTATAAATCCTTAGTGGAGTAACCTATTGGAGCCCAATCTGTGAGCACATAGGGGTTGGGGGACTTCTAGGTAAAAACCGTAACATTATGGAAGGTGCCGAGAAAACTGAATATTCTTCATCAAGCCTTTTGAGATGGGCAACTAATCCCACTGATGAATGCACGATCCTCCTGATTCAGTCAGTTTTGAAAGTCACACCCCTGAAAGCTTTTGCATTGAAGATCAAGTTTCAACATGAATTTTAAAGGAAAAAAAAAAAAAAAAACCATGCAAATCATAGCACTACCTGCTTCCCCTACTGGAGCAGAATTCCTTGACCTTAGTGTCTATGTTGTACTCTCCGAATCTCCAGCAGACCACTACAGAAATCACTGAAAGTGTGGCCTTCCAGCATATTACATAAGCCAGAACATAGCTTCAGAATGTGTGGAAATAAAAGCATGACAATTTTCTTTATTGAGGATGGTTTCAGCATAGCATGATGAAGCAATCATCAAGTGACTACTACATATATTGCAATGATCTCAAATATAAGAGGTAAAATCTGGACATCATTATTTGCTCCCAGGAAGAAAACAGAAAGTATTCATCACAGAGGTATTTTGTTCTCATTTCCAGAAGTAAGATTTTGTGTGTGTGTGTGTGTGTGTGTGTGTGTGTGTGTGTGACATTTAATGTCAGGGTAATGTTTTGCATTTAAAGGAAGATAATGTATATAAGAATTTAAACTAACTTTGTCAATGTCCTGATATACCTGGAAATATGTGGTAGAAAACTAGAAGCGTGGAAGGGTTTCTGGGATAGGAGGTTTTAAGTTACTGCTTAAAATATTCTGTGTCACTATCAGACTATACGGCAGGCCAGTAGTTTCTATTTGGGGTTAAGATATGCCACCCCCTAGAGACCCTTGTCAGACAGTTGCTGTCTAGTTTCTATCCCACTCCCAGGCTGCCTTTGGGGTTGCGTACAGTAATGCTCTTTGTATAAAAATAGAAAGTACAGGGCTGGGGATATAGCTCAGTGGCACAGTGCCTGTCTGGCAAGCACTAGGTCATGAGTTTGATTCCTTGTACTAAAAAAAAGACAGTACATTCTTAGGGGTGAGGTAGAGCATGTTTTCATATTCTTTTTTTTTTCTTTATAATTTATTTTTAATTGATACATAGAAATAAAAGTTATAGACAGTCGGGTAGCATGTGATCTTTTTATACATACATATATACATACATACATACATACATACATACATATAATGTTCAGCCCAGCTTATAGTTAAACTTATCTCCTCAAACATTTATGATATCCTTATAGTGAAGATATTTTGAACACTTTCGTAGCAGTAGATTGATACATTGTGTCAACGTAAGAAGTTGAGAAATTTAAGGATTCAGCAGGGGCCATCGTCCTCCGGTGAAAACACCCTCCTCCTGTGCAAGAGGTGGGCACAGGGATGGTGGGCGTGCTGTGCAGCCCTAGGGGGTGGCACCTGGCTTACAATGCGAGGGAGGAAAGAGCTCGCTCTCCCCTGCCATTTGCTCCGCTGGCTTTGCTGTGCTCTCTCAGCTTGAGCTGTTACGCCTGTGCCATGTGCCACCCTGCCTTAGAGCCAGTTGAGCATGGACTGAAAGCTCCACAAACTGAACTAAATCAACCTTTCCTTCTTTAATTTTGGGTCTCGGGTACTTTGTCTCAGCAATGAGAAAAAGGTAACTACTGGCTTTTTAAAAGACACTGATGCCGCTGTTACTAATCAGCTCCCGGCGGCGCGGTAGCACCTATTCCCTCCTGAGAGGGAGACCGTTGCCGAGCTGGCTGCCGACCTTGCGACCTTTCGTTTGTTCTTTCCGGGTGCGCCTGAGCGGGGCATCATATTCTTTTAAGTAAGGTTTAAGAAAAAAGTTTTACATTTTCAATTTTAGAAACTTTCTGCCCATTTTCTAATATAAATAAACCACAGTCTCTTATTTAGGTCTGAAGCAAGGAGTTTGAATTCATCAATGGAATCTTTACTGGTATTATTTATCTGACTCTCATTATATGCCTCACTTGGAAGGAGTAAGTGAATATGATTATTTTTCCACAGACCTCATCCGTCAAAGTATAGGTCAAGAAATGGTAAGTGAAAACTTGATGGAATTAATTAATTTTTTTCTACTATTTTAGGAGAGAACTGTGCTCTGCTTTGCTAATTGCAAGTCACACTGCATAGGTGTTTTGTTTTGATTTACATTACAAAATATGTTCTCTCAACTTCAAATATATCCTAGTCTCTCACTTCTGCTAATTGGCTTTTAAAGTATGACCAGGACCCGAATAGCATTATGTGGAGGACGGTGACTGTGATGGTTGATTTTTTTTTTTTTTTTTGAGAGAGAGGGTCTCATTATGTAGTTTAGACTGTCCTTGAGCTCACTGTGTAGCCCAAGCTGGCCTCACACTCACAGCAATTCTCCTGCCTCAGCCCCCAGAGTGCTGTGATTATAGGCGCGTCATCATATCTGGCAGGTTGATTTTTTTTTTTTCTTTCTTTTTTAGCACCTTGGCTAAGCTGTGCTATCCAGATATTTGTTCAGCCATTATTCTACATGTTTCTGTGAAGGCATTTTTTTCTAAGATGAGTTTGACATTTAAGCCAGTAGACTTGGAATAAAACAGACACCGTCCACTAACTGGATGGTCTTATTCAGTTCACTGGGAGCTCTAGTAGAAAATAACTCACTTGGACCCAAGAAAGCATTCTGCCAGCACATGCCCTTAAAATGTCAGACTGCCAAATCAGCTCTTCCCTGGGTCTCCAGCTTCTGGTTCTTGGCAGCAGTTTGGACTTGCCAAACCTCCACAATTACATATTCCAATTTCTTGCAATGAATCTTTCTGTATATGACTATATATGTACTATATCTGTATCTGTATGTAATCTATATCTCCTACTAGAGCTGCTTCTTTGGCAAATCCTGGCTTAATATAATGACCCTTTATCCTGTTTGATCAGTGGAATCTGAACAGCTTTGAGGAGTGTTGTGCCGGGTGGTATCTTCATTTTATTGATCTGCTTTAATAATATGATCTACTAAGTAAGTACCAAGGAATAGTTTATTTAAAGCTAGTGCCTTAGTCCATTTGCTGCTAGATTAAAGTACCACAGACTAAGTAATCTACAATTACTGTAATCAACAGTAAGCTCCTTCTCACGGTTCTAGAAGGTGATAAATCCAAGATTAAGCTGCTGGCAGAGTGTGTCAAGTAAGGGCTGCTTATTCAATTTTTATTTCTCTTGCTGTGTCCTCTCATGGAGATGGGAGAGAAGACAAATGTTTTGTCCCACATATTAGAAGCAATGGACAGTCAAAAAGGCACCCAAGTGCCCCTTTCAGCCTCTTTCGTAAGAGCACTAGTCCATTCATGAGTAGACAGCCCTGTTGGCCTAATCATCTCCCAAAGCCACACGTAATGCCATCACCTCAAAGTTTAAACTGCAAGCTGAATTTTGGAGGGATATGCACATTTAAGTCATAGCATCCAGGAATATTTTGGGTTGTGGCCGTTTGCATTCTCACTGAGTTTGACAATAGATGGTATCCGCTCAGCCAGGGGTATAACTTAGTGGCGTAAGCACCTGCCTGGCAAGTGCAAGGTCCTGAGTTTGATCCCCGGTGACAAACAAACAAACAAACAAACAATAAAAAATGCCCTTTAGACTAGACATGGTGGCACATGCCTGTAATCCCAGCTCTTGGGAGGCTGTAAACAGGCGGATCACTATGAGTCCGATCTAGTAGTGAGACCCTGAACACCTTGTAGACCCTTCTCTAAAAATTCAAAAAATAAATAAATAAATAAATAAAATTTTTTAAAAAATGATCTGCTCATGGCTATGGATCCATCAGGAACTTGTCCCCCAACAATCCTGCATATTGCTTGCATTTCAGTTGCCCATCTACTCAAAAAAGTAGAGGAGGCAAACCAGGCCCTGGATAGATGGCATGATGTTAGGCCTTTTTACTGTAGACCCAACTCCAACAGACAAATGGTTTTAACTTCTCTACCCCTACCCCAGGATGGGGTAAAATTAGCAGGAGTAGAGCCAAGCAAGGGTGGCTTTTGATTTTTTCCCACCTCTTGCCCACCTTTCCTGCTCATCACCTTTAAATTGAACAACATGTTCCAAAATATGCCATTTCCTTCCCAGGGAGGGGCGGCTATTCTCCGAGGCCCCATGATCAGTGCAAGTCCCTTGCCGGGTTCCCAGCCCAGCCTGACTTCATCATGCACTGTGTCCATTATCTAGTGAGTCTAGTGAAGTGGATAGACAAGTGGAAAACTGAATCAGTGGAACAAGATAATGGATCAGCAATTATTTAACACGGCTGTTTAAGCTTTCAATTAATTACAATTCCACTATTCCCTTATCAGTGCACTTTTGTGTATGTCACTGCATATAATGTGTCTACATACTGTAACACTACCTGCGAAGTACTGGTTATTTGTAGGATGATAAAATATTGTATTATCCACACCAGAACCCTAGGAATTAAAAAGGGGCACTATTAATAATTACTCCAGGCAAACCTAACTCAGCTTTCTCCTCTGTCTTAATGGTGTCTTAAGTGGCTCTGAGTAGAAATGTATTGTGGTATCTACACTTCCCCACTGTCTTTTGTTGAGAATCAAAGACAAAAAGTCTAATCACCAAAGTCTATATATGCAAAACAGCCTCCAAGAAAGTAATGGTGTGCACAAGCTGTTTCTGATCTAGAGACACATCTGTAGTTAGAGAAGGTCAGCTGGAGGGTAATAACACTTGCCCACCATTAGTCTATGCAGTAGAAAAAGGAACAAGTCGGGAAGGGACCTCCCTGCACTTAGCCCAGGAACTCGCTTTCTGAAGAGAGATCTCACAGTGTAGCTCAGCTGACCCAAAATACGGCACCAAAGTATGTCAAAAAATAAACTCTTTTTTTTTTTCCATTTATGTATTTTGTACAGGCTCTCATTATGCAGCTCAGACTCATAATGATCCTCCTGTTTTCAGCCTCCCCATTGCTGGGATTACAGGCGTGCACCACCACGCCCAGACTCGGTGGTCAGCTCAGCAGGTGGGGCCGGTGCAGCATTTGGGACTGAGAATTGAAATAAACTCCTCTTAATTTCAGAAGAGACAGATGTTATCTCATACTTCTAGAAGAAATGGAGTGGGCTGGGGGAGAATGCTGGGAAATCCACTCACAGTTAGACTCACCCTCCCCAAGATTAGGAGTTTCTTTCTTCACTGGTAGAGAAAAAAGGGAGATTTTCCTTTTGTAATTGTTCTTTTTCACAGCCATGAGGACTAGGAGAATAACTTGTGAAATACAGCTCATCCAGTCTGTTCAGGAAGGCATTTTGCTTATGGTATGATGTTGCGCCAGCTTTTGTGACTTGACTTTTCTTTTTGAAATGCCTAACAGAAAATATTTGCTATATCTATAGCCTCTTTTCCCTCCTCCCTCCCGCTCCTGCTGTTCTCTTCCATTTTCATCGTAATTATTATTGTTATTGTTATTATTAGGTACTAGGAATTGAACTTAAGACCCTGTGTTTGCCAGGTAGGCCTTTATACCACTGAGCTATATCACTGGCCCCTCCACCTCCATTCTTTTTTTTTCTTTTTCTTTTTTTTTTTTTTTTTTTGGCAGAACCAGGGATTGAACTCAGGCCCTTGCACTTGCCAGGCAAGTGCTTATTTTACTGAGCCATCTCCCCGGCCCCTCCACCTCCATTCTTAAAGTCAGCTACAAAGCCTGGCAAGAACAAGATCCTGAGTTTGATTCTTAGTACAAAACAAAAAGTTAGTTACAAGAAAAATAAGGAAAGGTAATATGCCAAAAGTACAACAAAGCATGATACATGTAAGTATGGATAGGTTACAGTGAAACTAATTAATGTATATTATACATTAATACGTATAATAAAAAGAAAAATAGAATAAATGGATGTAAAGCCCTAACATTTTTGTAAATGCTATGCCTTAAAGTAATTTTTAAAAACCAACAGATTAAATATCTATTTATTTAACAGTAATGAAATGAAGGATTTTATTTCTCGAGTTGGATATAATGACAAATGCATCAACATTTTACCTACTAAAGGCACCTGATATATGGGCAGTTTTGATAAATTCTAGGAATTTTCACCCATAGACTTGAGAGTTTGAAGTCATGTAGGTCTGCCTTTCAGTTTAGTTTAGTTAGTTCTACATGTGTCACTCTGTTTCTTACTTAATTTGTTGTTTTGGCCAGTTGTGCCAGCCAACTAAATTCTATTAATTATAAGATATTCTGATTAAAAAAGGTTTTTCCTACAGATAGTATGTTAACTCATATCCATTTTAACTTACAGTACCTATGCTCATTAAAATGTATTTTAACATTCATGGATACTGGGAAAATGTTTTACGATTTTCCTATTTTTACTGGAAGAAAAAAAAGAGACAAAGTAAACCTTTTTTTTCTAATAGCGCTATACTGTGGGCTTCAAATGTGTAGAAGTATTGCCCCAAATTATGTTTTAGAGATGTTTCTATATTTTGGCAATAAATGAAGACCTCTTTTTTATATAAAAATTTATTTGTCTATGGAAAAGCTATTTACAGTGGATACTTTACTTTTGCTCACCCTGGACATTTCCCTCTGGAGAACCCCCCTCATTCTCTACTCCCAGGTCAACCAAGTTCAGAGCGGGGAGTGTTATAAACCAGATTAGTGAAGAGAGCCTTACTTCTCTGAACAGAGAGATCAAGGATGGGCCTTAGCTCACGTCAGGTTGTTGAATGTTCTGATCTTCAGGGAGGATGGTGCTCACTTTCAGAGGAGTCTGCACACACAGGGGTAATGGATCCTGCAGGATCCCAGCACCATCTTGGCCTGGACTCACAAAGCCTAATAATGAGTGAAGCGGCAGGCAGATCCAGAGATGGAGACAAGAGCCTGATTACATGCATGGTCTGCTCCTAGTCATAACCAGTCTGTGATGGACTATGCAGTTATGTAAGATGATAAAGTTTCCTCCCATTGCAGTCAGGGTTTGTAAGGGAAACAATGCAGGACACACAACTTATAGGATTATTTTGTAATAGTTACCCAAAGAATTAAGTCCAAAAGAGTACAAGAAATCTGTTCACACACTAAAGACCCAAAGAATCCAGCTGAGCGCCTGGATATAATGGCCATGTCCTCTAGGAGTCCAGCTGAAGACCTAGAGCCCATAATAATGCTGCCCACAAGCCAGATGGAGCCCGAGAGTCCATGACAGTGTCTCACGCAAGTCTGTTTCATGGGTTTGTGCTGAGAAGGCCCAAAGGTCAGTGGTGGAAGCTAGAAAGTCTGTGCCAGTGGGATGAAGGATTTGTGCCACTAGGCTAAGGGATCTGCATTAAAGCCAGGAAGCAACATTCAAAGTAAGGACCAGAGCTCCCCCCAAATGATTCATAGCCATTCACAGTGACAACGGGGTCCCATGCTCCTCTGATCGTGAGAACAGGAGAATTCATGTCAGCAAAGCCAGTATGACAAGCTCCTCCAGGAGAACCAACAACCCCAGGAGAAAAACAATGCCCTCACAACACCTCTTCATCTTTTCCAGTTTTCTTTTTTCTTTTCTTTTTGTTTGGCGGGGCCAACAATCCTCAGGTAGGTCTTAGATATGTAGCACCTTTCTGATTCAGTTCGGCTGGGAGTTACCAGTTGACCACCAGTTGTCAATCCACCATACCTCCTTTATGTTTGTGTACTTTGGGAGATTTAAGATGGATTTGTAATTTTGAGAAAGTCCTAATACATCCATTAACCTTTCATTAACATGCACTGTCATAGTTTTTTTTTTTTTTTTAAGACAGAATATGATTCTATTTATTTTTGCATCCAGTGCCCCAAACTTTTTCTATAGAGGAAGCTTATCAATTTGCTAGTAGCAGAACTGTCATATATTTGGAGAACGCTATGCACTTCAGATTACCGTAGGAAATCTCAACATAGCTGAATATATGGATTTTTCTTCTAGAGCTTTTTACTCATTATTTTCAACAGTGCTAATGTTTGCCAACTCAAGGCACCTAAAAAGAATTGAGATGACTTGAAACTATTGATTTTACATCAGCAAAATCAGGAATTTTGCGATCAGCACATACTGACTTTTAATGTCAAAGGCATTGCTTCATCTAGTTGTAACATGACAAATGAGCAATAATTTACTCAGTTGAGTTCAAGTGTTGATTTCATATTATTTAAAAGCCTCTTGTATCTGGATTTGGTTTAGCATATGTCACACCCCTTGACCACCAACTCATAAAGAGAGGACAGCCAGGCCACCGTGATACTGCTCCTAATCTTGCCAAGTTTTACACAATTTATACTCCAGGGAAATTTTGGTTTGTCACTCTTACTCGGTTAACTTACCCACAAAGCTTGTCATTAATGACTTCTCTGGATCTAGTACCATCAAAAATAGAAGCAAGAATCCCAAGATCCCAGTTCTGTCAAATGAGTCATGTTTTATTTCTGCCAGCGACTCCCTAGGGAAGCAGCCTAAGGTTTAAATCCTGTAAGAGCCGTGGATTAATGTCCTAATGGATGATGCAGAAGGGCGTGGAAACCTGGGGCTTAGGGGCAATTTGTGAGTTACAGAATGAGAGGCATGAGAACATCTGCTCCTGGAATTCCTCCAAACCACATAGCGCCACGTTGGGCCCAACAGGGACAGTCGCATGAACAGGAGCTAGAAGAGAGTTATGAGGAAAACTTAGTCCCTTTTACTTTCAGCCTTCATCTGCTTTTTACAAAAGTAACAATTTGCTTTCTAAGCATGTTTGTCATAGAGATGAAATGGAGGTCAGTCCACATGTGGCAAGTGGGAATCTCAGCCCAAAGGACGTGCCCTTCCCTCTGGGTCTGGCCATACTCGCCTCTCCAGTCTACGTACCTGCTCTCGTTCCCCAGACACTATACTTAATCCCAATCACGCCTGAGTCTTCTTGCCTCTGGCTCCCTGCAAAGCCTGTTTCTTCTGACCCAGTGTTCTCCCCTCTCCCCCAGCTTCTGCCCAGATCTGGCTCACTCGGCCTCATCCTCCTTCAGGTTCCAGCTCACATCCTGTGGTCTTCCTCACCCCAAGATGGATTAGGATTTCTTCTATTAGAGCACCGTGTATGCTATGTTTTATTTGTCACATTTTTGTTACTTCACTTCTCTAGCATGCTTTGCACATGTCATCCAACGTGTCAGTTCAAGAAGGGTACTGCAGCGCTTTTCAGGTTGGATTAGGACAGGCCTATAAACGTACGTATAATTGGCTCTGCTTACTAAGAATGTAATTAGAGGCCTCCAAAGTCCCACAGTCTGCAAGTTAGAGACCCAGCAAAGCCAGTGCTATAACTCAAGTTCAGTGTTGCTAAGAAACTTAAAGCCCATTAGCAAGTAAGTCGATTTGATATTGACACAGGGCGCTGTGATGATCAGACGATCATAGGCTTGGAACTCTGTGTAGTATAAAAACACCACGTGAGCCCCACCAGATGAATCACAGACTACCCTGAACACTTTTGCTTAGGCAGTTTTTGCCTATTCATGTGCTTGTAGAAGATAAGCTATGAACAAAACACAGCCAATTTTCAATAAATAAATCCTAATTTTAACTCAAAGAAAAAGACTAACAATTTGATCTCACTCACTGGTGAGTGAGATCAATTTGTTCTTGAAGATTAGATATAACTGTTTAATTGATGTATTTTCACTTTTCAGTATATGGTTCCAATGGCAAATACATGATTTATTTTATTTAGTATGTAATTTGATATTATTTAAAGATTTTAGGGGCCAGTCAGATAGCTCAGCAGATTAAAGCACTTGTTTAGGCAGATACAGGGACTGGGGTTCAATTCCCAGCATGTCATGCCAGCCCCACCCCCAGGGCACACTGAGGCAGTGACTGAGACTGGGTGTAGTGGTGTGTGCTTATAATCCCAGTGCTTGGGAGGCTGAAAACAGTAAGATCACTATGAATCTGATCTGTGTAGTGAAACCCTGTAGACTCTGTACTAAATACATTAAAATAAAATAAAATAAAATAAAATAAAGCGCTTCTAGAAAAAAGCTCCCTATTAAAAATTTTAGGGATGAGGTTCCCTATTAGGACCCTCTTATAACATTGTTTCAATAAGAAAATCAATGTATTTCCAACATTTAATTTAATATGCAAGGTATGATGGCAGAATACACTGAATGTTTAATCATTAAAGTAAAAGACACCTTGTCATTAATCCCTCTCAAAATGCTACCCTGGGCTTTCAACACACTTATTCGACCATACTTGTTATGTTCGGAGGCAGTTCTAGAAGTCTTTTTCTGAGTGTCTTTAGTTGTGTTGTCATGGATGGCTTCTCAGCGTTCTGAATCAGGTTTACCTTTCACAGTCATCTTGACTTTGAGGAAGAGTCAGAGGTTGCGTGGTGCCAGCTCCAATGAACACGGTGGATGAGGACGCACGGTAATGCTTTTATGGGCTGGCTTTCCCTCCCGATGGCCGTCAGTAAAGCCTTCTACAACTGCTTCAGAAAGTGTCAAGCGTGCATTGTGTTCAAAGCAAAGGGAATATTTTGAGGAGGATTCATAGCACTGTGCTTTTTACTTTAATTTTTTAAAAAATGTAAATATTGACCACGTACTTCGATCACATCTCATCTTTTTTTTTTTTTCTGTAATGTTCTCTGCCATAAATGTAGCACCTACCTGCATATTGATCTATAGATCATTATTAGGTTCAGAATAACTTACCTATGCAGATAAATCAGTGGCTAGAGATATAAATATAAATTACTTTTCCCCCACAAAACAATTCTGGAGTGACTTCAATTTCAAATAGTAGAAAAGAAACCTGTATAATACAAAAACAAATAAAACAAAAACAAAAACAAACAAATATACTGAATCTGAACTAAACAAATGTGTGGGATATAAAATTAGTATATAAAATTCAGCTGCAATTCTGTATACTAAGAACAAACTGCTAAAGAATAAATTACAAAATTTTAATATATAGTAACATCTAAAGCATAAAGCACTAATAAATAAACTCAGCTAAGCAACTGAAAGGTATGTATATTGGGAAGTATAAAATATTTGATGAAAGAAATTTAAGAATGACACAAATAAGGGAGAGATTTCATGTGACTAGACAAGTTGAAAAACTGCTATTAAAATCTCCAGGGGACAGGAAGATGGCTCAGTAGAATAAGCGCTTGCCTGGCAAGCAGAGGGGTCTGAGTTCAATCCCTGGAATTTTAAACTGAAAAGGATTTTGAAAAAGAAATTGAAAACTTTAAAAAAATAAAAACAGTAATAATAACAAACCAAGCACAATAAAGGCTCTGTAAGGAAACTGTGTTGAATACCGTGGAAAGATGGGAGTGGTTACATTTCATTAAAGTGATTTAGGTAATGAACAAGATATACCTTATGAGTAAGATTTGAAAAGGTTTGGAAAATAAAGGCAAGTTTTAAGAAAAAGACACTGCATTCTTTCCAAGCAGAAAGCCCAATGGGACCAAGTCTTGATGATGCCCTAGATTTCTGAGATGGGCTACTCTGAAACAACTATTTGTTTCTTTTGAGTTGACACATTTTTTAGGTCATTACTGACAGGTGAGCTTCTTAATGTCCCTATTTTTATTATTATTAATGTTCTTCATTTATCCCAGTAAATCCAAACCATGGAATAAGCCTTAAACATACACATGCACACATTGAAAAGCAGTAGTATTTTCTTAATTATTTTTAGTATAAACATTTAGGGCCATAGCTGTCACTTTTTTTTTTTGTTCTTGTGGCTGGCTCAGCTCACCCTGGGGGTGGGGCTGGCTTGGCATGTGGTACCAGGAATCAAATCATGGTCCCTGTGTATTTGCCTCGGCTTGCCTAAGCAGGTGCTTTAGACTGCTGAGCTAACTTGCTGGCCCAAGCTGCCACATTTTTGCAAACTGCTATAATGTACTTATTGTGGCTTGACAAGTTTCTTCCCTATTGTTGCGACAATTTGAGCTTCTCAACTTAAAACCCTGTAGAAAGAGTTCACATACTGGCACTGCTGTGGACTACCATGTGCCTTTGCGAAGTTCATATATTGCAGTCCCAACACCCAGAGTGATGGTAGTTGGAGATAATTAGGTTTGGAAAAGGTCCTGAAGATAGAGCCTTACTGAAGGATTACTGACCTTAAATGAAGCTGTAGTGAGTTTTCACTTTCTTCCTCCACATGAGACATGGACAGAGGGTGAAAAGGTAACAGTCTACAAATGAGATAGAGAAGAGCCCTCTCCTGAACCCAACCATGCTGGCCTGCAGAAGTATGAGAAAATCAGTCCTGTGGCAGATGTCCTTGGCCTATGGTATTTTTTTAGAGCAGGCTGAGCTTGGAGAGGCACCTGTGACCCCATGCCATGAAAATTAGAAATCAGTGGCAAAAGAAACCACAAAAACTCCACAACCACAGGGAAATTAAATAGCTCCTTCCCGCACAACCAATGGGTGACAGATAAAATTAAAGAAGAAATTAAATGGTATCTCCAACAAATGAAAAGGCAGTTATAACATACTGGAACCTGTGGGATGCACTGGAAGCAGTCCTAAGAGGAAAAAATTCTAAAATGTACAATAGATATTGTGAAATGGGAAGAAATTGTTCAAAAGGAAAAAGAAACTAGGATAGGTGAAACGGGAAAGGACAGTAGGGAAAAGGGAAAAATGCAAGTCCGTTCCACTGCGTCTTCTCATTCATTAAAAAGGAAGCTTTGTGCTAATTTGATTGGAGAAATTATTATGCCCATATCTTGTATCTTGAACAGCTAATTTAAAGATGCCGCCATGTGAGGTATTGACTATTGTTATGCTATTATTTTGTTATGAAATTTTGTTTTATCATTTTTCCATAAAGTAAAAAAGTGCTTTTTTATTATAAAATGCTGCACTAACAGGAGCAACCGGGACTACTATGGAATGCTATTGGCAGCGCAGGAACTGGCCACCTCTGACCTCATTTTGCAAGTGGGCAGAAGGTTCATCTCAGGTAGCATTCAGAGTGCCAAAGGTGCAGCAGTCCCAAGCTGGGCAAATGGGGACATAGACACTTGGCGATAGTTTCTGATTCCACTGAGGAGGCCTCTGTGGAAGGGACAGGTTAAAGGACACTCAGAGTTGCCTCTTCCTTTTGAGTGCTTTGCCACCAGGGATTCGGAGGTCACAAGTGCTGTCCGCGCACAAACATTAGCTTGACTCACACACAGTTACTCATCACTTGTCCTGGCCTTTGTCTGCTAATGTGGGAGGGTGAAGGGAGAGGAGGGTAGAGAAGAGGATTTCTGATATGCGCAATCTTCTAGGGAATATAAAGATTTGGCAAAATGCTACCAGTCAGCCAAACAACCTCGACTGGCTGAGTGTGTATTCTACTCTTTAGGCTCAAAATACTTCACTTTCAAATATGAAAGCTAAATTCTAAGTTAGGCAGCCAACGTTCGCAATTTAGGTCACTGTGGAAATGTTCTGAGAGTTTTCCGCTGTGCTCTTACGATTAGCCTGTCTCATTCTTCAGCTCTCCCCGTGCTCAAAATGAGGTACACACAGCATCTTGCTCATGACATGTCGCTAACTGGAAGTTCATAGGCAGATAACCTGCCTTCACGGAGCATCTGAACTCCTTTACACAGCAGTAAGATAATGGCCCTAAAGGTATCAGATCCATTACACTAACAAATGCCTGAGATAAATGGGCACTGTCTCGGTTACTTTTCTCTCAGTGCTGGGACAAAGTACCCGACAATCAAAAGGAAGGAAAGTTTTATTTAGCTCAGTTACTGGAGATTTCAGTCCATACTCCACTGGCTCCAAGGCAGAGCAGCGCATGACAGAGGGCAGCAGTTCATGGAGGCGGAGAACAGCAAAATATCAAGAGCAAAAGGGAGGAGTAGCAGCAACCACAGCAACAGCAGTTGTATTCAGGCTATCTAAACCCAGCTGCGTGGAGCACTCACACCCATATTCTCAGCCGCATTTACACCCATAATCCCAGTAGCATTCACACCCATAATCCCAACACTGGATCCTGAATTAATCACAAACTCTATAGAAGTCTGCCTCATGACTGCATGAGGCTTTGGGGGGACAGCTAGCCACAAATAACAGACACATAGGCAGGAAAGATTTATTTTGGTTCACTGTTCTAGAAGGGTCAATCAAGGATCAGTGGCCCATTGCTTTTGGGTTTGCAGCAAGGCAGATATTATGGTGCTGAGAAATATACTTCATGGCAGCATGAGGCAGAAAGGTAGCATGTAGGGGACTGGAAGACCTCACCCCTTCCCAGGAATTAAGGCCTCATCTTTTCAATATTTCACTGCTTCTCAATGGCACCAAGCTCAAGACCAAGCCTTTAACACAGATTTTGGTGGAAACTTCAACCTACAGCCAAGTTCTACTTGTGGAACCTGTAAATGTTATGCTACATAGAAAAAGGATCTCTACAAAAGCCTATATTGTAGTGAAGTAGGGCAGATAGCAAGTAACTTTGTGCACAAAATTAAAGGCAGAGTGTGTGCCAGTTAAGCTTTAAACTGCCTTCATCCCCAACCCTATAAGTTGTTACCATATTTCTGAGCCTTAAGTAATCATGACAAATATAAATAAATTGATCGTTTTTTAAAGTCACTAAGTTTGGGGGAGATTTCTTATTCAGCCTTAGGTAACTATTATGTTGTTTACAGTAACTAATATATATATATATATATATATATATATATAATTTTTTAAATGTGTTTTAGTACGGGGACTACAGGGTCTTACTACACAAATTGGACTCATAGTGATTCTCCTGTTTTCAGCCTCCCCAGAATTGGGATTACAGGTGTGCACCACCACGCCCAATCTTAGTTGCTGGCTCAGTGTGCCCAGGGGGCGGGGCTGACAGCATATGGTGCTGGGATTGAACACTAAGCAGGAGCTTAAGTCTGCTGAGCTATTTGAAGACCAGAATGGCAGGCATTCCAAGCATGACCCTAGTATTACACATTGCTATCTTCAGGGCAGTTGTTTAGTTCACTGGTATCAGCATATATAGTTAATCAGGGTGAGAATCCTACCAATTAACTGCTAGTTTCAAAAACCTGCTGAAGATTCTCAGGATCACTGCCTTAACTATCTTGTGCATATAAATGTATGGTTTTGCCCCTTTCATGTTCCCTTGCTTTTCTCCTTGCCTGATGAGCTATTTGGCCAATCCTCTGAAATATATTTTTAGTAATAGTCTTGTGTTTTGAGTTTTGAGTTTGCTGCATGATCATGTTAAATGTGATACAACTACAGAATAGAGATGGGTCTTAAGACAATACATTGAAAGTACTTGTTGGCAATGTATGGACATTCTTAGGAGTATCTGATAAGTCCAATGAGTTGCAGAGATTATGAAATAAATGACCAGGCTCTTTCAGAGGTAAGCTGGTAAGATGTTACTGACAATTTACATTTTCTTTCATCTTGGTTACCTTCTTGTTTTCTCTTTAGAGTTGAAATCTATGGATGACAAAATTAAGTTGCTTCAGGGTTGAACTGATTTAAATAAAAAGCTTGAAAGGGGAGGATTGTTTGGGAAGGTGTGCATTTTACATAAAATACCAAAATAGGAACTAGGGAAAGAGGTACTGCAGGAAGCTCTCCCCTTCCTGTTACCAGGGAGAGGCTGCCTGGTGGTTACTCCCCAGCAGCACCACAGTAAGAGGTGGGAGGGGTGCCAGCCCGTGTCGCGACAGTCCTGGTGAAAGGAGGAAGACAGTGCTCATGGTTTATTTCTGGGATGAGAACCCTCTGCCTGGAGGGTGCACATTTTGTCAGTGATTACTTGAGTTAGAAAGCTATTTGATTCTTTACCACAACTGAAAAATATTCCATATCAAGACACCAGCTATGAATATTTAAAGTATTAGAGAGTGTTTAAAAAATAATCAGCTATTCTTTCATGTGTGGTTTTCATTTTCATTTATAATGGCCTCTGCCAAAGCATTTGTATGCCTAGTAACTTAATTATCTTTTTTTTGTGGAACCAGGGATTAAACTCAGGCCCTTGCACTTGCCAGGCAAGTGCTTATTCTACTGAGCTATCTCTCCAGCCCCTTATTTATCTTTTTAAACTTTTTTTTCATTGGTACATTTTAGATACACAAAATGGTAACATTCATCATGGGGACTTGTTATCTGTACGTGATCTATCTTGCTTCTTTTTCTCTCATTCCTGTGCCCACTGTTCAGCTCCTCTTACTCCCTTATTATAAAATGTTTCCTTTTTTCCCTATTACTCTTTTTTTCTTGTTCTTTTTTTGCTGCCCTCCTCTTTTGTTCTCCTCATTTGAACATTTTCTTCCCATTTCCCAATGTCTGTTATACATTTTGGTCCTTATAGTAGTTCCTCGCTATTTCATAGTTTGACTTTTGCAGACTGTTTTGTTTTCAAAAATATTAATATAATTATTATAGATTTTTCACTGTATTGTGGCATTTTGCAGTACTGCACAGTATACATATGTTGATAAAATTACATAAGTTTATCAGTTTAGGAAATGGTTAAGAATATTAGAAGTGTTTATAAAAATGTGGATATTAAAATAAATATAATGTCGCTACCTCACTGATTTTCACTTGTCGCAGGGGTGTCTGGAATATAATGTCCAGGATAAGTGAGGGACCAGTATGTTAACCCTTTAGGTTTCTCAGCGGTATTTAAATGTGTGTCCGAGTTATTTCACTTGAGTATGGTTTAAAGCGCACCTGTTTAACTAGAAATGTCTCCAGCTTATCCTTTGTCGCAGGGTAGTACTCCATTGTATAAAAAAATCTCAAGTGACTTTTTAAAAATAAAGCATTGGGCCACATTAAAAAATTTCAAGAATGCTGTATCTTTATTGAGATATAACCTACACTACAATGTAAGTTAGGAACATTTTCATCACCCATAAAGAAACCCTACATTCATTAGTAGTTATTCCTTTCCTAGAAACAGGCAACCACTAATGTGCCTCCTACCACTGAGGATTGGTTTCTTCTAGTCATTTCAGACAAACGAGTAGCACACACTACTGACTAGCTTAAACACTTGGCATATTTTCAAGATTCATCCATGTTGCAGTGTCAGCACTTTACTTCTTTTTATGCTCAAATAATCCACTGGAAATACATTTTATTATATATTTATCATTTGGCAGGGATTTGGATGAAATTTATGTTCATCTACTATAAACAATGCTGCTATAAACATTTACTTACAGGTTTTTTATGTAAGTGGACCTAAGTTTTCATTGGTCTGAGGTACTGTTATGGGCTAAATTGTGTTCTACTTCCTCCAAATTCATGGTTGAGTTCTTACCTCTAGTATCTCAGAGTGTATTATTCTCCACACAACTTTCATTTTTCCTATGGATAGGTCATGGCTAAACACTTTTGGTTATGTCTTCTGAGAAACTACTGGTGAGTGGCATCAGGGAAAGAGCTCCTTTTGTAAACAGGAAGGGGCTGAAGAGACTGAGGGTGAGGGAGCAGAGGGAGGAAGCAGGTGCAAAAGGACTCACGGGTATCACACACATGAACCAAACCACGAGTGTAGTAGTCATTTTTTGAGTTTGTGCTTTTGAGACAGGGTATCACTATGCAGTTCAAGCTGGCCTTCAACTCCACGCTGGCCACGAACTCACAGGATCCTCCTGTGCCAGCCTCCCCAGTGCTGGGAATACAGGTGTGCACCACCATGCCCAGCTGGAATGTAATCATTATATGTGGCAAACATGAACTAAAAAGAACTAAGTTAATAAATAAAAATAATAAACATAAGGAAAGGGAATAGTCTCGAGGGGGGGAGGTGAGTGGAAGGAAAGAGGGAATAAAACAATCAAGAAATGTACATACTCCCTACAATGAATATAAAGCTGGTCTACTACAAACATGTAGTAATAAACAAGTAAAATATGCAATTCCTTAGCATTTAGTAATTCTGACATCATTTGTTGAGGTAAGAAAATCCATACGGTCTATGGCTGAGGAATGAAACAATTCCACAGTTTCAATTTCCACTAAAATATTTATTTAATTGAAGCTATCTTACAGAAATAAATAAGAGTAGTTTTTCTCTAATGCAGATCAGTGTATCTATCAGTATACATATATTTTTACAAAATTGAAGCATACCAAATTTTTTTCCTTGAAACACAGCACATAAAAGAATAGTAGGAAGCAAACCAACCATACGGAAAGTTTCATTATCAAAGCACAGCTACGGGCTTCTGAGTCCCAGCATCACATCGGATTAGTGGGAGCACGTGAGCCGTGGAGCTGGGCGCTGAGCCCTGGGTCCCTGCTACGTGTTACAGGTGGGTCTCTCAGTACTTCTGAACCTCTCCGCTCCTTATTGTCAGAAGAGGAATGCTATTAGTTACACCAATTTTATAGGGTTGCTTGGAAATAAACCCACAAATATACACAACAGCTCTTCATGATATGTAAAGAGCTACAAAAATAATAATTCTGGTTAATTTCATATAAAAGAATAAACGCATACTTCCCTTCAACTAAAGAATAAGCACCAGAAATGTGTGTTTTCTTCAGCTGAATGGTCACACCATGAACCTGGAGTAAGAAAATGCACCTTTGCTAAGCACCAAAGCCTCTCAGTTAAGGAGGTCCAGTGGTATTTCTATTACAGTTGTCTGGGCGGCTAAGTAGGAGCCAGTGAGTCCTACAGCCACTTAAACTCTGAGGGACTGGAGAATGCAAAGCAAAACAAGAGCACTTGTACTATGTCAACGGCTCGATGCGGGGAGCCACTCCTCCGTTACCGATTCACAGTCCATTAGCTCTTCACAGAAGAATTACCAGTTGGAGTTCATCGCTACAACTATTTGCTTATGTGAACAAAGCAGTCTCTTGATGAAAAGATAAAATACTATTCCTTTAGGAAAGAATGACTGAACTGAGGTAAAAAAAAAACCAAAAACTACTATGAATTTAAGTGTTAGTGGCTAAAAGCTACAGCTACATAAGAACACAAGAAAGGAAAACGGACCAAGACATCAGTATAAGAACGATTTAAAAAACCTGCCATAATTTCATGTTATAATGGTAGGACCAATAATCATAAAAATTGCAATATTTACATATATCAATTAAAATATATAAAAACAATAAAAAATTAAAGAGTGGAAAACAGTTAATTGTAAGGTAAATGTTGATACACTTAAAAATGCTATGTAGAGCTAATCAATTAACACTGACACCACTTAACACCTAACAGAAAAATAGGTAAAATATTTTCATTTTAGTAGCAAGATGCAGAGAGACGATTCCTACCACTGACTTACTGTGGAAGCTGAGTTACTGTGAAGTCACTATGCAAGATGTTATAGTTGAAACCTACACGACTAGGAGTTCTTACACTTCAGTATAGTTTACTTAAAATACTTCTGACAACATATTTATTGGCAAATCATGTACTAAAGACACCAAGGCCTCTTCCAAAACTGAGATCTATGTAGGTGGAAAAAAACCAGGTCATACTGAACTAGACTACTGCTTTTCTCTCTTATCCTGATTCACTGGTCTTATTAAAAAAAAAAAAAAAAAAATTCATTTTTGCTCTTTAATTTTTGCTCCATCAGATATTTTTTGCAACAAAAATACATGTTTTATTAGGGCTGGACAATCTAAAATCTTTATAATCTTTTGAAAATGGTAAATTGAAGAAGACTCAATAAATAGTAGGCCAGTGTATAACCAAAAAAGAAAACAAATTCTTTTGACTAGGAAGTGTTTACTGATGTCTACTGGAGTTTTTCAAAATGTGTACCATTTTTCTACCTACATCTATGAAGTCTGTTAATACATGAGAGAAGTGTGGAATGAAGCAAGCGGTGCTCATTCAAGCTCTTCAGGTTCTTTGGTGAACAGGTCCGCCAGATCAGCCACGGTCAGCACGGAGGCCTCTGAATGCTTCCCTGATCCGTTCATGTGACTGCAGAGTCATCCAAGGGGGTCCAGGCAGAAGGAAAGCACAAGAAATCAGTGAGCATATTTATAATAAAAGATAAGACACCTAAGCTGTGGTAATGGGCCAAACAACAAGCCTCCCAGAAGAAAGCAGGTCATGAGAAGTGCCCTGTAACGTTTGCTGTAAGGTTCAAACCTCTACAATGTACCTCTGACCAAGAAAAGCTAATTTAGAAAGAATTCAGCAGCTTTTCTAATTGTTTTTAAAATTTACTTAGCTTAAATACCAAGGTCTGTCACACAGAAGAACCTTCCTGTCCCTGTGGAGCCCTTTCCTGACCATAATCACACATGGGAGGAGGTTTTTGCCCATCCACTTCTCTGCTATGCAGAGCGACTGTGAAACCCTGTCCCTGGGGCAGTTACCTCTGCTCTGCGGTCCCCAATTCTATTGCACAGAGGCACAAAGGTATCAGTTTGTGAATATCAGTAGTTTAAGGATTTCAAAGCCAAATCTTAAATCCAAGGCTGTTTAGGTCTCTTTGCTCTGGAGCAACACCATAATCACAGCTAGTGAGTTTATCTGAGGCATGATTATTGCTAATTAAGCCTATTTCGAAGTTATTGACCAGTACTATGCAGCAATACAAGTTGAGTTTTACAGCTGTAAAACTTAAGGCATAGGTAGGGCGTAGATGCACTGCATTAATTCGGTTGTGATGGTGTGTGCAACTGAAGACACTAGTTGGGCATCTTGGGGGAGGTCGAGTCTATGGACACATGTATAGACAGAGCTGGATATGTGAAGCTGAGGCAGGAGGTAAAGGGGCATTTCCAGGTCAAGGGATCTATACTTGAGAGCCATGTTATAGTGCCGTAATCCTGAACTTTATGAGGCTCACAAGTTTGGGCTCAGTCTGGGAAATGTGAGATGCTGTCTCAAAATAAAAAGGGTTGGAGATGCAGCTCAGTGAAGGCCCTGGGTTCAAACACACCCCCTGGCCCCCATCCTGGCCTCTCAAAATGACATTTTTTTTTTTAAAAAAACTAACCCAGTGTGGTAAAGAAAAGCATGAGAGTTGAAAATGTTCCTACATATTATAACCTATTAATAATTTAAATACAGAAGTGCAAAACATTAACTGGGAAATACCAGATAGGTAAAATGTTATTTTCTTACTTTACAAAAGTATCTGTATTGGTACTTTTGTTGACTTCTTCATGAAGAAGTTTCCAACACATCCTACAGAAGTAAACAGGAAATCCATCCCTACCTCCTCTCTGCAGTTTTCAGCATTGCCTGCATTCTTTCTTCTATTGTTGCTTTAATTAAGAATCTGTGTACAATAGTAGGCCTGGAAGGGACATGACAATTATAAGGTTAAAAACACCTTAAGTTAGTAGGCACTTCTCAAAAGAAGAAACACAAATGGCCAGTAAGCACACACAAAAATGTTCAGCATTTTGGCAACTAGAAAATGTGAATCAAAACAACACTGAGACTCCATTTTACTCCAGAAAAACAACTATTATCAAGGACAAAGAACAAATCATGCTGGCAGGTTTTGGAGAAAAGGAACTATTTTATGTGACTGGTGGGACTGTAAGCTAGTACAGCCAATAAGGAAATTAGTGTGGAGATTTGTTGAAAACTAAAAATGGAAACTCCGTTTGACTCAGCTACACCTCTCCTGGTATCTTCCTTAAAGTGATACACGCACGCGTGTGCTCACAGCATCATGATTCACAACAGCTAAATAGTAAATGCTGGAACATGGACCCTCCAAGGTGACGGCAACTGTAAACAGGTATGTATCCAAACAAACAAATGAAAAAGAAACTAAAATAAACAATTATAGGAACTGGCTCTCCATTCTATATGCTGTATTCACCAGTCCATTGGTACCTGCTTGGGGCAGGTACTCATCAATGAGCTTGAACGGAGAGCAGCTCAGCACTATTCGAGCTCAGTGGACTAACCTCTCTGAGGAAAGAGACAACAAAGAAGCCAGACAATTTCATGCGGAGATAGTGTCAGGAGGAGCTGGAACATTAGAGATGGAGGGGAGGTCAGGAAATGAAGAGCAGGAAAAGCATCCAAACAGAAGAAGCAGGATTAGTTTCTGGGAAGAGAACACACTTGGAGCAAGCCTAAAATGAGTAGGGGGTGACAAAAAGCTAGTGTGATGGAAGTATTACTGTTCATGAGGGACAGAGGTGATTACAAGGATGGAGAGAAAGGTAGGGGTCAGAGCACAACAGGTTGTGCAGGACATGACTAGGATCTGCACTCTAGGGTGGTGGTGGAGACAGAAAAGCCGGTGAAGAAGTCCATATACCCACAAGAAAGGTGGTCCTTTGGTTGCATGAGTGGAGAGTAATTTGTCAGTACATTAATGGAAATACTCTGGAGGTAAAGCTGACAAGACTTAAATGATGAGTGTGAGTTGTGACAAATGAAATACAGAAGAGCACTAGATTTCTTAGCTGAGTCAATTATAGATGATAGCACCAGATTCTAAGATGAGGAAGGTTTGAGAGGGCAGCAGGAAAGCAGCTGGGATTTGCCCATGTTAACTTCAAGGTACTTACTAGCTAGGCATCTTGGGGGAAGGCTGAGTCCATGGACACATGTAGCAAACTGGATATATGAAGCTCAGGAAGAGGCTAAATGGGCATTTCTGGGGCAAGGGAAATACTGAGTCACGTATATCAGTCCAGGGACTGATAAGAAGTAGGTCATCAATGATGTTAAAACCTTCCTTTCAGTGGTATGGAAAGGCCAAAAAGCCAAATAGAAAGGCTGACAGAGAACGGGAGCAGTAGGAGCAGGAGGGAGCAGTAGAAGGAAGGACACACATTTAACTACCACATTCCCACTGGCTTGAACCGCAGACGATACTAGCCACCCAGTAGGATTATCCATGCTGCCCCCTGGGACAGTCACGCATGTACTGGGGACTCAGAGCTACTTGACAGATATACAAACTATGGCCCTGTCACTGAAGATGTTATAGATAAATAACATTGAGATATATTTATGTGGTGAGTATTACTAAAGGAAAGTCCCTGAGAATGTGAGAATGGATGGGACAAATGGGAGTGGCTGGCTTTTGAAAGCAGATACTTGTATGTGATAACAGGGAGGTGCACATTGTGCCCTCGTACTCATTACTAAAGATGACCCCTGCGTGCTCCTGCCTAACACCAACCCCACACTTCAGTGTTAGGGCCTGTGTACTGCCTTCCCAAGGATACTGAACCAGCATTCTTTTCCCTTTTGTTCTGACCCCTCATGAGTTATTTTCTTATTTTTCCCATTTGGAAGGGGGAAAAAGCTGTCTCAATTTTAGTTGCTTTCTTCTCTCTGCGGCAAAGCTCACTAAAGTCCTGGCCATTTGAGGTACGAAGGGGCAGTGAGTGGCATGGACTGCAGCCCTACTCTGCCACCACTTTCTTGAACCTGTGCCAGTCCCTCTCTTCATTGATTTTAGAATATATAAAATCACATTCTTTCTTATAAGCACTCACTTCTACTATGCCACTGAAGCTAGTTTTAATCTCCAAGCTGCTAAAAAATGATGAAACCACAATGATAAGATGCCTCATCTTGACAGCTGATAGCACATAACAGTTGGCCACATCCGCTTTACTGGTGTGATCTCTACCTGTGGCCTTTGCCCGTCTATCAATGTACCTCTTCCCAGAGTCACTTAACTCTGGGATGCCCTGGGGTTTGGTTCTTGGCCCTCTCTTCTAGGAAACCCCACTCAGTCTCCTCACTTGAAGGACCTGTATTTTGCTTCTGACCTCTGTATTAGTACCTCAAGTCTGGACTTCTCTCCCAAAGTCTGGACTCAATGTCCAAGGTTAGAATGGAAATCTCTACTTGGATATCTAATCAGATAACCAGGAGCGGAAAACTTCTGCTCTTCCCTCACCAAGTCTGATCTCCTGTAGTCTATTCTGGCTTAGCTGCAGGCTTTTAGTCATCCTTCTAGTCCTCTAGGTCAAAGCTAAGAGTCCTACTCTGGCCTCTCTTACACCCCATGTCCACAATAATAGCAGAAGCCTGCCAGGTGGCAACACTGTAATCCCAGCAGCCCGGGAGGCTGAGGGGGGATATGCAAGTCTGAGTCTCCTCGAAGTCACAGTGGAGTGCCTTTCACTCCACAGGTATCTTGAAGAATTCTTAACACTATTTTTAGATGAAACAATCAGATTTTTGAGGGAACAAAGACAAAAACTCAGGACGATTCAAGGGCTTGCTGCTTAAAAGAGGCACCGTTGGAAATGCCACATGCTTTGGTCATATAATAATCCTTAAAATTTGATTAAATACAGGTTGCACATCCAAAAATCTAAAATTCTTTAAATAGATATAACACCAGTAGAAACTGTCATACCTGACTTCATGGGATGGGTCATAGTTAAAACCCATGTAAACTAAAATTATTGTAAAATTAATCAATCCCAGGTTACATGTATAAGGTAAAATATAAAGGAATTTCCTAACTATATATGGATCCTAGTCCTATACACAAATACTCCAAAATAAGAGTATCTGAAATTTGAAATTCTTTCTTTCTGGTTCCAAAAATTTCAGATAAGAGATGTTCAACCTGTTTTTTTTTTTTTTTTTAAAAAAAAAACCCCAGACAACAATGAACACAAAGGAGAAGTTTAAGTACTGCTCTGGTCTCTAGCTGGGGCTGACCGGGATCCTTACTTGGTCTGGCCAATTCGGTGCACCCTCCCTATGGCCTGCAGCTCGTGGGCCGGGTTCAGGATGGGCTCCACCAAGAGAACGTGCGTTGCTTCAATGATAGTTAGTCCATTAGAACCCGTGTGCAGGGGCAGCAGTAAAATGTTGATTTGGGGATCATGTTTAAATGCAGAGAGGTTCTCCTAAAAAAGAAAGGCACATTTTAATTTTAGCTGGAGTAGTTAAAATAAGAGCAGAATGACATTGCTCACGGTAAAGATTTTAATGGTACGTTAGGTCACTGTGATGTATAACAGGTAAGAAAATTAAATATAAAATTACTAACTTCAGAAAATGGAAACTTGCTGCTTATCTTTCATTGGGAGGAAAATAATCATCTAAGTTCTCTTGTGCTCTGTAAAATATAGCGGATATCACAAGGTAAATGCATGTGATATACATAAATTATATGAGTTTACCAGAAAGAAAAGTGTGCTAGAATGATGCGAGATTAGAGACATGAATCTGTTAAACTGTGTGTGTGTGCCTTACAAAGTGCGCTTGTCACTGTGCTGAATGTCACGTGAGATCGATTTGAGTCACAGTACTTTGCCTGACATAGAGTCTACACAATCCCAGCGCTCCAAGACGCTGTTCAAGAGGTACAGCTGTAGACAGTCTTCTCCTGCATTAAAGGACCACAAGTCAGAAGACTTTAAAGAAACAAAGACAGTCTTTTTAAGTACTAAAAAGACTGAGAATACCTATTTTCTTTACGGAGCTTTAACATGCTAACTTCAGAATTAGTCAAAAACTCAAATCCCACTTCTGGGACTGTATGATACATGACAATAATGTAAGTAAACTAGTTAGCAGTTTTAGTTTGCACTGAATTCACTACAACAAACAAGAGTGAACCTGTAACATACCTGAAATGTTTTAACACGGCTGATTTGTGCGAATTCCATATTGTTGTCGGTAAGAGCTTTTGAAATAATATCTAATACATCTTGCCACTGGAACACATAAAACACAAGAAAGCCAATCCTTACACACAGCTTTTGTCTAAGGATGAAGTAAGGGAGTTAAATCATAGTGACTTGTATAACTCAGATACAAGTAATGCAAGCACAGCTGAGCTATAACATAATTTTCTTCTTTTGCATCAAAATTTAGTTGACAGAATAACATGAGCATCTCTAAAAATTTAAGATAAATCACAGAAAATGAGTAATGCAGTGTTTGGTGGATTTATTTACATTATCTTTCAAACTTCTATTTTTTAAAAAATGTATTTAGTACAGAGTCTACAGGTCAGACTCGTACTGATCCTCCGGTTTTTCAGCCTCACAAGCTCTGGGATTACAGGTGTGCGCCACCACAGCCAGTCTCAATTGCTGTCTCAGCACACCCTGGGGGCAGGGCCAGCATGGCACTCCGGAGCTCGAAGCCATTCCCTGCATGTGCCTAAGCAGGCACTTTAATCCACTGAGCTATCTGTCTGGCCCCAAAATTCTATTCTTTATTCAGTAAATTTCTTAAACAACCAAATTCATTTGTGAAACAAGACTTTCCAGGTCATAGATTCCAATTTTCAAAATATTGAAGAATATCTTTAATGAAATTAATATGAAATCGTAACACAGAAACTGCCTTGTAAAGTATTATCTAATTTCTCTAGTAAGAGGATATGGAAAAAAACTGAAAAAGAATCTAACTCTAATTTGTAACTGTATTAGGGCATTAGAAATTAGTTCTCAGACAAAAATGATTAGAGGCAGGAAAAAGGGCTTGCATTAATACTGCAGAGGAAAGACAAATGGTACCGTTGAGAAAACAAGGGCTTTCGCTCCTGGATCTGTCAGCTGGATTTTCATGAGCGTTCTGACCACTGCTTCCACTTTTGTGGAGTGGCTGCCCTTCGAACACAAAGAAGAAAACACAGCATTACCAAACAGCACCCACAGCAATGGGAAAGAAATGACTGAATTCTTACATGGCTCAAAACCAGTGAGCAGGTAGGTATTCAGGTATTTCTTTTGTATTTCATATTTTCTGGAAATTTTCTTTAGCTTCAAACTGTAGAAGTTCTGGCATATTCTATCAGAGAGAACTGAATGTAAAGGCATAACCAGAAATTTAAACAGTAATATAGCAAAGATAAGAATTGTTTTAGTTAAGCAGTATGTTTTGTAGCTATCAGTTACTCTCACTTATTTTAGATGTCATGGGATTCAAAACTCCAAACTAAGTAACATGAGGAATGCAATCAATGATAAATTTCTTAAAATGGCATGACCATGGACGATGATGGATGTACACTCAGACTGAGGCAGATTTGAACAAAATAAACACTTTTTACCTCATTTATAACTATTCCCTCAAAAGAAGAGGAAAATGATAAAAAAAAAATACAGAAATCAGGCAAGGAGGAAAGTTTATCGAGTGTTTCTGTTGCACCTATGAGATTTCCTGCGGGAGTGCAGAGAAATGGTATGATGGATACTAATGGTATGGGAGTCTGAATGAGATAAATTTAAGCATAACTCACTCGTCATATAGGTTCTAACTTGCTACGCCTCCTTTTCCTCATCTGTCGAGCAAGGATGATAATTACATCTACTTCCAAAGGTGGCTGTGACAATTCCATGACAAAATGCATGCACAATGTTTAGCCTCATACCAGGCATTAAGTGAACACTCAATAACTTATTACTCTCCTTCTGAGACTTTCAGGAGTATTACAATGACTCAGATTATGCTGCAGAAGCAGCTCTAATAAAAAAGCAGCAAAGTCTTTTCACAGCAGCAGCAGCCCTCCCTCCATCTTCTCAATAGCAGTTTTACATGAGGAAACATTCAAAGGCAAAAGGAAGAAAGTAATGCTAACTTGAAGTTGGCAAGACAGAATCATGGAGTAAGTTTTAAAATCCTCATGCTAAAATCCTGAGTATATGCTTATTTCTCTGGACATAGGACTTTCTATATACTTGCAAGGTTAAAAAGTATTATAAAGGGACCAGCTTCAATCTAACAATTATTTCAGGAAATTAATACAAAAATGAAAATTTAGATAGAATCATGAATTTCTCTTGCAATGCCTCCCTTTTCAAAACACTTTCAGGGACACATCAGGAAAACTATGATCTCTTACGAGAGATAGTAAGTATGAGGGCATAGAGAAGCAGGAACTCTCGTATGGTACTGGTGGAGAGTAAATCTTTACAACCCAAACAAAAAACACTTATGGAAGTTGCTAAATAACTGAAAAAAATTTAAATACACCCCACAGTTTTCAGTCATCCTAAATATACCCAAAGAAATTCAACTCAGTATGCTCAGGAGACACCAGCCTTCTGTGTCCACTGCACACTAGCCACTAAAGCCAAGATACAAGATACGACTTGGCCTAAGTATCCATCAAGCAATCAATGAGTAGATAACATGTGGTATAGACACAGGGGGATGAACTTTATACTTAATAAAGAAGGAAACCCTATCAGTTGGGACAACATGGCTCAACTGGTGGATTGGACTGAGGAAGCATTAGGGAGAGGGCTCAAAGCCTCAGGAAGAGTCAGTTCTGGAGATCCACTGTGCTGCATCGCGACGTGTGCACACTTAAAAACTGCTATGTTCTCAATGCGAAAGAAATAATTACCTAAGGCACTGGCTATGTTAATAAGCTTGACCCACTCGTTCCACAATCTATATCCATCAAAACACTGTACATCATAAATATACATAATTTTTGCTTTGTTAATTAAAATGCAACTAAACAAGGCACACTCTCTTATCTCCAAATACATGCAACCTAATGTGTGTTATAGATAATGGAGAACAATAAACACAAAGGATTGTTTATAGTGCTGTTTTGGCCTGAAAGCAATTTAAATGAATGCTTTTAGAGCATCTTAAATACTATTTTATGCATTCTGCTGCTCTAATGTTTCTATCTGAAATACATAAATGCACTTGGACTCAAATCTGCTAGTTTCTGAGAAGACTATTCAAAGTAGTTACTGCTACAGAAAATAAATAATCCCTTTGTTAAAAAATATTAATTAGGAAAAAGTGAGTGGGTAATGAACTATGAAGGCTGGATAAGGAAAAGCAAAGGAGATAACGGTGAAGAAATAGGGGGCTCGATTTATTCTTGTCCAAGGTGTTCACACAGTACAAGAAGACAGAGAAATTGGTAGCCTCAGTCCAAGCTGGCTTAGCTGTGTTAGCAGAGGCAATAACACAAAGTTATCCCAGAATGGTAAGTATTAGGGAGGCGGGAGCATGGGAATTGAAGTTCACAACACTGCCAGATCCTTTTTGAACACATTAGGTTGAAGCACTGCATTTCATTAAACACAACTGCAACTTCTGAAGCTCTCGCACCTTTGCCCATTTCCTTCTTTTCTTCTATTAAATTTCCTGAGGGCTAGTTGCAAACCCTACCTCTGGGATCTATACTTGGTTTGTGTGTGTGCTTCTGAAGCATCAATGACCAAAACCCAGTTTCAGAATCAAGACACAGCATCCTGCTGCCTTCACTCCCTTGTGTCTCTGGGACCTCTGAGCCACTACCTGATGCTCACCACAGTTGACTACAGCCCAGATGAGAGGCACAGAAAGCTGATGGCAATAGCGAGCTCCGCAGTCACAGCCCTAACTAAGCTCTGAGAGATATTAAATCTATTAGAAAGATGGAAAGAAAACTGCTTGCTTTCTTTGATATGTATTTATTAGACTGAAAGAATTCTAGCAAAAACCAACAAAGCAGCACCACCGATCTAGAATGTGATCATTCTTTCTACTCCGTGATAAACCTATCGTATCAACGCAATCCTAGACTATGGCCTGGAGTTTCATTGCAGGAAGTCTTAGCACTGGGAAAAGGAAGGGAACACACTCAGTAAAATCTTTCAGCATGGTACAGAAAGACAATAGAGCTGGCTTCACTCTATTTCACATCTATTTTCTGTCTGCTGAGAACCCTTTTTTGGGGAAGAGGCTGA
Organism: Octodon degus; assembly: GCF_000260255.1. Taxonomy (NCBI): domain Eukaryota; kingdom Metazoa; phylum Chordata; class Mammalia; order Rodentia; family Octodontidae; genus Octodon; species Octodon degus. The sequence continues at coordinate 20,035,548 of NW_004524600.1, forward strand.
AGGACAGACAACAGCTGTGGCAGCTAGAGCCACAAAGGTTACTTATGCTTAATTTATATAAAAGCAAAGCAGTGTTCTATGACTAGAAAGTCACTACTGCTTTCCCTGGGGCAAGGCACGCCATCATTGCCCTCCACCAGGAGCCTGTCCATTCTACTCCTTCAGTCTAGTTGTTCTCTTTCCTGTGCCACATTCTAACTTGCTACGCCTCTTTTTCCTCATCTGTCAAGCAAGGATGATAATTACATCTACTTCCAAAGGTGGCTGTGACAATTCCATGACAAAATGCATGCACAATGTTTAGCCTCATACCAGGCAATAAGTGAACACTCAATAACTTATTACTCTCCTTCTGAGACTTTCAGGAGTATTACAATGACTCAGATTATGCTGCAGAAGCAGCTCTAATAAAAAAGCAGCAAAGTCTTTTCACAGCAGCAGCAGCCCTCCCTCAGTGTTCTCAACAGCATTTTTATACAAGTCCTTCTGTTTACCTAATCTGGTCATAGCTCTCTAATAGCCTTTTTAGAGCTGCGTCCATGGGCTCCCATGGACGTTCTTAGCTCCACTTGCAGATGAAGGGCTAAAAGGGCTGCTGAGTCCTGAAGGACGTCACAGAGAAGTCAGTGCAGTGAGCATGGCGAATGGATTTAGTCTTAGTTTTCACCAAACAGAAGACGGAGACTACTTTTTGTCATGTGTAGAGACTACCTTATGTCAACAGGCAATACACAGCTTTAGAGATTTTTCAAACGTTATATATTAATATATATTTGATATATATGGGATCGACAGAATATAAAATCTGTGAAATCTGTCATCAAGGGGACATTCAGTCACTCTACAGTGAAAGTATTATCAGAAGTGTTAAGAACTCTGGAATTTTCTATTTATATAGAAGTCATGCAACAATTTCTTGAAGCATTAGAGCGCAGTGAAAAAGGAAATTAAAATAAAGATTACATGAATAATGGTGGTAGATAAAACTGACACAGAAATGAGGAAGGCTAGCCTCCTTTATTAGCCTAAGGCAGAAGATTCTTTGCAAGGGAAAGTTTATATAGTTACTTTTTACTTTAAAGAGAAAAAAAGTTTTAAAACTGGTTAGTAGGACAGTTACAATGCCTGATGCACTGCATAAGTTGTCTTCATAGTACTTATTGAGTACAAGATATAGGCATGATGTCTTGTACAAACAATATTAGCACAGACCCGAAAGGGAAAGTTTAAACGACAAAGGATTAGGATCGCTTTCCTTTCAACATGACTATATTCATTCTGCTTGGCTTTATGGTAAGCAGTGATTATAGTGCACTATTATATACATGTTTCCTGCTTCTTTTCTGACACTGAAAGACATGTGCATAATTAGACAATCAAGTATGAATATTATGTACAGTATAATGGATGTTATTATATAAATTAGGATACAGTAGAAAGAATAATCAAAGGAAAGGTAGATATACTAGTTTCTGTGTACTTGTAGAGTAGGAAGTAGGAAAATTCTGCCTCATCCTAGTTTTTTAAAAATTCATGTATCTTACTGAAAGTCCGACAGGTAAACTTGTTCAATGTTAAGGCAAAAAAGAGAATAGAGGTAAACATTAGTTTCTACTGGCACATTTTGTTTTTTCTGAATTTGTTACTTTCTTTCTAGTGAATGGTAGCACATACTGGCATGGTAGCACTTGCCTACAATCGCAGCACTGTGGGAGGCTGAGGCAGGAGTACTACAAGTCTGAGCCCAACTCTGGCAACTTAGTGACTTACTGAGCCTGGCTCAAAAACAAAAAAAAAGTTTAGAAAGGGCTGGGGATGTAGCTTAGTCCGAAGGCCCTCATTTTCATTCCCAGGCTCTCTCCCCACCAAAATCAATCAACCAGTCAATCTATTCTTTCTACTCTTATTTCTTACACACAAATAAAGAGTTTTATTTGGGATGGAAGGACAGTAACTTATTTTTTTCTTTTGCATAACTAAATAATGAGAGAATAACAATAGCTATTACACTGGATATTATTGTTTAGTTATTCAGTACAAGACATAAACCAAAATGATTCTTATAACAAACTATGTAACACAAACTTCCTTTTCAAGGAACTAAAATAAACCTGCAATGTAGATGAAACAAATCAGCATATATATTGAAATATTTTTTAAAGGCAGCAGAGTATGTAATTTAGGGAAGTATCTGAACTTCTTCCTATTTATCGCTCTTCTAGTTTGTTACTATTTGTGTGTGTGTGTGTGTGTGTGTGTGTGTTACATGAAACAAAAATGTGGTGTTTCTCACTTAAGAGAAATAAAGCAGTGTTAGAGCTTCTGTGTCTGACTTATTTCGCTTAACAGCATATTCTCAAGTTGCATCCATTTACCTACAAATGTGGGGAGTTGTAACTGAATTCTTAGACTTTTACTAGTTTAATGGTAAATCAGAATCGAGGACGACATCCCACATGTAACGAGTCCACAGATTTTTAAAGCTGAAGCAGCTGACTACCAGCCCCACAAAGGCTCTAAGAGGACAAAGCAGCTGTGCTCGTGTGGCAGGGAGGGGGAGGGAGGGTGCCGTTTGGCTAGGCCGTGTCTGGGTAGCAGCCTCTCTCCTCGACAGAAGCCTCCTATGATGTAAGAGTCTCACCCACTATAGGGACAGGGCTTCTACTGGCAAACAGGCTTTGTGTGAACCCTCGCCAAACACAAGACACAGGGAACATGCCACGAGGGGCATATGTTCTGCCAAGAGGCCTACTTCACCATCCCAAATGCCTGGCAGTTGTCAGAACTTGCAAGGGGAATTTTGTTTACTTTATGACGTTCCCAGCAGGTTCCAAAGGTCACTTAGGAATACTGTCACACTGTGTTAGTGAAGATACAGTCTAACTCAAATGCACCCCCCAAGGGGATGTTTGTGACCCCAGGTGCGTGTTACTTCTGCAGTTAGTCAGTAAGACTTCTTACATTCTATAGTATCTAATTTCTACAAGTACTAATAGAAAGGTTGGACACTGCTTAGTAGTATTTTTATACTCTTCAAGTATCTTTTGTCTGACACCCAACTATATGCATAAACACTAAGAAAACCACATTATATTGTTTGCCATGTCCAAGAGGCTTGACATAAATACTTCCAATGAAGTACACATTTCAAATAAAACAAAGATTTGAATGAAATACATTCTCTCAATATTGTTCACTAAATATTAGGAGTTTGATAACAGCAATAATATAAAGTACTTCTAGGTTTAAGAGTAGTTTGAATCAACAGTTCTAAAATTTGAAAATAATACCTTCATTATTTACCTGAACCCATCTTTAGTTTATTTTACACGTGATCACTCTTTCCCCCACTTCAAGATGGGTGACATGACTATTCAATGATGAAGTTGCAGAAGCTGAAGACTGAGGTGAAAAGTGAAAATATGTAAGCAGATGCTTCAAGGAGAAAGTGACAGTTGGGCAGAAACACACACAAGGCAGAGAAGTAACAGGGCTCAAATGGCAGAAGTGGAAGACACAAAAGGTGACACAAAAGAAGAAACAAACACAAATGTGCAAAAAGAAGTCTAAGAAAGTGAAGAAGGGATACAACTTATTTACGTAATAGGTACAACATTCAGTCATGTGTTCCATAAAAAAGAATTGGAGCCATACAATCGTCTTAGCCAAGAGGGAAATTATTATCGCTAGCAAACGCTGTAACATAAGTGCTTCACTTATTTCATGTATTCCTCAGAACCCATGAAAGGCAGGAAGAAGTGAGAGCACAATTAACAGTATGCCTGTCCCAACAGAACAGCAAATGGAACTGCCCTGACCTCTCTCCTGGGTGTCTAGAGAAGCTGCCACCAAAGGAACAGGTGTCGGGCCTGCTGCTTGGTGACTCAAGTCTTGTACAGGCTGTGCTGTTTACTGGTAGCCAGAGCAATCCTGCCCTCTGCCTCGCTGCCTGAGCCTGACACAGCAGTTCTGTCACTTGCTGGCTGCTTGCACTGTGAGAAATGATTTCACCACCTAACGGTGAGCCACCTCTTTGTAGCCACAAATGCCACCTGTGGCCCGTGGGATGCCTGTGGTCAGAGATTGGAGAGAAAAAGCCAGAAACAACTAAGAAAGACTATCTTTAGAGGAAGGAAGAGAAAGAAAGGGGAAAGAAAGGAATGAGAAGAAAGTGGAAAAGGGCCTGGAGAGGGGTGGTGGATAGTACTGAAGGCCTCGGGGTGGGCGGGAGATTGCACACAAGGTCACTGACCTCTTTGCTCCACAACTCTTTGGCATCTGCTTTAAAAATACACATTCATCCAGGGGATTCAGATAAGAACAGACTAGATGAGCCTTCAGTCTCCATGTCCTCACTTGTCCCTGCCTATACCGTGACTGCGTGGCTCTGTAGCTCACTCCTGCTTGTTTGTCCTCCTGATTTTCCTTTTCCACCTACCTCACAGAACTTGTGCTCTAAGATCAACAAGCTTAAATTTATTTTTTTAAATTTGGGGAAATACTGCTCTCAACCTTCTTACTTTGATTAGAACCTGGCTATCCTTTGAGCATACTATTTTCTCAGCAGCGCTTTGTGAATGGAAAAGGTTCTTGTCATGTATCCTTGCATTAGACTATCAATATTATTATTTTTTTGGTTCCTAATGCAGGTTTCAGGTCAGTACTTTTCATTTTTGTAAAATTTCCCATTCTTTTTGAGCCTTCTGAAACCCATTTATCCTCTAACTCTAGTCTTTGGTATCATTTGCTGAAAACTAACTTTCACTCTCTACAAAGCTGTGGCACCAAATTTATAACCTGTACCTCTAAATCTCAATTCTTGATACTACGCACTATACCTGGACAACCTGGCCAACACTCATGCCCCACCTCTTCATCTCTGAGCACCTTTCCCCCTTTACCTCGCTTGGACAACCTTCTACAATCACACTGAGAGCATCCTGAAATCACCGAGGTCTCTCACTTTCAGAAAAGCTATCCTAGTGAGCCATTTGCTCAGCAGCTCAGGCCACAGCTGTCACCTGACTGTGAGACCTCTACTTCCTCTCCATGTATCAGCACTTGCCTTACCTTTTCAGGAAACCTAACACTACCGACCGTCCCTTCTCTCCTACAACTTCAGGCTAGGCTATGTTGCTCTTCTTTTTTAAATGGAGAGTAAGCACGCTTAAGAGTCTTTAACCTCTTAAAAAATGTAACAAAAATATCGTCTTTCTGTACTTTATGTTTCTGGTTGCAACTCTACTCCACAGCCACGTTTATGGAAGCTGGGGATTTTTGTATCCACTCATTCCTGTTCACTCCTCAATCTCTTCCAATGTGCTTTGCTCCTCTACATGCATTCCACGGTGACCGTGCTAGCCACAAAGTCCCCATTATGTACAGCTAATCCACCTCCAGCTGCAAAATGCTTCTGTACAGAGAGGCGAGTGCTCCTGTGAGTTTGGGGGCGGGGGGCACAGCACACCATCCTGGGCGGCCCCTGTCATTAGCTTCTTCTCTTTACTTAAAAAGTGAAGGGCTGTAGGAATTGCCTGAAGCTAACCTGTTTCTTTCCTTAGGTTATCTCACTCAATCCATGGCTTCAAACATCATTTAGTCACAGACTCTGAACTTTCTATCTTCCACTCCACATTAAAAACTTCAAATACACTATGTGCTAAATGTATTTCTCTTCAAAATCTTACCAGTAAGTACACCATTATCCACTTGATTTTCACATCAGAAACTAGGCGATCACCTACGAAGTCTATCTTCACCTGAGTCTCGTAACATTCTATCTTCCTCCTTCGTACACCTCTTGAATATATCCACCCCTCATCATCTCCACTGCCACTACCTCCTCAAAGATATCAACTGGACTGTGGTGGCTTTCTAAGCTGATCTCTGAAGTTTTTCTACTCTGTTCTTTTCTATCCCTTATTGTCTCAGTTACTTTTCTCTTGTCGCTGGGACAAACTATCCAACACCCAAAATCAAGGAAGGAGAGGTTTATTATCTCCCAGTCAGCAGAGGTTTCGGTCTGTACTTGCTGGCTCCAAGAGTGTCACATGGTAGAGGGCAATCATTCATGGGGGCAGAACACAGCAAAGCGGCAAGAGCATAATGGCAGGAGCAGTGGCAGAGAGCAAGCCTCTCTCCTTTCCTGATGTCGCCTTCAGGCTATCTTCCCCAGGGTGGGTGTAACTCTCACACCCATAATTCCAGCAGCCCTCGCACCTATAATCCCAGCACTGGATCATGAATTAATCACAAACTATATGAGGTTTTGGGGGAACAACTAGACACAAACCATAATACTTATTAATCTGTGGAGTGCTCTACACTGTAGCAAGAAGAATTCTAAAAATCTAAAGCTGATATAATCTTTTCTTGCCTGTAACATGTTAGTGGCTTTCTGCTTACAGTGAAAATAAAATTCTGAACTTTTCAGGGGGCCCTTCAATACCTCCAACCTGCTGAAGCCTAAGGGCTCACCGAGTTCCACACCTGCTCTCCAGCTGACTGCCATCTGGAGTCTTTTCATGCACTGTGTGTGCTTGCCTGTGTGCGCATTGTGTGTGTGTGAGCATGTTTCTGTCTGGGCACTTCTTTTCCACAAGATCACCCCTTTAGATACCATATTAGCAAACTGTACAACCCATGAGGGCAGCATCTACGAGGACGCTGCACCCGCCTGGCCTGGCACACTGCCTGCCATGCAGCGCTTGTTCAACAGTTTCAAGAGGAATGAGAACACAAATGAATGCCTTTTCTGACTTTTGATTTCTGTGTACATACTACACAGCAGTGTGACTGATATTTTCAGGTTTTACTCAAACAAAGAGGGAGAATAAGAGCAATCAAAAATTCTTTCGTCCAACTACAGTTTTGTTGGGGGGACATTTCAGAAACTGCAGGAAATTTCAACTTGTTAGTTACTTCTACTCACAAAACATATTCTTCACAAATACATGAAAAGAGAACACAAAGAACCCAAAAGGAACCCAGAAAGAGCGGAGGAAGACGACTCCGCTGGTGCAGTCTGCCCTGCCACTCCCAAGGCATAAGCCACATCCCCACCACATTCGTATACCAATTTCCTTTGTCCAAATTTGATTAGAAATAGTTTAAGAAGCATATTTAAGAAAAACAAGAAACAAAAATGTCTAGCAAAGAATTTTCATTAAACATTTAAGTACTTCTTGGGCAGAAAGTCCTATTATCAATCAAGTTTCTTTCTCAAATTAGTAATTATTGGAAAATTCTGAATGAGCATAGGAAAAAAATTAAGAAAATAAAGTGAAATTTTGCTTGTTCCCTACAATATCAGTAAATGGTGTTCAAATGCACATGGCGTCTTTCCTGTGGGGTCTTCATTAATGTGAGCAGCCAATCTATTTTTCCCTTCAATTTTGTTTGGCACAACCTTTCATCTTTTTTTTTTTTTTTACCTGATAACTAAAGATGAATAAAACAAAAAAGAGAAAGTTTTCTTTAAATACATCGTTTTAAAAATAAGCCAGAAGTGTATCTATTTGAGTGACAGAAACAGTGTAAATCCATGGTGACGCTACAGCACATGTGCTGCGGCCAGCTGTTTGTTATCAAAACCTATAAAAGGTCTGCCAGAACGGATGGCCTGGGAGCGGAGCTCTTCCTCGCCCAGGAGGCGCTGACTGCTGCCAACCCTGTCAGCGTAAGTGTTGCTGTGACCCTCCCACAACGAGGGAGCGGGTGGAAACGCTGAAGCTCAGGCAGGATTTAATGGACACGGCGTTTCCGCATCTTCACTGTGACGACCTTGTTCTGACTTCAATGCTCTCCTAGTCCCATTCGGCTGCCATAACTATGCTTCAGTGTGCTCCTGAGCAACTTACCTTCACAGGAATGTCCTCCTCTTGGCTTGCTTGCTCTGAGGTGAAGACATAGGAGATTTCTTTGTGAGCTGTAGTCTGGCGGCAGATGGCACATTTAATGGAGCTTCTGTGAGAGCCCACACTATACTGCTCGATAATGATAGCGATGCACTCATTACAGAAGCAGTGCCCACAGGTCAGTACTGCCCACTGCAAGGAAACACAGGGCACACGCTCGGTGAGATGCTACCTTTCCAGTCTGTAAGGTAACAAAGGAGGAGACTCACAATTTCACTTCCTGAAATTAATGGAAGTGAAATTAATGAACTTTCTGGCATTAACAGTCATGAACACATGCTGTTAATAATTTCAAGTCTAACGAGTAAGCTTTCACAGGGTTCGGTTCTAGCCACTGTAGTCAGTCAGTCACCATTATGCTGTAAGATGCTGGCATTCTCGTTTCAGCTTTCTGGTACCAGGGGCTGAACTTAGGACCTTGCACTTGCCAGGCAGGCGCTTATGCCACTAAGCTATCTCCCGGGCCCCGTATTCTCATTTCAGATTTAGGAAAAAAAAAAAAGTAAATTATTCTTTCAGCACTTTTGAAGTAGGAATTGAACTCAGGTTCTTGTGCTTGCCAGGCAGGTGCTATAGTACGGAGCTATATTCCTAGCCTTTCAGCACTCTAATCGAAAAACTGAGAACATTAGTTTTCAGAGAATATACCCTATTCAGTTTACTAAGTAGACTGCTATTGTCACTTTTTTTTTTTTTTGTATTTGGTACAGGGTCTCGCTATGCTGCTCAACTTGCAGTGATCCTCCTGTTTTCAGCCTCCCCAGCTCTGGGATTACACATGTGTGCCACCACGCCTGGTCTCAGTGGCCATGTGCAGCTGGGGTTGGGGCCTGCATGGCCTGTGGTGCTGGGGATTGAACCCGGGTCCCTGCACTTGCCTTAGCAGCTGCTTAGTCCACTGAGCTATCTTGGCGGCCCCCTAGTTTCATTTATTAAAGCAGTTGTATATAAAATAAGATGAACTAGTATCTTTTTTCCCATAATTTTTTTGATAATGAACTAGTAACTAGTATCTGATGTATTCTATACATTTAAAAAACTCACAGACATTTCTGAAAGATAGCTTGTACTATTAAAAGAAAATGATAATGCCAAAATCCTTGTGTATACCACTAAGCATACGCCTGTCCTTGGTAACCAAAGTATAGACAAGTATTATATTTAGTCTCTCTAAAAGCTATGGCTTTTTATGAAATCTTTTAACTTTTTTCACCTGGTAAAACAAATAACAATGAAAACTTAATGGTGTTATGAGTGCAAGATTGCTCAGTTTCCAGCTTTGTTTCTTCCAGTGCTTAGACCTGTATAGAAAGAAAGTGTACACCAGGGCCTACCCAAGGCGCTGTGCGGCTTTAAGAAGGGTCTGAGAAAGGAATTCATGCTAGGGCTGGCCAGATAGCTCAGCAGACTAAAGTGCCTGTTTGGTCAGATGCAGGGATCTGAATGTGATCCCCAGCCTGCTGTGCTGGCCCCACCCCTGGGGTGCACTGAGAGAGCAAATGAGAATGGGTCTGGTGGCGTGCGCCTGTAATCCCCGTCCTTGAGAAGCTGAAAACAGGAGGATCACAATGAGTCTGATTTGTATGGTGAGACCCTGTAGACCCTGTACTAAATACACACACACACACACACACACACACGAATTCATGCTAGTGGAGAGAAAATTTGAGGGAGACAAGACTGGTTTTATAGTTACTCAAAAGGAATAGGGGTTATTTGGAGTTTGGTTGGCTGACACCATTTCTACTGCCCTCTAGCTGCAGCTCTGTTCTTAAGGGTTTGTGTCAGAATCCTCTGGAGCTGAAGTTGGAACAGAATTAAGGAGCTGCTTTCTCGCACTTTTGTCTCAGAGCAGCCCTGTTTGTACACTATGTACCTCCAGGGCCACTGAGGAGCAAGGGTACTTCCTTCATTTGAATGGATTTCTGTGACTGGAACTCAGAACGGACAAGCTACAGAGCCCAAAGGTCCAACCACATTCACAGTGGAGGGGAAATCAGAGCCACCCTGCACCAGAGCATGTGGAAAAGGCTACAGCAAAATGGCCCCAACAGGAACAAATGACAACACCTGCAGCAGCATAATTAGGTACGTGAGTTACCTTTGATATATCCTAACTTAACAGCCATAACTTAAAGAGGAGGATGGAGAACTGGGAAGCTAAGGGTAAAGTGTGGAGGTCCTACAGACTGTGGATAGGAACAGTTTGCACAGTGTAGTTTTCTACCCTTACAGAAGAATCCAGGGTATTTGAAGTGTAGGAGACCTATGTTACACTAAAATTGAATCAAACAATGTATTTAAAACAACCTTATAAACTATAAACATTTTAAGACAAAAACGAAGTAAATTCCAGAGACAACCCAAGTACACAAATCTCATTGAGAGGGTCTACGTAGTTTAGGCTGGTCTTGAACTCACAGTGATCCTCCTGCCTCAGCCTCCCAAGTGCTGGCATTACAGGAGTATGCTGCCACCCCTAGCATGACATCTTTTCTTTTAATGTATCAATCAAGATAAAGATTGTTCAGATGCATGCCCACGCATGTCTTTGAGATTCTAGTGCTAACTTTATCATAGAAGGTAAGAACTTGTTATTCCTATGCAGTTGTGATGAAGAAAGGGGAAAGAGAAGGGAAAGAAGGAAAGATTATATGTTGAAGACTTTGAAGAATGTAAGTAAACGACAGTTACAATTTGTTACGGTCTGTGTTTTCATCCCCCCAATGCCTCATGCAGTCATTGAGACGCGGTTCTTTTTTTTTTTTTTTCCGGAACCGGGGATTGAACTCAGGCCCTTGCACTTGCCAGGGAAGAGCTTATTCCACTGCGCTATCTCCCTGGCCCAAGGTGCAGTTCTATAGTTTGTGATTAATTCATGATCCAAGGCAGGGATTATGGGTCTGCATACTGCTGGGATTACAGGTGTGAGTGCTACACCCAGCCTGGGGACCGATAGCTTGAATCTACCATAAGAGACAGATTTGCTCTCTGTAGCCACGGTTGCTATTACTCCTCTTGCTTTTTGTCACTTACATGAAAGGCTGCTCTCTGTCATGTGCTGCTCAGCCTTGGAGCCAGTTAAGTATGGACTGAAATCTCCAGTAACTGTGAGCTAAATAAACCTTTCTTTCCTTCATTTTGTGTGTCCAGTATTTGTCCCAGCAAAAAGAGAAGAGTGGCTCAGACACAGTTTTACCTGTTTTCCCAGCTGTCGAGCACAGATTGGACAAGGTTCTGGATTAATACCTCCTGATGTTTTGTCTTGAGACTATGCAAAAAAGGAGAATCCAAAAACGTGTTAGTTATATGTTTACTTATGCAATCTGATATATATTTTGCATTTCAAAAAAGTGAACATTGGCAAATGCAATTTAAGTAATTCAGTTATTGAGATGACCCAATACTTTATCTATTACTTAATTTATAATTCTTGGGTTATACACATAACATACACATATCATGAAAAATAAAACTGAAACAATTATTATACTTTCTATATTATCAGTAATTGCAGTTTATTGCAAAATTAAAAGCAAACTATAACATGCTAAATATTCAAAATTTGATTTTCAGGTTAGATTTTTGTTATAGAGCACTTTGTGTCCTTTTTCTCTTCTTAATTTCTTATATATAGCTATTTCTGCTTTTCCTTCTTCCAATTTTGCATGCATATATCTGGTAATATGAACAACTAGGTGGAAGACAATACTGCATTACAACAAATATTGTGAAATACATATTATTTTGTTAAGTGAAATTCTGTATCACTTGTAATTTTTGTTTTAATACTATTTTGTACTCTTTAAAAAATTAAAAACTAAAGAAAAAGAAATACAGATTACTTAGAAACAATCTGTGATTTTGAAATAAAGGCTCCTTAAACATTCCAAGAAAATGGGCACTTATAATGTATGCCTACTTGACATGGTCAGAGAAGCAGGAAGAGACAACGTACAGTTATGTAACTCTGCCTCTTACTAACAACAGCTGCTGCTTAGCACCCATTTCCTAATCTCATAAGGCAAAACTAGAAAGGCAAATAGCTCACTAATGGAAATATTATTGAGATTTTTATGCCTAGAAATTATATCAAAACTTACTTTAAAAAATCTTATTAAAGTTATAGCAAATACTGAAAGAGCTTTCAAAAAGTCATTAACCAAGTTCTAATGTTGAGGCAAACCAAAGAAAGTAAATTAGGTAGATCACTAGAGGTTTTGTGGCTTTCCTAACCAAAGTTAGACATTTATAAAATTATTCTTTGATTTATGAGTAATAAAACTCAAATAAAAGATAACTGTTCAAAACTGTGCAGATTCAGCCCTTTTCAGGACTCAAAAACTTCATTAAAATGGATATAGGCATTTTAAAAAATTGAGCTGATTTTGCCTGTGAATTACTGCTGTGTCTCAGACAAATAATGAATCATTTAAAAACATATGGCGTAAAATAAGCTCTGTACATCCCTTATGATCCTCCAGGTCCCACAACCGGGGGATGGCTGGCCCTAGCTGAGGCTGCACAGTCCAGGAGAGACACCCTCTTGTCTGGCAGCAGGCAGGTTACAGCTGGGCTGTGGGAATGGCTGCACTGTAGGCTCAGCTCCCCAAAAGCTAATCTAGTCTTCTTCGCTTATTCTCAAAGTCCAGAGAGCAGTAAGATTGGGAGAGCCTGGTGCACACAGACTTTCCAGGTCTGCACTGCGTCACAAGGTCAGAGGCAGATATCTGACCAAGCCTCGACTCTGTGGAGGGACTGAAACTATGAATACACATAGGGACAGTATTATAGCAGCTTGTAAACAACCTGTCACACATACCTCACAGTATCTCTTATTTCCTGATATATTTAAAGAAAGAATTGGTGCTCTTTCAGTGAGGGTCAGACTGCAAATCTTTTTGGCTTTCTGGGTCATACGGTCTGTGTTGCAACTGCTTAATTCTGTGTTTATAGAGTAAAATGCAGCCATGGGCAACAGGAAAACAAATATGCACAGCTGTGTTCCAACACAATACTTTACTTATGGAAATGTGGTAGGCTTGGTGGGTCCTCCGTGGGGTCTGCAGAATCCTGATTTGAAAGATGGACATTTTCTTTTTACATGTCAACTGAAATAGGGAAAATGTCCTTGTAAGCATATCTTATATGTTGCTGCTTATTTTCACTTTGACTCAGTTCAGAATGTTTTATTTTCATGCAACTTCTTTGAGTCAGGGGTTATTCAGAAGTGTGTTCCTAATTTCCACTTTGGGACCTACTTATCTTTAGTTACTCATTTCTAACTAAATTTCTCTTTAGTAAGAAAACTTATCCTTACATAATGCTGATCCTTTGAACATTTTAAGTTATTTTTGTTATCATTATTATTTTTTTTCTTTGGTACTGGGGATCAAACTCACCACCTTGGGCTTGCCAGGGAAGGCGCTTAAGCAGCTGAGCTATCTCCCTGACCCTTAAGTTAGTTTTGAATCACTATAATTTGATTTTGGTAAATGTCCCATGTACACTGAAAAAAAGGTACATTTTGCTGTCATTGGTTGTAGCTAACTGTGTCCACTGGACTGTGTTTATTCAAGTGCTCGAAGTTTGATAACCTTATTGAATTCTTGGCCATTTCTCTAAAGAATGAAGAACTTCGTAAGAGCTTAAATTGGCTTAGTTCATCCTTTTGTGCTATTATATATTTTACTTTACAGATGTGTATTCCACACAACAGCATGGCTCTTTTAAATAGTCAACAGTCTTTTATGTTTACCTACAAATTTAAGCTTTCCTTTTTTCTTCATTCCCTATAGTTCTATCCTTCAATCTAGAGTAATTTTCTTCAGTCCAAAGAGTCTACTGGGGATGAATTCTTTTAGCTTATCTGAAAACATTTCAATTTATTTATTTATTGTTTTTTCAGGCTATGTTCTCTAAATATAGAAATCGAGACAGGCAGGTTTTCTTTTAGCATTTCAAAGATGTCATTCCACTATAACAATATTAAATGAAAACGCCTCTATGTAATTACCTGTTCTGATAAGATGCTCTGCCAACCAAGTCCTAATTCTTGCAGAAAATGGGAGTTTTTATCAACAATCTATCAAATCACTAATATGTTATACAATACTTGGATCACAACACATAAAAAGTATGGCAAATTACATTAAAATATTGAACTTTACTTTTTATTCCTATTCCTTCTGATTTATCAGCTTTGGGACATTTCAAATTTCCAAAGAACAAACTGGAAAAATATGTATTATGTATGTATGAATTCATCTGTATGTCATATAATGCAATTTTCACCTAGATGTAGGTTGGAATATTTCTATTTTAGATTTTGAACTATAGTCTGTTTACTATACACTGTTTTTTTATATCATCTGTGTAAATTATAATTTCTATATATAGCTTTGTGATTTACGAAGCTATGTTAAAGTTAGTTTTTGGACTCATAATTAATACAAACAAAAGAGCAACTTTTTAAAAACCTGTACTATTAATTACAGGAATAGTATTTTAAATGGAAGAAGTCATTAGTATGGTAATATTATGATAGAACAGTACTGGAAAGACAGCATATTTTAAAAACAATACCTTTTCCAAATTAGTTAGGTAAAGCAGCTGCCCAAGTTTCTTCTGAAGCTGTGATGTAGCAACGGCTTTATCATTTAGTAGTTTTATACGATTCTGTTCTACCTAAGATAAAAGTAAAAAACTATTACAAATCAGAAAAATGGCTGAAAATTCACTTACATATTAAAACTAGCATTTGAAATGTATGATAAAATTTAGTATAGAGTTTCTTTCAAAAGGAAGCATTATACACCTAAAACTGGCTAAAAATCAGTGCAAATTCTATATAGAGCGGATGAAACATAAGTAAATGACAGGCTGTTTCCACCAAAGTGATTTTATCAGACTATCCCTGCCTTTCTTTCTCTTCTTCCCTGGTAGAATCCAGCAGAAAGGAGGATTCAAGCAATAGAAATACCTTTTCTTTTTTTTCTCTCTCTCTCTCCAGTTTTAAGAATCAAATGTGAAATCTGCTTTTAAAGAAAAACTTACTGAGAATTTATATTTAACTGTGATCATATGAATATTTTAAAGGCTTTCTAAAGTATAACTATCCAACTTTTATAAAAAAGAAAAAGATTTAAAGCGTTAAACACAGGATAAAATTACAAAAAAAAACTTTTAATGTGGAATAGAAAAGGTTGATGTAATCCTACAGTAGAAAGTGGGATTTACTAGAAGCTAAATTGCAAGTATCTATAAATAGCAAGAAAAAGATCACAGTAAAAGAAAAAGTTTTATTTATTCTTGAGGAAAATTTTTCTAGTTCTAATAAAGCTAAGGTAATATAAAATATGTCTAATAAATGACCAAAAATACCTAGAGGATCTGACAGAAGGTGCTAAAAGATGTGCAACCTGCAGAGAAATAAACTCTACCAACGTAGTGGCTACTAAACATGAATTAGATACGACCTTGCCTTACCTTTGACCACTTTTGACCTATAAAGCCAATGCGCGCTGGCTCACACTGCTAGGAGTTATTAAGAGCGTACTTAATAGAAGGGAGCATGGCCCTGACTCTACCTCTTCTGCGGACCTTGCAGTTTTTTGCGACGCCAACTTGCCATGCCCTTTCCTGTCCTGCACTTGCAGTTTACCTCGTGGGGTTCAATGATATGATGAACGGGTGGGGTGGGCTTCGGTTCCTTAGGGTGCCGCACTCTTAGTCGTTCTGTAGCCATTGCAAGTTCATCGACAGCAGACACGCGATTCCTCAGTGTCATCCAGTACTCGTGAAGCCACTGAAGGAGGACAAAAGATGTGTGCCTCAGCAACATATGGCAGTGGGCATGAACAATTTCCACGGACCACACCTCTTTAGCTTTTTTCGCACAGAGCACTCACAAGCTTTCTTGATAAGATCAAATAAAAGCCTCACTAGATTGATAGAATCTCTGCATTACTTATTTATTGGGGGGTACCAGAAATTAAACTCATAAGCTTGCGCCTGCCAGGCAGGTGCCATGCTGCTGAGCTACCTCCCTGGCCTTTTCTCTGTTTTATTTTAAAAAATATTTTACTATAACATATTTAACATATTCACAATAATATATATATATATATATATATATATATATATATAAAATAAGAGAATATTAAAATATACAACTCAATATCATCCATGTAATTTCAGAGAATAAAACAAATTCCTTGGAAAGCCTTAGTTGTATCACCATTTTTCCTCATATGTATTTCCTTCAATACAATTTTCTGCCAGATGATGGGGCAGCCATTACTTATGCTTTATCATTTTACATTTTCAAGTGTAATACTATAATATGTGTCCTTCATTAGCTGGTCATATATACATTTCTAAAATTATATCAGTATAAACATTTTGACCTGCTTTCTTCACTAGCATATGCTGAGGTCAGTATACATAGCAATAGCTCATTTGTTTGATTTTCTGTGAAAGACCTTAGTTTGCAGAATTACGAAAGAAAATGCACAAAGATACAGGTGGGCACATGGTGAGCTCTCCTCTGGACACATGGGATATAGTCAAAATGGGCCCAAATGAAGACTCCAAAGGTCACTGGACACCATCTATAATACTGTCCTCTTTTATAGCTCACTGTAACTATGAATGTGCTTTGAATTTTTATTATTTTATTTTGATACAGGGTCTCACTATGCAGTTTGAACTCATAGTGATCCTCCTGTTTCAGCCTCCCCAGTGCTGGGATTACAGGCATGTGGTACTGGAGATCGAACTCGGGACCTTGCACTGACCAGGCAGGTGCTTAGGTCCCAGCTCTGAGCTTTGACTCTGTAATAGCGAATTACAAGTAAAAAATATGAACTGATGATTTTGACTCTACAAGTGTCATTTCCCAGTTTATTAAATGAATGTACTGATATGTAAGACAACATTTATTTTCATTCTGAACAAAAGCTTTTATCTCATTTTAAGAACTTTAGATTAAAAGAATATAATTATTCAAAGAATTCAAAATTCATAAATACTATAATCTCAAGAACAGAGCCTAAATGCAATGGAATTATTAGTTTAACATAAAAGGCCATTTTGTGTTCTCATCACTGGAATAGTTTCCAGCCTTGTAGCTTGAGAAATATTTATGTTCCCTGACTTTCAAGGTTTATGCTAACATCTGGTCATTATTCATGAGCAGAAGCAAAACAAAAACGAACAAGAAACAAAACTGTACTCTAGTTTCATAGAACAGCAATGTAAGATCCAGAAAAGAACAGAATGAAATACCTTTACAGCTAGACAAAAGTGTTCATAGAACTTTTCATTTAATAAAAGATTTGCTTTTAGTAACTTAATAAACAGAATTTAAATATCCATTTATTATCCTTTATTTGAATAACATTTAGGGAAAGAAATTATGAGACTTCAAATCTGTACCAGCAGACTTAGAAAAATTAAAGAGAAAAAAAAGAAAGCAGCAGCTCAAAATTAACGTGGACCAGAGTTTTAACATGGGAAGTCCTATGCCACTGTACCTTATACTCCTTTTTCCATGCTTCGAAGAGTTCCATTGAAGCACTGCCTTCCTCTATGAATTCAGTATCTAATCTGTGTGATCGTGCAAATGACAGGATTGCTTTCATGGATCGCTCTGTCTCGCTTATTGCCCACAGCCCCCGGGTGGTGGTGGGAACTCGATCATCCACCAGGCCTTCTTCATCTTCTATCATCTCCTCAAATATTGCAGTCTGGCCTTTGACTCTGAAAACGTACCAGAGCATGACAGCAGTGATGACTGTGCCAACAACAGGTGGCAAGTACTGGAAATGAATGATACTGGCAGAATGAGTAGGAAACAAGTGAGCAACTTTTCAATAGCCTTCAGCGTCACGTCTACAAGATTATGTATCTCCATGTCTGGAAAAATAACAACTCTGAAAATGCTGGAAGCATCATAATTTATTCAGTGTTTCTTTTTCTTTTTCTTTTTTCTTTTTTGGAGAACTAGGGATTGAACTCAAGCCCTTGCACTTGCCAGGCAAGCGCTTATTCTACTGAGCTACCTCCCCGGCCCCTTCAGTGTTTCTTGACAGAAATCTGGGATAGCCAAGATCTTTCACTTGAGAATTAAAACAAAAATCAGCATATCACTAGCTGTGCCCCAAAACACATCAAACAAACACAAGAAAAAAGAGAGCTACACTACAATCTAAAAGTACAATGCCATCTCCCTAGTGTAAGAACTCAAAAGAAGAAATAAAAATTGAAGGTATAATACAGTTAAATGGAAAGTGAGAACTTAAGGATTAAACAATGAAGAGAGAGAAAGGAGAAAAGTTAGGAAATATGGCCAGGGCAAAACCATACATTTTAAGATGATTAAGGCAATGGTTCTAAGAATCTCCATCAGCTTTTTGAAAATGGCAGGTAATGGGTAGAACTCTCACCCTGACTAACTCTATATGCTGATATCTGTGAACTAAGCAACTACACTGAGGATAGCAATGTGTAATACTAAAATCATGCTTGAAATATCTGTCATTTTGGTCTTCTAAATGAGTACTGCTTCTAAGGTCCTATCAATTATTGCTATACTCTCTTTAAAGTAAATGTTTGTTTAAAAAAGAAAGGTAATAAAAGAAAACAAGAGACAAGAAAAAAAAAATAAAAGTACAACGCAAGCTCCCTTTTTTTTTAAGGGGTGGGAGATAGAATTTAGCCTCTTTTAAATTTCCATGTTCGTAAGCAGACGTAGTTTTGCCAGCGCCACAACTATCCGCACTCACTAGTTTAATCCCCATGGAAGGACACAGACTCCACTAAGAAAAGGTATTCAAACTTATATAGCATACTTGCTACTCAGGACTCTACTAAACAGTATTTTATCATACTTATTTAAAATGAAAAAAACATAATGAAAAAATAGTATTTCATAAATTAGGATGCTGAGGTTAGAAAAGCAATTCATTCATAATAATGAGCTAGGATCTGAGTTTATATATCGACTCCAGAACCCAGGATCTTCTTAACTATTCCTCAGTTAGTTATATATCCCTATATGACATAAGCATTTAGGGGAAACTTCTGCATAGGTAAAGCTGACCATGTTAACTGTAAGTTTCCTGAATTAATACATTTACTTATTTTTTAATTTTATGTATTTGGAGCAGGGCCTCACTATTCAGCTCGGACGCATAGTGATCCTCCTGTCTCAGTCTCCCCAGCTCTAGATTACAGGTGTGCACCACCACGCCTGGTCCCAGTGGCTGCTTGACACACCCAGGGCAGGGCTGGCACGGCAGGTGTGGGGTATCGAACCCTCATCCCTGTGCTTGCCTAAGCAGGCGCTTAGTCTACTGAGCTATCTTCTTCGCTCCTGAACTTATTTAATAAAAGAAAAAATACAATAAAGGAAAACAGTCTTATAATCAAATACTAACTCTCATAAGATGTTTCATTTTCCTGATGGGTAACAATCAAAAGGAAAACTTACGTATTAGAAAAGAGCTTTGACTCGTACTCTGTGAACAATTCATCAGCCTTACAGAAGACACAGCTGAAAGAGATTATCAGGGAACATTTATAAACACACAAGCAATCAAACAACTTCAAAAGCATACATTTTATGTTTAAAGAGGTATCTATTTTAGAAAATACATGACATGGTTTTTTTAGTCAGTTGTTTTTATTATCGATAACACATTTTCTATTTGTCTGAATTAAACTGAAAAACTATTTTATACATGCCATTATAGCTTAATGGGATGATGGCGTATCTTCAACATACCAGTTGAGAGGCAGTCTGGCTGGCCGGAGGTGGCACATTGTTGCAGATTCAATAACATTACGAGATGGAGGCTTCTCTAGGTTTTTGACAGCTTCTCTTACTAGCTTCTGGAATTTATTGAGCTCATCCATTTGTGTTGTAAGTAAGAACTGAAGACCTCTGCAGTCATGAAACCTGATTCCCATGACCAGCACACACACAACGTAAAGAAAAGATTAGATCAATTTTCTCAAATTCAGAACATGGTTGCCAAGGAAAGTGTCAAAAGAAATAGCGCTGTACATTTTCCTAGCCATACTTGGGCGTTTCCCTCAGAAGTGTGGCTAAGGGCACCTTGGCAACTCTGGGGCAGCTATTAGAAGATAGGATCAGAAAATGTGTGCCAAATATGTTTCTGTCTCAACTGTCTGTGTAAGGTCAGGATTTCTGCATTTTTTTGTTTAAAGGTCAATGCCTGCAGATGTCCCTCTTGACATTCTTGCAGCATACAAAAACATGACTATAGGAAAATAAAGACAAAATTGGAAGAAAAAAAAACAGTCAATCAACATCATAAAAAATATTAATTTCTGATTAAGGTTTGCTTTTGATTTTTTCAGCACTGGGGTTGAACCCATGGCCTTCATGGTAAATTACATTTCCAAACATTTAAAAATTTTTTATTTCGAGACTAGACCTTCCTAAATCACTAAGTTGTCAGCAATGCTCAAACTTGTGAATCTCCTGCCTTAGCCTCCCAAAATGCTGAGTGAGATTACAGGTGAGACTTACAATTCTTTTCTCTTTTTAAGTGTATTTAGTGCAGGGTTTATAGGGTCTCACTACATAGATGAGATCTGTAGTGATCCTCCTGTTTTCAGCTTCCCAAGCACAGGGTTACAGGCCTGGGCCACCACGGCTTGTGGTGTTGGGGATCAACCCCAGCCCCTGCGCTCTGCCTAAGCAGGTGTTTTAGTCCACTGAGCTATCTGGCCAGCCCTACATTCTAATTAAGCATTTACCATATAGCAGGCACTTTGCCAAGTATGCCCAAGATGTCTGTGAATTATTATTGTGGAAAAAATTATGGAAAAAATTAAGGTGTTCTGGGTTACAAAATTATTTTAAAAATTACGTGACAAAGTTACAAGATAAAGCCCCATATAGTACTTTTTAAAAATTTGTTTTCTGGGGGAGGATTGAGCCCAGGGCCTTGTACATATTAAGAACTTCTGAGCTACACTCCTGATCCTCCAGATAGTGCTCTTAACCATTCTGATCAACAGTGGGTGAAAGAGCTGGGAAGAAAATTTATGGGTGCACCCATTTGGGTTTTTGAGCATGGTTTATGTGCTATCTACCACGAAGTGTTCTGCTACAACACCCACTTCCCCATCCTAGGCAGGCACTTCTTCAGGCTCAGCCACTTAGGGCACTTCTGATAAGGAGTTAATGTGTCCTTCGGGAAAAATTATTCACCATTTCCACTTCCAGAGCAACAGACCAACTTGCCTCTGAGGACCTTGGGGAATGCTAAGGGTTGGTGAGAAGAAGGACAGGGGGTAAGAACATAATTCTGATTTAAGACGGGGCCTTTGGGACAACTATGCTTAGCTTCCAGAGAACAGATCCCACATGGAAACCATGACATCTTATATCAAAGAAAAAGTCTACTTCAATTTGTGCTTGAAGTTGGCTTTATGTAACTCCAATAAAGAAAATACTTTAAAAAGATTTTAAAAGGTTCTAAAAAGAGACATTTTAAAATGGCTGGTACATTACATGGAAACCAGGACCTACCTTTTAGACTTGTATCTAATATTTTTGTTTGAAATGTGGTTTTCACAAAGATAAAACCCATAACCATTATATAGCCCAATACTTAACTGTACCTCCTGATACAAAATGATCTAAATACTTGGGGTGATTATTCAATTTTTTCATTATATTATTTTCTTACTTCTCTGACATAGAAAGCTTGTCAGTCTGTTGCTTGTAGTTGCTGGTTATTTCATTTCGTACTCGCTGAACAAGTTCCTCATCTTTAGAAAATTCTATTGCTCTGTGGATTACATTCAGCCACCAAGGAGAATTAGAACGAATCTGTGAAAGGTAACAGGTGATCAATGTTTCCATCACTGGGAAGGGTTGTGACAAAAATTCAAAGTAAACAACAACTGCTATTCTCCAAGGGATTGTAAACAGAGCAGAGACACATGTACACAAGTCTGTGTACACTGCATGAGTATCTCTTTTGCAGACATAAAGAGAAAAAAACATTTTTCAATGAACTGGGATAAATGAAAATGTATTGTAATGCATATGTTTAATGAAAGTATTAAGCAATCAAAATAAAAATACAGTACTCATTGTCTATGTGAAAAAATGACAGGTCTCCTCAGCATAAAAATAGCCTTCCTTCTGATCTTTGGTTAGATGAACTAGAGTCTATTATAGTAACTACCAAAATTATATCGCTAAATGATAACTGATGAATTAGGAGCATGTAGAGCTACTGATTTAAGGTTTTAAAAGAGTGTATTTGTGTAACCGGCTCCTTAAGACTTCGCTTTTAGTATCATAAAGGATAATTTTTCTAAAGCATAAATGGTACATGGTTTGTAAGAAAAATAGTAATTTTTAGTTCTAATGTTTCAGCACCCTAAAAGATTTTGGAAGTATATATAAAGAAGGTTGTTAAGGCCTACTTTCTCCAAGATAACTGACTATAAAGAAATAAGCATAAAGAAGTCAAAACTTCAAAAAGTTTATTTATGCTTCTAGAGTAACCAAAAAGAAAGCTAACTATAACCTTGAATTACAGTGTCTCATGCGTTAGGAATCCCTAGGTAAACTAGAAAGTCCAAGTTTCTTCTTGCTATGATCTAAGTTGAGAATATCCCTCAGAGCTGCATGTGCTCAGAGGCAAGGTCTTCTGTAGAAAAGGGACCCTTTTCTACAGAAGACCTTGCCTCTGAGCACATGCAGCTCTGAGGCAAGGTCTTCTGAGGCAAGTGGGTGCTGCAGCTCACTGCTGGGAGTCAGGCCTGGCTGGGGGGTGAGTCTCGGGAAAGACAACTAGGAAGGGTTTAGTGCCTTCTCTGCCTCCTCCCTTCACCCTCTGCTTTCTGGCTCCCATGGCAGGAGCAACTTTTCTCTGCTAGGCTTCTCTGCCTTGGATGCAGACAGCCATCCACTGAAACCACAAACCAAAATACACCTTGATTTCTCAAAGTTGTGCTGTCTGGTAATACATGTCTTACTAACAAAAAGTAGCTAAGGACAGATTGTGACACTGGAAGGGGGATATTGTGTCTGTTACATGAGCATGTGGCTTGGAAGCCTCTGGTTTATAGGAAGAGTTTGAGAAGCTTTGGAGATACAGGCTCAAGAAGCCCTAGAATGCTGTCAGCTGGGCTTGATGAAAAATTTTGAATGCTGATAAAAATGCAGACAGTAAAACAAGACTTCAGAGGTTTCTGTCAGAAACAAGGATTCCGCTGCATTTGGACCCTAGCAGACAGTAGGTCTCCATTTTTGCTCATGCACTATACTCTGCAGCAGACTGGGATTAAGGGCAGTGGTCTGATTCATCTGGTGGAGGAAATTTCAGGGCAGTCTGTTGTTCAGACTCTAGCACTACTGCTTGCTGCTTTCAGTGAGATTTGCAGTCAGAAACCAAAGAAAGATCTTGAGTTTCACCAGAAAGGAAGGTTCAGTGAAACTCAGGTCCGGAATATTTTCACGGAGAATGAGGCTGCTGAAAAGAGAAAAAGAAGCCACATATTTTGAGATGGACAAATAGGAAAGCTGTGTTGAGGGCACCTGAGAAACTGAAAGGCCCTGCTCTTTGTTCCACAAAAGTGAAAGACTGTTTTGAAGTGAGCCCTCGGGCACTTTGCTCTTTCCAGGCCAAGTGCAGAAATGTTTTCTTGAGTCCAACCGTCCAGGTATGTAGGGAGCCAGTGGCTGCTTGAGGTGACTGTAGCCTTGGCAACATCCCCTTGGTGCCGACTTTGCAGGCATGCAGAATACAAGTGCTATGGGTGTTATGGGTGTGTCTGGTTATCTCCCCAAAGCCTCACGCAGTCATGGGCGGCTTCTGGAGTTTGTGTTTGATTCTTTAATTTTTTGCTTTTGGTGCCGAGGACCGAACCCAGGGCTTCCAGCTTGCTAGGCAAGCATTCTACTGCTCAGCCAAATCCCCAGCACCATGAGTGATTCTTGATCCAATGGTGGGATTATGGGTGTGAATGCCCTGGGGTAGATACTGTGCATTACAATATAAGGAGGGGAGAAAGGCTAGCTAGCTGCCTGAACTGCTGCTGCTCCTTTGGCTCTGTTCTTTGCAGAAAGGTTGTTTTCTGCCATGTGCCACTCTGCCTTGGAGCCAGCCAAGTATGGACTGAAACCTCCAGTAACTGTGAGCTAAATTAACCTTTCCTTCCCCAATTTTGAGAGTCGGGTATTTGTCCCAGCAACAAGAGAAGAGTAATGAAGACAAGGGTGTTAGTTAAGGAGGCTTCCACCTAGACTTCAGAAGAAAGCCTAGCAGGCTACAGTGTGCCTCTTGAGAGGCAGTGTGGGAAGTTGAGGTAAAATCAAGAAGTACGGTGGAAGCTGGAGAAGCTAGGGATGGGGACTGTCTAAGGTTATAAGCAGTGAGAAAAGTCAGCTCAAGAGAGAAGTCATAAGGTTTCCATTACACAGGTGGGGGTATTGCCACAGAGGTGGGGTTGCCTATCCTGTTTGGAACTCACTTCTTTGCCCCAGGTACTGAACATGAACCATGGGATTTAATGTTTGCCCCCACCTGCTTTGGTCCCATTGGTTTCTAATCTTTTTTTGGAATGGAAATGCTTACTCTTTGCCATTCAATGTTGGTAGCAGTATGCAACTCTTTTTTTTTTTAAAACAGGGCCTCACAGCTAAGGGAGACTTTGGACTTGGACTTCTCAGCATTCTTGAAACTGTTGAGACTTTGGTGATTTCTAGAGATGAACCAAATTCATTCTGCATATGGGATGCACAGGAATCTTTGGGGGCCAGGGTGGGGATGTGTGGTTTAGACTGAGAATGTCTCCTAAGAGCCTCATGTTTCAGAGGTGCGGTTTCTGGAGGAGGAAGGGAATATGGAGGTGCTACAGCTAGCTGACTGTTAGGTGGTAGTAACTGGTTCCATGCATATCTCTCCTCCTGGCTCCTCCCTTCTTTCTTTGCTTCCTGGTCCACCACAACATGATCAGCTTTCCTCTGGTATGCCCTTCTGCCATGCCACGTTGTCCTGGTCTGGCTGATCAGTCTAACTGCGAGCTACAATAGAACTTTTTTCCTATAAGCTATAGGTGTCAGATATTGTCTCCATGATGAGAAAGTAAGTAAGACATCCCCCACACAGAAGACAAGCAAAATGCTATCTGGAGATAAACACAGTGAGAAACACCGCACTTGAGGGACATACTTTCCTTTGGAGCTCACGTATAGTTTGCTGCACGGGCTGCAAAGCTTGCTGGGCTTCAGCTACTTCCGAATTACACTTGCTCATGTAGTGCTCTCGCAGCTGTTTGGCCTGTGTTGAAGTAGAAAATAAACACAAACTTTCATTCTATGTTTAGAAAGTAACCTTATAGAGTGTTTCAAGAACAAGATGGCTATTCCATGTATTTCACTTGACTTAAACATACAACTACAAATATATTATAGAAAACATAAAATTTATAATATTAGAAATTCCCAGGATACATATGAACAGCAAAAATGATCAACTTAGTCTACCAAATTTAAGCAATCTTAAAGATTTCTCCTTCACATTTCTTTTTTTTTTTTTTTTGCGGTACAGGGGATTGAACTCAGGACCCTGCGCTTGCCAGGCAAGCACTTATCCTGTTGAACTATCTCCCCAGCCCTCTCCCTCACATTTCTATTTGAGAAAAGATAAAAGAAGAAAAACAAATAGTAAACTTTCAAAATATGAGGCAAAGGACATCTTTCAGAACTATTTACTTTATGAAATAGTATAGCTTCTTAGAATTATTATAGTTTTAAAATACTTGAAAATATGCAGTAACATAGGTGTTACGCACAGAATATGCTCTTCCCAGATCCCTATGGTGAAGCCCTAACCTGCAATGTCAATGGTGTGTATTTACTTTTAAGTTACTTTTATTTTTCCCCCAACATGATGGTTTTTAGATACCACTTGAGGAGGTAACTGAAATTAAATAAGGGTATAAGATGAGCGCTTTAATTTAATGACTAGTAGTATCTTATAAGAAGGAGAGAAACCATGGATATCGGAGCATGAAGGGAAGGCCATGAAGGATATGGTGAGGAGGAGGGTGAGCCATCTGTAAGCCGTGAAGAGCTGCAGGAGAAACTAAGCCAGCCAACACCTTGACCTTGGAGTCCTAACCTCCTGAAATGTGAGACACAAATTCATGATGCTTAAGCCTCCCTACTCTGTTTATTCTGTTTTGACAGTACCAGCCTAGTTTACCTTTTCAAGAGAATAATGATGTAATTTCTAGGTAATCAGATTATTTTTTTTAAATAGAACATTTTTATTCTTATAAATTCAACATTAGAACACATAAATATTCTTCACTTTCTTCCATACAGGTGGAATACTCAACTGGCTTGAAAAACAATTATATGACTGAGGAATAGGAATTAGAGGCTAGCACATGGAATAGTGGAAGGAAAACTAGAAGCTGAACTACAAAACCTGACACATTAGATTTGTCTACTGGGAACTAGATTTCCTTTGAAAACTCTTAATACTTAGACTGCCACTGGGTCTCAAGAATGGAGTCTTCAGAAGCACATATGGCAAAAGAAACAGCAGAATGAAAATATAGCCTGCGGACTAGGGAAAATATTCAGTAACCATATACACTGTATCTAGTAAGGACACAGAACCAAAATAGGCAACTCAAAACAACAGCAAGAAAACAACCCAATTAAAAAAGAACCAACTACCCGGAAAGACACTTCTCAAAAGAAGACACCTACATGGCCAGCAGACACATGAAGGGTGCTCAATATCACTAACCATAAGGGAACTAAAATACCACAGTGGAAAACACGAGATAGCACATGCGGGTGAGGAAATGGAGAAAAGGGGAGCCTCACACCCATTGTTGGTGGTTCTGTAAGTCAAGAACAGCCATTTCAGAAATATGGACGAAGGGTTTGTAAAAATTCAAAAGCAGAACTACCACATTATTTACCTATTTGGCTTTTAAACATAAATCCAAAAGAAATGTAATCAGTATGTTAGAGACAGCTGCACTTTCATGTTCCCTGCAGGATTATCAATAGCCAAAACATGGAATCAAACTAAGTGCTCATAAGCTGATAAACTGATAAAATATAGTGCAAATCCATGATGGGATTCTATTTAGCTTTCAGAAAGGAGGACCTCTTACAACACAAAAGAACCTGAGGAACTCTGTATGACATAAAAGAAAAGCTCAGAAAGAAAAATGCTACATGATTTCACTTGGATGTGGAGAGTAGAGGGTAGAAAAGCAGTTACCAGGACGGCAGAGAAGATGGAAGACTAGGGTGAAGAATACAGGATAATTTCAAGTGGACAGAAACAAGAAATTAAGGAGACCTACTGTTCTCACTATAAAAATTAAGTATGAGGGGTAATAGGGATAGGTTAACTAGCTTGATTTAGCCACTCTACAATGTATATGTGTATCAAAACACTATTTTATACATTGCAAGTACATACACTTTTTGTCAATTAAAAGCTTATTAAAAAACAGCAGTAGAGTAAAAGCACTATGCAGTTTTAAAAATCTCATTTTCTTTATTATATTGTTTCAAATAAAGGCTCCAATTATAGGTTCAATACACTTCACCTGTATTTTAGTATTCTTCTTCTTCTTTGATCTTTAAATAAAAATGGTAAAATTCCTTGGGGGTATAATGACCCTTGAACAATTTGTGGCAATTCAGCATCACTCTATCAAGCAGAGGCAACATTTACTGGGCAGGGAAGTTCTTTGAGCAAACTGCCACTGAAAATCTGAGTCTATTTTGCACCTTCTACAACACACAGCAAGGTAGATGAAGCACAACAGTTTTTATTTACTAAACTCTATCTTTTGTAGATGGCAATTAGACCAGCAAAGTGTGTTACTTATTTATAATTTTTAAAAACTTATTTATTTGGTACAGGGCTTCACTGTGCAGCTCAGACTCATAGTAATCCTCCTGTTTCAGCCTCCCCAGCGCCAGAATTACAGCCTTGTGCCACCATGTCTGGTCAGGTCTTGGTGGCTGGCTTGGCATGCCTGGGAGAGAGGGGCTGGCACAGCATGCGGTACCGAGGAT
The DNA here is from genome assembly GCF_000260255.1 of Octodon degus. Classification (NCBI taxonomy): domain Eukaryota; kingdom Metazoa; phylum Chordata; class Mammalia; order Rodentia; family Octodontidae; genus Octodon; species Octodon degus. Next base: position 20,063,577 of record NW_004524600.1, read on the forward strand.
CAAACCTCTGATTCCTCGTACTTGCCAGGCAGGCTCTTAGACAGCTGAGCTATCTTGTTAGCCCTCTTTTTTAATTTAACAATGGCCCAGCTACAAGCAGTAATCATGTAACATATCTGTAAGAAAATTACGGGAGAAGCAAATCAGATAGAATATTGCCATTCTCTGCCAATCAACATCATCATAACGAAGTGTGGAACATCAAAGCAACAGGAAAACATAGTTATATTTACTTATATGTGTACCCTAGGAAATATCAGCTAGCTGAAGCAGAAAATTTGAAAAAAAAAATCTCTTATAGACAGAATGAAAAGCAGTAATTACCTCTTCTTCAAGTCTCCCATCTCGCAAAGTAGGAGGTATCCCTGGGTGCTTGGCCATCAGCAATTCCATCAAGTTATGGGTAGCATGAAGTCTCTACAAACACACAAGAAGCAGTAAGAACAATAGGCAGACAGTGGCTGCTACAGCGACCCTTGTGTTCATATGGCATACGGCACTAAGACTTGAGATCATCATAACCAAAAGTTTGCCTCTAAAACAATTTGAGTACCACCGCTTTAGAAGCATTATGCCAGTTTCACAGCAAAGGTCTTAAGTTACAATGACCTGAATTTTGTTCAGTTAAAAACATACAGCCTTATGAAGTATAGCTCTGTGTTCAGTAGAATATGTAGCATAGGTGTATTTTTGCCTATTGTTCATGCATTTGTCTATACAGGAAAATATAAGAAAGCCAAGTAAATCCCATGAAGTGATTGCACAGACTTGATTCTTTTTCTCCTGGAAGTACCTAGAGGCTTACTCTAGAATAAGGGGTACGAGAAAAGATAAAATGAAAGCAGTTTCTCCCTGTCAAATTAACATTTTACTGGGATGGATAATTGAGGCTAAAGGATGCCGGGAACGAACTCTGTTGAAAGCTGATTTGGTTTCTGGGCGTGGTGGCACATGCCTATAATCCTATCACTTGGGAGGCTGAGGCAGAATTTGAGACCAGTTTGGGTTGTAAAACTGAGGTCAAGGCCAGCCTGAACTGCAGAGCAAGACTTTGTCTGAAAAAGACACACACACACACACACACACAGCAAAAAATAAACAAAAACAAGCTCTAATTTGCTGCCAGTACTATAAACCACTATGGGTCTATTCTGTCTGGCTACACACTACTGTTCACAGTGCAAATCTACGGTTTATTTTAAAAGAGTTACTTAAAATGCCACACACTTAAGGCATTTTCAAGATGGCTTCATAGATAATATAATCAGCAGAAATATCAGAAATAAAAGTGCAAATGGCATTAGAGAAACTCAAAGTGGTAGAAACCTCTCTCCCCTATGTATACTTACAGAAGACAACTCATTATTTTCTGAACATAGTGGCAGGAGGAAAAGAGTACTTGTGGTCTCCTCCCATCACCCTATGATCATGAAATGTGTAAACATTTTATCCTAGGGCAACAGTGTGGCTACACTGCCTAGACAGCTAAGGTGCTCAGTGACCCATGCTGTGCTGGTCAGTGGGGTTACTGCAACTAAAAACCAGAAAGAGGGCTAACTTCTGTTTAATTCTGAACTCAGGTGTACTGTATTTATACACATGCCCACGATTTGTTTCCTTTATTCAGTAGCAGAATATTTGCTCTTCTTCTTCCTCCTATGAGGTGAACATGCTTGCGGAGGTCAAGGTCCTCCTGCACTCTGTATTTCTGACAAATGCAGAATTAGAGGAGACTTCTGATTCCTCTGCTCACACTACACTTCCACTCGTTCCTGCAAATATCCACTATGTGACAGGTGAACCCCAAGATGTTTATTTTTTTATTTTTTATTTTTAAGGTCTTTATTTTGAATAGCAAAGAAATCAATTCACCTAGCACTCAAGTATAAACTTGTCAAAATTAGTGAAAGGGATTTTTATTTCCCCTTTATCTAGAGAACCTGGTCTTTGGTCCACTGGACAAAACTAACAAAAGTGGTGTCGGTATAAACAAGGAAATGGCCTAGATTTCCCTGAGTGACTCTAAAAATTAAATCAGAGCACTAGATAGCTCTTTGTAGTCTTAGTTCCACTGCTGAATCAAATTCATCTTTCATCTTTTTCGTAAAAACTACATGAATAAATACGGTGATGTTGAGGTGCGAAAATGATTAAAACTGACCTAAGTCCTTCTTTGAAGTACAAATCATTTGAACTATTTTTCTGACATAGATTAGAGATTATCTTGTCAGACTTATGACCACAAAGACAGAACAGTGGTGGCTGTCCAGCTTTACTACAACACGTCATCTTGGGTGCTTCATGCAGGAATGAGCCCCAAGCTTTATCTCCAGTGACTGTAACTCAACTAATCTTTATTTTCTTAAACACTCAGAGAAATTATTTCACATAAAACAGAGTAGGTAACTTGGGTCCCTTGGGTGTTTTGGTTTTCACGTACTTGAAGTGAATCAGTTTTCAGTTTTCCTTTGTGTTCCTCAGACGAGCGTAACACTTCTCGGTACAGTTCTGCTGCCAGAGCATACTCGCCTAAAGAAATGCAATGTATTAAAAGCAGAAGAAACTAATATATTTAACTCCAGTGCAACCATTATCTATAATCTAAAATCATCTATTATAAAAAAGTATGCTAATGATTATAGCTCACTTTTGGGGTCTGGTGCTAGACATCAAACCCAGGACACTGTGGATATTACATAATCATTCTACTACTGAGCTATACTTTCAATTCCTATTTTTTCAAGTAAACCAATTTGACCTGGTATTAACATGATTATTACAGTATAAGAAACAAAACCTAATCACAGTTTCTTTTTGTAATTGCACAGAATTTACAATGTCCTGAAATTGCAGAATATACAGTATTATAATTAAATACATTTCCAATGTTTTAAAAATTATACCCAAAACAACCTGAATTAACTTTTAATTTAGACAGTATTCGTCTTGCAAGTTAAAGGATGTCCATTTTAAGCCACTCTCATTTAAAATTAGGGATAAATTTGGCATAATTATAACATTTAGAAATACTTATTCATGATAGTATGTCCAACATATATGTAATTCTTAGAAAAACCATAGTTATTCATTGTAGATACTGTTGCTGTAAGCACTGGGACACAATAATTTGCCAATAAAAACTACATTTAAAAACTTAAAATCTTTTTATTTCTGGTCACACAAATAATAATTGTCTAAAATGTATGCTGTTTTCTTTTCTTTAATTAGCAGCTCAATCACATAAAGCAATTCAAAAAGTATCTATTAAAGCATAGGTTGGCAAACTATGGTTCATGGATCTTATCTATTTTTTTAAAAAATACATTTTGTACAGGTTCTCACTACACAACTCAAGACTGATAATGATCCTTCAGTTTTTAGCCTCCCCACCACAGGGATTACTACATGCGTCACCACGCCCAGACTCCATCATTGGCTCAGTGTGCCTGGGTCTGGGGTAGGGGCAGAGCCCGTGCAGTGTGTGGTAAGGGGGATCGAACCCCGTCCCTATGCTTGCCTAAGCAGGTACTTATTCTGCTGAGCTATCTCCCTAGCCCTGTGGATCATATCTGACTCTGAAATTTTATAGATCCCATCGGATGAGGATGGCTTTTGCATTTTTACTTTATTTTTAATTTTAAGCAGTGTTGGGATCAAACTCCAGAGTTTACGCATGCTAAGCAAGGGCTCTACCATTCAATAATAACTGAGCTTTTGCATTTTTTAAGCAGTTTTAAAAATTTTTATATGGTAATATTTTATGACATTGGAAAATTAATTGAGATTAGGATCCAGGAATAACATTATACTGAAACCTAGTTACACTCATTCATGTACCATCCATGGTTGGCTTTACATTGCAAAGGTCAAACTAATTAGAAGCACAGTGATCCTATTAAAGCCTAGAATGTTTTCAGTCTGGCTGTTTATAAAAAAAAAAATTAATCACACCTAAAAGAAAAAGGGAGATGACACGTGAATGATACAATCTACTTTATTTGTTGCTTGTAGGAAAATTCAAAACTGAATTACAAATACAATGAAAATCTAATGTGATGATTTGGGGAGGGATTTTTTTTTATTAACAAAGGTATCAATTGGATATTTTTTGACAGATAATTTTTTCTGCAGATTATCACATATACTTTCTCTTTTAAAACTAGTTTTATAAATATCATATATATTGACTGTGTTCATAGCTATAATAAGCTTTCTATATATACACTGTTTGTAAATATTTTAGCAGTTGGTTCTTTCCCTCTCTGAAAGCTGATAAATCTTTCATTTCACCCAAGTGTGAAGTGTACAGTTCAGCATGACATACATTCACACTATTCTATAAAACACTTGTTTTCACATTTCTGCTTTATATCTAGTGCAGCTGAATTTGAACTACTCAAGATAATCTTGTTTATGGAAAAAAGGACATGCTTTCTGAGGGAAAGTACACATATACATAAAATATATAAATATTCAGTAAGTTACATAAATTTAAGCCAAGTTTGGAAACATCCATTTTTAGCCACTTGATGGCACTAAAACTTGTAAGTAAACAAAATGTACAGGATTTTACATTGGAAAACTGTAATTTTCTGAAAGATACCTGTAGAGAGCATATTGTTCAAAACTGGAACAACAGCATGTGTTTTATAGTCAAGGACTACAAATAGTCATTACATAGCACATGTATCTTTACATATAATACAAACAAATCTTTTCTATAATTTGAAGTTAAATTTAGAATTCTTTTAAAAAGAAATGTATCTTTGAAAGTTTTAAAAAAGTTTTGCATAACTGATTTTTATTTTTTAAAATTTGTATTTATTTTTTATTTATTTTTATGCATTTGGTACAGGGTCTCACTATGCACCTAAGACTCCTAGTGATCTTCCTGTTTCAGCCTCCCCAGTGCTGGGATTACAGGTGTGTGCCACCATGCCCGGATGTTGTGGGCAGCTCAGTGTGCCTGGGGGACAGGGCCGGAAGGGCATGTGGAGCTGGGGATCGAACTCTGTCCCTGCACTTGTGTAAGCAGGTGCTTTGTCCACTAAGCTATCTTGCCTGCCCAATTGGTCTTCATAGACTCGAACCTATTTTAAATTAGTCAGGAGTATGTGAAGAAATTTTTACTACGCAGTTCAGGCTGGTTTTGTACTCTCTCTGTAGCCTGGGGTGGCCTTGAGCTCATGGCTATTCTCCTGCCTCTGCCTCCCAAATGCTGGGATTACACTCATGTGCCATCACACCTGGCAGGAAAAGGCTGACTGAGTATAATGGAACTTTACTCAGGAGAACGGCAGCTAGCAAAGCCATCACCTTCTACCTTTAATGATGTGGATGCCTGCTAAGCCGTTGAGGGCACAGACGAGCTGCCGATGTGCTTCTTCACATTCAGTCCCGCATTTCTTCTGCAGAGATGTCAGCAGCTCCTCCATCGTCATGGTGCTGAAAGAAAACGTGGACTGCTTAAAGAAGAAAAAGAACCCTATTGGTAAATTCCCAGGTGGGAGTGCGAGACAAGATGAAGTCTGTGTGACACCCTTTGTGTTCTTTGCTTTGGCTCCATTTATTTTTTATCAGTATTACTTTTTACTTATTACCATTTTTGCATACATTCTTCTATCTAATCCCATCATTCTTCAATTTCAGTTTTTTGTTATTACTTCAGTTAAGGGAGAGAGGAACTAGAAAAATCTCCATCAAATACAACACATAAAATCAGGCTGGGCATAGTAGCATATTCTTGTAATCCTAACTCTGGGGAGGCTGACGCAGGAGGTTTGCACGACTTCAAGGCCAGCCTGGGCTACAAAGTAAGTTCAAGGCCTGCCTGGGCTACATAGCAAGGCCCTATCTCAAAAATCCAAAACCAGAATTTTATGTTTAAAAGAGTACAGGTTTAAAAAGTAAAACCTGGTCTGAATCTCACCTCTGGAACTTAATCTGCTCAGAACAAAGAAAAAAGATCTTTCAAAGACCAGGTCTAATATCATTTCTATCATAAAGCTATCTAAACTTAGCCATTAAAATAAAAATGACTTTCACAGCAATTTTTATGTGTGCGTTTGAAATGTATCATGTTTGCATTGTATTATATAAATGTCATCTTTGCTCTTTCCCCAACTTGTCTGTAATTTACTTAAAGTCAAGGACAAAACCTAGTTTTCTTTATCTCTTACAGGACCTGAAGGGTTTCTTCTTGTTGCCAGGTGCTAAAAGTAGGCCAGTTTCTAAGACAACAAATTTCTGGGACAAGAGAACATTGCAGACACAATTTCTCTCACGTTTTTGAATGGAAAAATCACATACAGCTAGCACAATTATAAAGAAAATATTTGACTATAATCAAATTCCTCAATGTGGGAACCAAGAAATACAGAAAGAACAAACACTTTATATCTGGAGTTTAGACAAAAACAAATGCAACAAAAATCTCCAACAAATCCTAACTGAAATTAAAAATATTCAAACCATAAAAATAATTTTGATGTGATTCTCTTTCATAAATGTGGTTGCGTATAAAGAAATACTATGACAGTACTAAAACTGGCTGAATCAAATTGAGAACCCACAGCAGATTAAAGTGCCTGCTGGGCTGGGGGTTCGATCCCCCTGTTGTGCCGGCCCTGCCACCAGGACAGTAATTGAGACTGGGCATGGTGGTGTATGCTTGCAATCCCAGCTCTTGGGAGCTGTGAATAGGCATATCGCTATGAGTCTGATCTAGTAATGAGACCCTGAACACCCTGTAGACCCTTCCCTAAATTACAAAAAAAAAAAAAAAAAAAAAAAAAGGGAGCCCAAAAGGTAACTGACTCAAACATTATGTGCTATTATGGAACTATTATCCACAGCTGACTGCACCATAGGAGAAAGAAGTAGATTGTAAGACCTTTTCTGCAGAGGCAAGAACTCCCCACGCACAGCTTGCGGGTGGCAGCAGGCCTGCCTGAGCCTGAGCAATGGGTACAGGATGGAGGTCACTGTCCTGCGGTCCAGGCTGCTGAGCTTCAGGGCCCAGTCAGAAATCTTCCTGAGTTTGACCACAGCATCCTGGCAGCACACCTCATGCTGCCGGTGATAGAAATGCCTTTCCACTGGAGAAAAGTGCAGCCAGTGCGTCTCTTCAGTCTGCGGGGGTATCTGAATCTGTAATGAGTTAACAAAGGTTTCACCCCAATATTTTTTTCCCCTCTTGTAATATCCTTAATTGATGAAAACTTATCACTGACTTGGTCGATCACGTCTTTCTTTGCAGACCTCCACAGTATCTTGGCAATAAAGCTGTACAGATGTTGAGGATTCTTCTTGCAGTAAGGACGATAAAGGAGCCGGACCCACCAGTGTTTGACAGAGTAAGGTTCGATACCAAGGAAGACCACTAACCCAAAAAGATCTGAAAATAAGAATAACCAAAAACACACTAAAAATAACTGTCTCAGTATTTCTTTACTACTATTTTAAATGAACTCTTTCAGACATTACAAAGCACTTCTCATAAATTCTCAGTACTTCTCATAAGTTAAAATGTAGTTTTAGAGTCTCTTGAATTTGAAATTTAATTTTAACTGAATTTACATTTAGAGGCCGATCTAGGTCTTGTTCCAGGTATGGAAATATCACAAAGCCTACAGAATTATCACAAAGTCTTTACTTAGTCCAAAAGTCTGAGATTACCTTCAGAGACAAAAAGAACTACTTGGTTAGGTTCCACAAGATATATGTAGAAATGACATGCATCAACACATGATCTAAGAGATCAGGAAAAAAAATCCTAATTACGTGATAGGAAGAATATTCTCTGACTCAATATTCTACAACATCTGATCAAGTAATTCTACTCTAATGAACAAGACTAAAAGAATAACAAAAAATAGACAAGACTCACTTGCAGGATATAGAGTAAGAGAGTAAAAATGATTCAAATGAATGTTAGGATACATTCATAAAATAAAACTAGTTTTCTGATTAAGCAAATCTTCCATTTATTAGTTTTATAGCATGTGTACTTTTAAAATATCTCTTATTTAAGCATACTTAATTTCATATTCTATCTCCCTGAAATATCCTAGGCATTTTCCATAAATTTTTTTTGATGAATTTTTTAACATATGGAAACTTAGGGTACAATGCTACATGAATCCTCACATAAAACTATGCATGTGAACTCAAATATAAAAATTGAATTCATAGATTAGGGTTTTGTCTTGAAATGAAGATGTACAGGTATGGCTACACTTTTTTTTCTATATTACTAAAGTTTTATAATATACAGTATTCTTTTCAAAAGGCATAACAATCATTTCAAAAGGTACTATTACCCTACCTATAACATCTACTTGAGGATAAGCAACAAATTTAGGCTGAATCAAATCATTCTGCTGGCTTCTGGGAGTTAATAACTTTTGAAAGAGCTGACAGAACACTGCCTATTTTCGTGATTTATATTTTAGCTCAATTTGTCTATATGCTACCTGTTCTTTGAGGTTCTAAAAGTGTTAATATTTCTGTCACAATCAAATTCATAATCTTTTTGGCCAAATATGCTTTTCTTCTAGTGTTATTCACTGATGAATACTGTTTCTACCAATACTTGTAAGCAAATCAGAAATCTTGGCATCTCCTGATCTACCAAGAAGCCTTGGTAATTTTCCTTCTCCATAGTTTTCTATTCCAGTGATTGTGAGCCTTTCAGAGCCCTAGTGCCTACCCAAAACCTACCTACTTATTTTAAAGTGCCAGCATTGAGGTTTTAGAGAAAACAACCCATACATTAACATCTTTTGTATTAAAAATACAACAGCAGAGCTTTTAACAATATAAACAACTTTTTAGTGAAAGATAGGCATTTGCATTTGACATGCTTTTGCATAATTCTGATCTTTGCTTTCACATGCATGCTGACTCTGTCAGAGCTTGGCTGGGGCGACTTGGCTTCTGCTAACAGAGGGCTCTTTGGTGCAGCACACATAGACTCCCCATCATTGCTCTAGGATACAGCAGTCTGAACCCAAAGAACAGTATCACTTCCCAAGAGTACTTCTCTCAGCCAATCACTGTCATGCTCATGTCATGCTGCTCCTCTTCCTGCCATTCTTCACCCTGTACCTACAATGCTTTTTTTTTTTTTTTACATTTTTATTTTATTGTATTGAGAAACAAATATAAGTGAGACAGTTTCAAAACTGATTAATAGGACAGTCTGAATAATTAATCCATTGTACATTGTTATCTTTTTAGTAGTTATCCATAGTACAACATAGTACAAGATGCAGACAGGATATCCTGTCCAAACACTATTACTACAAATCTTTCTTCTCATTGAATTAAGCAAAAGTAGCTGTATATCCTAACTAATCTGTATGTACAAATACAATATGGTCCTTCCTTTGTATCCCCTTTTTTTGTTTAGTCCTGTCAGAAATGGGTATTCCACTGGCATCTAAATACTATAGGTGTGTGAATTCAGCAAAACAATACAACAGTCCAGCAGTCCACAATAGTAGTGGGTTAGCCGCAGAAGTTGTTGACTTTTACAGCTCAGCGTATTAATATGGCTTTACTTTATATACCTCGTTTTTATAATTTCTGCTGGATGGTTAAGACCAAGATAAAGCAAGACCTGTATAACAAGAAGTGTAACTTTTGTATCTGATAAGGTCAGTCAAGTACCCTCAGGATTTATCCCTAACCACACAATGACCCCACAGCACTGTCAAATCCTTTCAGCAGCTACTTTGCTTAAAATGCATGTTTTTCCCCCAGCTTTGTGTATTCTAAGGATCTCAATTCAGCTGTCACTTCCTTCTGCCTTCCTATCATGTGATGCCTGCTTTAGGAAATCTGATTTACTTAGAATTCCCTATTTTCCTCCTTTGTGGCAGTCATCTAGATTCTGCTTTATATTTCTCATAAGCATTATATATATATTTTCCCACTTAAACTGTAAGCTCAGTAAATTCAGAGGCCTTGTCTACTTTTGCTCACTGTGATATTTCACAAAGAGTAAATAAAAGAATAAACACCAGAGAAATTACTTAAAGTCAATACTTTCAAAGAAACTAAAATAAATTAATGTATAAGCAGAAAATAAAAACCAAAAAAAAGTGAAAGCAGTTATCATTCATTACATACTTAACACCTGCTGGGTACTGTGCCATATATACACATACACATTTGTAAATGTCTGCCTTGAAAAATAAAGATTTGAAAATCAAATATTTGAATATTTAAGCAATTTGTTTATAAATTTAGAACTAGTAAGTCAAGATGTAAACCCAGGTTCATATATTCCAAAAACTTTGCACATACCAACATATTAGACAGATAGGGTGGGCAGCAGGAATTAGTATCTTTCTAATCTAGAGTATTTCAGGCTGGCATGAGACACCCAGTAAGGGTCTGGCAAATTATGGAATGAAAACACTACTTTCATTCTTTGCTCAAGCCATGGCCAGCCTGAAATTAACAAGATCTCTGGGTTGTTACTAATTAATACATCAAATACAGTTTATCTCTATCAGGCTAGCATAATGTTTCTTAAATGGGGTGGAAATGGGAGGGTGGAATTTTGCTGTTCAGGGGACACCTGGCAGTGTCTGGAGACATCTGTGGGTGTCAGAATTACACTAGTGTAGCCAGCAGCTAGTATCAGTATCTTAACACGGTAATTCTCAGGAGAGTACCCATCCAAAACGAATGACCCAGCCCCCAAAAAGAATTATCAGGCACAAAATGCCAAGATCAAGAGACCAGTTGAAGAAAAAAGAAAATAAATGAAACTTAAATTTCTAAATGCAGCATAGTAAGTCATGGGCAAACTAATGTTTCCACACTAGGAAAATACCAGATTCAGTGGGGAGAACATACAAAGATGCCAGAGTCATGGAAGCAAAGAGAAAAGACAAGTCAAATTCCAGAAAGCTTGGCAAAGCTGCCTGTAAAGTGACTCAGCGCATGAGGAAACTCTTGGGCGCAATTACCTTTTCAAGTTTCACATTTTAAATACTTAACATTTTATAAAGTCATTTGGACCTCAAAAAGCTCAAACAACTCAGAAGTTATTTCTTTTAAACTACTCAAAGATAGGGGCTTGCGGGTTAGCTCAGTTGTTTAAGTGTCTGCTCTGGCAAACCCAGTCAGGTGCAGGGGACCGTGGTTCAATCCCCAGCCCTGCCCTTAAGGCAGCCTGAGCCAGTCAAAAAGATCCTAAATTACTCAAGGATTTATTGAATGGTAACAAGGACTCAACGTACACGCCAACATCCTATCATTACCAAAATAACCTATTTGGCTCATATTCTTTCAACATTACAATGAGAAAATAATTAATGGATAGTAATGTTCTTTTTTTTTTTTTCTTTTTTACTGTAGCCTTTCAGCAAACTTTTCAGGTGAATGAGCTATTACACCTAATATCTATTTTTTTCTTTTTTGGCTTTTTAATTTTTTAAGACAGGGTCTTGCTATGTAGTTTGAGAGCCCAGGCTACTCTCAAACTCACAAGGATCCTCTTGCCTCAGCCTCCTGAGTGCTGGGCTTATAGGCAGGAGCTACGTGTCTGGCTGCATTTTTCTACAGTTAACAAATGTGAAAGGACACCACTGAATCAGGTCTTTTAATGAGTTTGATATTCTCTAAATAACTATCTTCCTGTAACATCCAAATTGTGGAATTAAAAAAAGAGCCAAACACACATCTTCACAGACTGTCTAAGCCTATGTGGCTGCCAAGAGTACCAATAAGAGAAACTCAGTATAGGGTTTATGGGAACTTAATTCTTGCATAAGTGATGTGTCTATCGTGATACATACTTTCCTTAGGAAATGTTTTTCCTCTAACAATAACTGCTCAGGTCATACGACTAGAGGTTCATATGTTATTTTGGCACATAGTATGTTATCCTGCTCCATTTGAAGTTAATATAAAACTTCAGTTTTCATAAAAGTAAATTTTGAAACTGAAAATATATCTAAAATTTGTAATTACATGTTAATGATAACTTTCCAGGAAATTTGCATAAAACATTTATTTACAATAATAAATATTTATATTTTGAATAAAGATTTTCAAAATGCACTCTCTTTGCTATCAAAATTTATGTGTGGAGTGAAATAGGCTAGACAATCATTCAAGAAAAGGGATGGTTGAGGGAACACTGCCACGGTGTGAGGCGACAGTGTGACCTGACATGTATGGTGTGACAGTATAAAGCTATTAATATTTTCTAACTTTCAGAGTTGGAAAAATGATGATCCTTCTATAAATTCAGACAATGGAACAAAAATATGGTCTCTCTTAACAGACACAGTCAACTGAAATTTCTCTCTCCTCCCTTCTTTCCTCTCTCTCTTTCTCCTCTCAGCTTCTGCTTCCCACCTGTCAGGGGGGAAATCTAAGATGACTTCAGACCCCTGTGTGCACACTGTTTGGTGAGTCAAATGACTACTCACCCCAGGCAGTGGGGACAATTGCTACACATCTGTTTTCACATGGAGAAACAGAAAAAGCACTCAAGTTCCATTGAAAAAGATAAATGCTTGAAATCACTACAAGGAAATGTATGTTCACTTAAGTAAGGCTCTAAAAAACTGAAGGATAACAGTATTCTTTCCTCATACACAGCAAGCTGATCAGTCAGTGCAGTATGTGTGGAAGCGTACATTACCCTCCAGGCCTCTCTGCACTGGAGTGCCGCTGATGCACCACCGATTAATTCCACTCAAACGCAGGGCCATTTCTGCAGCCTTGAGAGAGAGAAATACGAAGCAGAAACAAAAGGAAAACAAGTCAGAGGAAGAATGTGGACTCCAGGTCTACATTTACTCAAAGCCAGACCATGAAAAGCTATACTTCAGGTGAGACGCACTTGCTCTTATCTAACAGCTACTGCACTCAGTGTGGAATGTACCAGTCAGGGGCCAGCTCCTGACAGGGCGAGCGGTCATGAGTAGGACACTGGCATGTTCCACCCTGAAAAGGATGGGTAGTTTGAGCATGGAAAGAGGGGATAATCCCATTAAGTACTGCTAAGTCTCCATGCTCTAGACATAAACCTCTGCAGCAACAGACATGATGCATACATTCAACTCAAGACTGTTTCAAGACCAGAGAAAGATGTATGACAAAAGCTGACATCAAATTCTGTTCTCCAAAGCAGCGTCTTTGGTAACCATCTGATCTCCCTCTGACTAACCTACAAGTGTCAATTCTGGCTTAAAGTTATTGGCGCTCACATGAGCTTCTAGGTAGCATAAATGATTGAAAAATCCCTAAATACAGTTTACTCTGACTTGTATCATACATAAAATGGTATCCAAAAATTTATGAGCAGTGCACACAGAGCAAGAGGCACAGGGCTTGAAAGTGACTCCAAAGGGTTGCACAGTTCACTGCACAAGAGAAAATGAAATATGCAGCATTTAACAGCAAACTTTTGACTAATATCAATACTGTGGGTTACCTAGTAAACTAATCAGTTTTGCTAGCCCCTTCTCTCTTCCCCAGCCCTCAAAGGATTTTTCAGACTCTCACTTTCACTGCAGGACATTCAACCATCTGAGCTTCATCAAGGCAGATTCTCCACCACTCCACAGCGACCAGAGGGCTGGGGATGGCCATGTACCGCTTCTGGTTCCGTAGGCGGCGCCCATCCTCACTATTGCTATGTGGAATATCGACATAGTTTAGCTCTGAACGAAGGACGTCATAGGTGATGATGACTATGTCCTGCTCTGCCAAAAAGTGAGGCTGTAAAAAGCCATCTTTCTTTACTCCTTGATATACCTAGGAAATAATCAGACCAGTGCAGCTATCATAAAAGAGTTCATTAAAGACAAATGAAGTATTCACTTATATAAGCTTTACTGAATCCCTTCCATGTACTTAGGACCATACAAGCCACAAGGCAGATCTCATATTATCTAGAGAAAGGTTTGTTTGGGTGCAGAAGACAAATAACATGAAATATATGAAATGAACTATAACAAAAAATAAATGTAATGGCAGAATAGTGGGAAGACCAATCCTGTGGCTGAAAAGTGAATTCAAAGGAGCTAAAATGCCAGGTATACCTTGAAGAACATTCAGGAGTTCTTACAGGTGGCAAAAGGAAGAGGAGGGTAAGTATACTGAGGCCATTAGCTGTGTTAGTGCACAATGGTATCAACAACTAGAACAGTAAAGAACTATTATTCATGAAATTCCTTTTGTGGTTCAGCAATGATGTTGAGCATTATCTTTAACTTTCAACAATGCTGCTAGTTGTTGCTTTTATTTCTATTTCACACATACAGGAATATCACCTGACCTGCTCTAAACTACAGAGGCAGAGACTCAACGCCTGCCTACACAGACAAAACACAGCTACTCAATGGCAAAAATGATACTTTACTTATTATTGCATTTGCCATGCTGTGACAGTGGCTGAAATTTTAAAAAACCCTAAAATAGTATTTGCATGGAAAAAGATGGAATAACAAATAATAATCTGAAAGGTCCACCACTGTGTGCCAGAATTATATCAAATTACTTCACTTCATAACAATTCTATAAGATAGTATTTTCATTCAGAATTTAACATAGTTCTTGGCATATAATAGGTCCCGGGTAAATGGGCTGAATGAGTAAGATGTTATTTTTACCACTGTGGTTACTGAGACTTCAAAAGACAACTTTGGGATATATTTTTCTCCGAAACGATAAAAGTTTATATTAATTTATACATTTAATTGGTTGGAATTTTTTAAAAGGGTTTTCACCTCTTCCCATTTGAGTGCTCTAACTTCTAAAATTTGGAAGCTCGGGATAAATACCGTCCACTGCTCTATTTCTTGTAATTTCCTCTTCCAGCTGTGATTTAATATTATCATCATATCAAGTTAACTTCAGCAATTACACGGCAAAGCAACCAAGATTATAAAAACTGTGGTGAAGAAGCACAACTATGCATCCTGCTATCCCCCTGGGCCCAAGAGGCCTCACCAAGACCCGGAGAGACGATGACTTCACGTGCCGGTTGATCTCATCTACCCACTGGTGACAGATGGAGCTCGGAGAGATGATCAGAGTTGCTCTGGTCGACACAGGCTCCATTGCAACAAGGCAGTGGGGGCAGTAAAAAGGCTTAATTTTCAGGTTCTCCTCTTCATAGTTCACACACTTTGCATGTTGCCACAGGTGGCAGTTCAGGCATTGAACACGAGGCTTGCGGTCTATTTGGTCAAATTCACCACATATGCATTCAAAGCGATAATCAGCATTGTCATAGGGACTCATGACATTAGAATGGGGGCTCTCATTCCCAGCATGGCTTAGAGATTCACCATGGTCCTCAGCTTCTTGCTCGTGCTTGACTTCAGGGACACATGTACTTTCAGACATGGTAACATCAGCAATCGCACAGTCACTTGTGGCTGCACAGTGACCTAGTATGTCAGCATTGAGGTCAGGCTGACTTTTTCCTTTTCTCGTGGGTGGCATAGGCTTCCTCCTCCATTTAGTACGATTTTTCTTGGCTTTGTAATAATAATAGTAAGGGTCATCATCATCATCAGAGGTATTTGATGGCAAATATTCAGAGTCTGGGTCCTTCTTTCCTGCTTTTCTAGGGTCTTTCTGAAATTTCCTTGGACTTCCTACTGCCTGTGAAAAAACCCAATTATTTAATTAACTTATTTTAACACATTTATATTTCTGAACTAAATAAACAACACTCCGGTGTGGAACAAAGTTTTTAACTGCTGATAGCAGCAATGACAAGAGTAGGGGTATTTTAAACTTTATAATATGCTTAAAGAGGTAATTTCATAATGCACATAATTTTTGTTATGTGCCAAACACCACTGTCCTGGATCAAGTATAACCAAAATAGATTAGTCTTCTGAAGTTAATAGGCAGAAAATGGAAGTCACAGGCATAGGAGATTCTTCTAACTACAGACATTCCTCATGTCATGTCCTATGTAGCTCACAGCTATTTGGATTTATGACTGAGCTGCAGTGTTCAGACTTGCGACCTGCTACTCGGAGTTATGACCCACACTGCCATGTACGACACAGGAATGGAACGGCAGTGCAGCCTCATGGGTGCTTGTTCTATGATATAGAACTGTAATTTTTGCTGATTATGTGGTATAGTATAGTAGTATGGTTTTATTATATATTACAGGACTGCATATGAAAACCAAGTCATCAAAGTGGAGTTTCCCGTGATCAATTTATTCAATAACCTAGTTGCAGGAACAAAACTTGGTCATTAAACAAGGAATATCTATAGTTTGTTTTTTAATCTTCAGACTGTAAGACTTTAGGTGTCACGGTAGAATCTGTCAACTTATTCTGTAAGGCATCACATACAGACCTAAGTACTTAATAGATGCTCCAGTACCTGCTTTTTTATTTTGCTGCATATATCTTCCTCTTTGTAATTCTTCCCCAATGTAAAGGTCCCCGAGAAACCATGACCTTTGGTCTGTCTCACAAGACCTTCAAAAATTAAACATTTCAGCATGCGTTTGAGAAGACTCTTGTTGCGCTGAACGTCGTATCTGTACATAGAGCTGACATACTTATAGATGGAAAGGATGGAGACTCCTTTCTTCCCATTCATCTCCTTCACAGCTGTCAGGATCATCACACGTGTAGCTAAATACAAAAGGATACCCTAACTCAGTCAAAATAATGAAAATGAAATGAAAACAAAACAGTTAATCCACACTGGATGGAATTAAGAGAACATAAAATTTACTGTGAGACAGTACCATTTTGAGGAACAGAGAATAAAAATTTATCTCAATATATTAAACGGATTACTATAATAGAAATAATCTCAGGAAGAATTATTCAAGTTAATGTTAGTTTGCCAAAAAGATAATCATTCAAACTTACTTTAGAAAGTTCCTCTAGCTATTCTATCTTCTGGATGCTATCATTACTAGAGGAAACATTCATTTGCTACTAGACTTTTAAGTAGCTGTACTTGAGAATAAACAAAACCAAGTTAAAACTGTAAGCTAAAGAAACTTAAATATAACATACTGAAGCAGAACTACTTGGACCAAGTCAAAGAATACTTTTTTGCTTTTGTTAGGATATTAAGGAACTGGAACAAAGATCAAAATAAGAAGCATTTTTTGAGAGATACTTACGGGGGCACTGAACTTTTTCTTTTGGTTCAAATTCCATATTCGGTGCTTCTGTGTCTTTTACTGATCCTCCAAAACGGTGGGATGGGATGAAATAATTCACCTCTTTTCCCTGGTACATGAACAACTTTCAGTCACATACTTGCTTTCAGTATTCTGAATTATTTATTAAAACTTTTTCATTAAGGAAATAAAATAGATGTAAACAATTTTAAAAGAAAGGGCTAACTATACTATTCACATACACAAACCTATTTTTTATTTCCAACTTTACAAGTAGTCATTGCTTTTCAAATTGTTCATGCTGTCTTACATTACCTAAAATTATTCATGTTATATTACCTAAAAATTAAGTGGGACTACCTGAAATAAAATATTTAAGTCATGCTTAACAGTAGAATTAGTCCACTGAATTTATAATAATACTGAAGATAATAATTTGGAATTAAAATATATAATGAGTAGAGGAGGAATGGTAGTATTAATTGATAATTAAAACTACAAACTGTGACTCACTTTTCTGCAAAAGAAGTATTTTTTTTTTTAATCCTATTATGGTTTAGCTCTAACATGCCCACCAAATGTACCCTGTTCCGAGTTGGGCATCTGGAAGGTGGTTGGATCGGGGGCGGGTGGGGTGGCAATATTTATTCATCCACTGATCATTCACAGCTAGCTACATGTCCTGGTAGAAGGTGGGGCCGGTCAGAAGGAGGGGTCACTGGGATGGGAGCTGGAAGGGTGTACTCTTCCTGACTCTTCCCTTCTCTCTTTCTATGCAGCCAAGAACTAAGTCACTTTGCTTCTTCACACCTTTCCATCATGTTCGGGCCTTGGATGGAGTACTCCCAAATCATAAGCCAAATTAAATCTCCTTTAAGTTATGGGTGTTCAGTTTTGTGTCATGGCAAAGAGCAATCTGACCAAAACATCTACTCAAGTTTGAAAGACTAGTTTTACAAACTTGACCTATCCACAGGTCATAAAACAGACTATAAGCCTGAGCAATGCTAGAGGTGATTAATTACAGTCAAGCTCTTAACTACCAGTCTCATTTCAGCAGGATTTTAACATACTGATTTTGGGTTTCAATATAAACCCAAAAATACAAGCCATGGAAAATACAAGTCATGAATTAACTGTATTTGCCTCAGTATGGCAAGAGTTTGAAGTAAACTCTAAACTTTATATTTAAAAAAAATGGTATATTTTCGTAGAAGGACTTAAAAATCTGTCTCATCTAACAATCTATTTACAAAGCTATGTACCCTTTTTTTCCCCCATAATTTTATTGAGAAACAAGTAGCAATGGGACAGTTTCAAACTAAATTGGTAGGACAGTTTCAATAATTAACACATTGCATACATTCTTCCTAGTAAGCTATGTACCCTTTAACAGAGTTCTAATTTCTAGATTTGAATATTTACATATCTGACACTTGTATAATTTTTTCAAAGTCATTAAAAATATTTAGTAAAAGTGATGTCTTATAATGACAAAATATTTGAGGAGTCACTAGTACAGTACTTTCACAAAGGGGTTTCTCTGCCAACTAGTGGGAAGCCTGGTTAAGTGACTGCACATCCTCTCCCCAGTTGGCCAACATCACTTGAGAAAACCTCCTAGGTCCATCAACAGCCCAATCTCTCTGCCCACTGAAGTCAACTAATAGAAATCATTAGCCACAGTGAACAAAGTGTTGATTTCAGCACCAAGCAAATGTTCACCATCTGATGCCTTTTGAGGACATATGTTTCCTGGTTTTTCAAGTACTGCAGAACTCCTACCTCAGGAAGAGTAAGAGTATCTTGTTTGACGTCTTGCCGAGTATGTGTCAGAATCAGTGCCAAAACCTCCACTGTTTTTCCAAGACCCATCTCATCTGCTAAGATTCCACCAAGCAACTGTGGCCCGGAACACGGGTACTCACGGATGATGCTAATCGGAAAAACAAGCACAGTACACCACAGGAGTGTAAATAAAAAACACTCTTCTTAGTTAAAGATAACTGGAGAAATGTATAAAGTCTGTTTACTCAAAGTAAACCTTTGAGTGAAACAATTAGAGATCCCTATTCATAAATACAAGAATTCTAATTAAAATAAAAACTGAGCTGAACTGTCTGCAGAAATGAAAGTGGTGCTGATAAATATTAGTCAAATCCTTTTTCCTATAATTCAAAGGAAATATATTTGGGTTCTTCCTATGACATTTGTCAATCTATGAGTAAAGTATAAAGAGGAGTAACTATTATTCATTAATTAATAAATATATTATCAATGATTCCTAAAACTTCTTATAACATAAATTGACAAATTTAATGAAAAGTGTAAAAACCATCTCATAATGAACAAGGTAACATTTTTACTTTGTATAAAAAATTATTAAATCTTTGTAAGTACCTACTATGAAATATTTATTTGCTGGAAAAGTGACTAATTGTTAATTCTAAGTGCATTCTAGCTTTAAAAAAATGACTTCCACTTTGTATTTCTTTTTTGAAGTACTACGAAACTAAGGCAATATCTTAAAATCTCATACAGCTTGTTAATGTATTTATTTTTTAAATCAAGCAAATAAATAAAATTTTGCCTTACCAGCCTGTGTATGGATTATAATACAGTTTCAAACCCTCAGGTGTAATAATCTCTCGCCACAAGAAGTGCAGGGAACTTTCTAAGGAAAAATATAATCATAAGTTTTTGTTTGTCTCCCTTTCTTTCAGATGCGATTAAGTTAAAAATAAGTAAACACTTAGGATACCCTGAGATACTGATTCAGAAGACCCACAGTTTTGAGAAATCTTACATATGAAAAGCCATACATGTAACACATGGGTAAAAGGTTAAGGACTCCTCTGATTCTTTTTTTCTAATATTATTCTTTAGCTTCCTTTGCTTTGGGCACAACTCTATATAAGCAAGTTGTAAGATAAATTAAAAAAAAAAGGAAAGGGAGAGGAGGGGAGGAGAGGGGAGGGGAAGGAAGGGGAGGAGGAGGGTAGCAAGATCACAGATGGTTAACAGGAAAAGAAAATTATTATACACAGGCAACTCCTACTTGATAATGGAAACTAGCTTATCTTTTATAAGTCAAGAAGTTGCATAAAGTTTTAAAATAACTCCATAGATGTTGCTAACGGACTCACATATTTACCCAAAATGTATCTGCCCTATTTGGGTCAGAGAGTGGGAGGGAAGGATTACTTCACTGAGGAAGGCAAATCTGAAGCTGCACTAGTGAAGTACGCAGTCTGAGTCAACCAGAATCTTTCACTATCTTTCCCCTTCATATTTCAGGTATTTAAAACCAACTACTGCCCCAAATAGGGCACGTGTCTTTACTCAATCGTGAAATGCCATTTTTTTTTTTTTTTTTTTGTTGCTTTTATAAGGGATTAAAAAGCTAGGACACGGGGCTGGGAGATAGCTCAGTAGAATAAGTGCTTGCCTGGCAAGTGCAAGGGCCAGGGTTCAAACCCCAGTTCTACCAAAAAAACCAAAAACATTACAAAAAACAAATAAAAAGATACAACACAAATACATACTGATCACAGAATAAAAAAGAATTAAAAGATAAAAAATTTAAATTTATGGTAACCATAAGGGATAGAAGAAATGTAAAATGCCACATGGAAATTTAATCAATAAAATCTAGTGTGCTGTGCCAGCCCCACCCCTGTGGCGCACTGAGATGGCAACTGAGACTGGGCACGGTGGTGTGCGCCTGTAATCCCAGCGCTTGGAAGGCTGAAAACAGGAGAATCATTACGTCCAATCAGTGTAGAGAGACCCTATAGACCCTGCAGTAAATAAATTTTAAAAAATGTAATTTGGGGACAAAAAAAAAAAAGAATTACTGATACATACAGCATGGATACATCACTAAATCACTTTGTTTAAAAAAACAAATCTCTCTTGGAAAGTGTATATATTTTATGATGTCATTTACTGTGCCAAAAGCAGGAAACACAGGTGACAATGGCTGTTGGCTCCTGAAGGGCTTTGCAGGATGAGAAGTGACTGGGCTGAGAGATTTGTCAAGGGCTATGGAAATCTTTTACAGCAGTACTGTTTGACAGAAATATAATGGAGATACATATTTAATTTATAGTTAAATAGGGTAGTTTTATTTTTTATTTTTTGGGATTTTTTTGGGGATATTATTTGAAATCTGATGTATTTTCATACTCAAAGTACATTTGATTCTGGGCAATCTTGTTTCAACCTTCAGGAGTCATAGGTGGCTAATGGCACTCGGACAAAAGTCTAGCTCTCTAGCTTAATTTGGCTGTTGGTAACACAGATAGCTGCATTCAATCTGTGCTCTTAAGACGAGCACTTTTTACTGCAAGTTATATTTTTATTAAACATTTACCTGAAGGCAAATATTTTACTTTAGAGAAAAATATACGATCTGTGGGAAATTTCACAGAACCAATAATTTCTTTAACAAAGAATTGAAAGGAAAATAAAAAGACGGGAGACACAATGTATGGGTTATGAAACTTAATCAATAGCAACCAATTATAATGCCTGATGCTTTTTGGTTTCAGATTAGAACTCTGTGTGTGCATGTGTGTGTCCACATGTGCGTGTGAGGGAGACGTGGCAGAGTAGAGAGGGAGGGAGGGAGGAACAGGAAGGAAAGAGATTTATTGATACTAAAGCAGCTGGGCTTTGAAAATCTCTACATATGTACATATTTTCACATATTTGAAAACTTTGAAATAAACTGAAATATTAACGTATATAGTAGGATTTACTTCAAAATAGAATATGAGACTAGGATTGAGAATAACACTGGTTTTGAACTGACGTTTATTATCCAAACTGAAGAGCTTAAAAAATGAAATATTTTAGATAAAAACATATAAACTGGAATACTTGGGAGCAATAACAGCTATTTGTTATTATGCAAAATACATAAATAAAACAGGAATGAGAACTAGGTAACACTTTACTTCTAGAACTATGCATAAGTATCAACTGTGTCTACCCCTAAAGATGACAGGTGAACGACTGCCAGGCATGCTGGCACACCGAGACCCCAGCTCTGAGAGGGCGGAGGCGGAGGCTGAGGCAGGAGGCTAGCTGCTAGTCCGGACTCCAGGCTAAGTTCAAGGCCAGCCTAAACCACATAACAAGACCCTGTCTCAAAAAGACAAAAAAAACCCAAAAACCAAACCAAAACACCCTCCTCCACACACACACACACGCCACAGAACAACAAAATCAATTCCTAGTACCAAAAAGAAAAAAAAAAAAAGAATAAATGACCCTAGAAATCTATAACTTCCAAAAAATTAACAGATGACAATTTATTCATAACTTTGTTTTGTAGAGCAAAGAAAAATGCACATCTAGGAAGTCACTTCCTTTTATAAATTTGCTATTGCTAACTTAATCATGAAATTGTTTTTTGCCACTGACTACAGATTCCTATCTATCTGCGTTTGAAAACAATTCCTTGTTGGTAAATTATATAAACAAATACCATGATTTTCAAAAATTCAAGGCTGCATTTATTTTGGGAGGAAAAGCCAGCCCAAACTTTTATAATGAGAGGTCATAATTTTTCTAGACTTTAATTTGAAGGACTTCTTAGAAAGAAAATACTTTAATTTAGGGCTGATAACGTAAGGTCAGTGGCAAGGGCTGAGTGTGAGGCCCTGAGTGTGAGGCCTCACACTAGCATGTGTGAGGCCCTGGATTCAGTTTCTAATATTGCAAAAAAGAAAAAAAATACTTCTGGTCATGGCAATACCCTTCCTAGCCTATGTTTCTCATTGCTTTTTTAAATGATCACTTAGCCCTCCCTCTCTCTCACACTGCGTCTCTAACCAAGCATCGGTACTTGCCATCAGTGGGAGCACTGCGGAAGCGCTCTTGCTGTAGCATCCAGTTGACAGCCTCCCTCTGGTAGGGCCTCAGCACGGGGGTCAGGGCAGGATGCTGCACATCTACTTGCACAGAGCACGTTTCCTGCTGGTGCGCTTGCTTCACGAAGTGATAGAGCTCATCGACGTCCTGGCCCTCCGGCTCACTATCTGAATCTTCCTCATCATCTTCTAACACTTCTGTGTAACCATCAACAGTGCATTTATAACTTGCTCTGCCTTTTATAATCACAAACAATTCTTATTCTGTAAAGATACCTACCTTCCCCCCGCCCAAATCTGTGTCTTGCTCAATATGTCTAATGTATGAAAATCTTCACAGATTGAAAATCTATCCATCCATTTTTCAAGAAAGTTCAAATGATGGGCACAACCACCCTCTGGAAGATTCATACATATACCAAAAAATAAAAATGAAAGCTCTGGACAAACTTATGACCTTCTTTGTTTTTTAATTTTTTGGTACCTGGAATCAACCTCAGGACCTTGTGCTTGTCAGGCAGACGCTCTGCCACTCAGCTACATCCCGAGCACTACAAGCTCCTTCAGCTGACTTTTATGTCATTTTCTTTTACCCTCCATGGCTGCAACTAAGTTTGTCCTCCATGTTTATACATACTTTGCATACTCTAGATACAATACTACAATGAAATCTATCTGGTATTAGAGTCACCCATGTGACTCTCTTCCCCACTGATAGCAAATGCAATCTTCTGTTGTCACAGCCTCAGAGAAGATGACACATACCTGCCCACTTGTGGGTATTTAATAACTGTGTGAGGAAGTGAATGGGAATATGCTTTTGCACTTCATAAAGTGCTAACTTATATCTACAGCTGAATATAAAAAGTCCACACGCAGATATAATTTTTTATCTATTAAGGACAAGGGTTCTCATTATACTTCTCATTCTAAAATAAAGACAAGGTATAGGCAGTAAGAGAACTACTTAGGAATTGAGTACTTCGATTTTTTGATTGCTTTTTGAGACAGTGTCTTGTTATATGATGCCAGCTGGCCTGAATTCACTATGCAGTCCAGGCTGGCCTTGAATTCGTGGCAGTTGTCCTGTCTTGGCCTCCCCAGCACTGGGACTACAGGCATGTACCACCACGTCTACCTCCAAGTGCTTAAACTATCAATGTAAATATATAAGACTATCAGACCCACTTGGTGGGCACAACTGCCCCCTGGAACACTCAGGAAAAAATAAAAATTAAAATCCTAAATAAAGCAGCTGATTTTGTGTTAACAATATCATTCTTTCATGCTGAAGAAGTGTACTATATTTCTGAGTAGCTTCCAGAGAGGCCTACATAATTTTATAGGATATATTTAGTATGTTCTAGGAGCTCAAGCAACAAATACATAACATCCTTTTCTTCAATTAAAAAAATGCCATGTAGGATTTTCAAAACTTTATAATACTACTTTGTCATATTATTAATGTATAATTATTCATATCATTACAAGTTATATAATCTAGCATTAATATCTAAATTTAAGGTTTTCCTTAGAAATCTGTTTTTAATAATTCAAATAATGTAATTTTATTTTTATTTTTTTTTGGCGGAACCAGAGACTGAACTCAGGCCCTTGCGCTTGCCAGGGTAGCGCTTATTCCATTGAGCCATCTCCCTGGTCCAAATAATGTAATTTTAAAAGACAAAATGGAATTTTTTTTTTGTATTTTGGGGAAGGGTTTACAGGATGTTCAGGGTCTCACTACTACATGGGACTCATAGAGATCCTTCTGTTTACACTCTCCCAAGAGCTGGGATTACTGGTGTGCATTGCTGTCTCAGTGTGCCCTGGCATGGATGGCATGGACGGCCTGGGGATCGAAGCCCCCGCCCGAGCCTGCTTGCAGGTGCTTTAATCCACTGAGCTATTTGGCTGGCCTTTGACAAAAGGGAATTCTTACGACTTTTTTTGTGGTACTGGGGATTGAACTCAGGACCCTGTGCTTGCCAGGTTACCACTTATTCTACTGAGCTATCTCCCTGGCCCCTCTTACAATTTTTCAAAGCTCTAGACATACTTGAAATCAAAGATTTTTCTTTTTACCTTCAAAAATAATTCAGTATTGTTAAGAATATGACACTTTGAAATAAAGTGCTACAGAATAAACTCAATGGCTAAGCTTAAAAACTGATGTAACAAATACTGCAGTATAAAAATGACCAATAATATATACTAGAAATAATGCTAACCTACTCATACCCCAAGTATGGTTTGGAGAATCTGAACTGTCTGCCAAATAGCGCAGTTGTCAAGAGGCCATCTGTGCTCTCCCTTGGCCGCCAATGGCAGATACCTTGGAAACCGCAGTTCTGATCAAGTACAAGGCTATTTGGTTTTCTGGGAATGAGGCTGCTGAGATTGTTCATCAGACTGCAGAGGAGAGGGGGCACCAGGACCCACCAAGGATCTCTGGCTGTGACAAAATTTTGCATAGGAGTGACTCAAATGGCCCAGCCAGCTCAGCCCATTTCAGCTCTGCCTTTGGAAGAGCTTGCTGCCTGCACACGCTTCTTGAATGCGGACTGCATTCAAGTTAAGACAGTGCGAAGCAAACACAGTAAAGAGACCTTAATGCGGACAGTTCAGATTAGTCAAACCATACCATATATAGAGGATTTTATGTAGGCCACTTTATACAGTTCTTATTATGTTTTTTTGTTATGTGTAGGTATTAAGAGAAAAATCCACAACTCCAAATAGTAGCAATTTTTAAAATGTACTTTAAAAATTACCTGGAATAATAAAATTATATAACTTTTCCATCACCTTCTTCATAAGTTGATTGAACTTTTTCATTCTTGAACTTGCGTCACTGAAAGAATCCAGTTTTGCTAGGCCATCTTCCAGGATATAAATCCCAACCTACAAAGAATCGTCAACATAAAAGTAATTTCACTTGAAATATATCATTCTTAATGAGGAGATCAGGGAGGAAAAAAAACATTTTTAGTGAAACTATTTTATAGTATTTGTACCCATAAACACCGGATACATACCTACAAGATCTCTATACATTTTCATGTTCAATAATTCATCCCACAAATGCAAATACCTACTCTGTGTGATGTACCACTTGAATTACTGGAAAAGAATATGTCGCTAAGTGGAACCAAACTAACCTCAGTTCTAGTTAGGAAATGAAAGAACAAATTCTACCTAGTGAAATCACTCACTCCTAAATCTGATGAGCATGACATGATTAACAAAGATTGTTAAAAATGTAGCCGTCCCTGGAAGATTCCAATGCACAAGCTAAGATTCTCGCACAGAGTTAGGCTTGGGAAATATTATTACTGGATTTAATAGTCAAATATGTAGGAGAACCTTGGTTAATGTTAAGTATCTCGAGTCTAGTAAAACAATAGAGTATGAGGTTTTGCAATTGAAACTCAAATTTGTGTAATGGCAATCATATTTAGGACTTAAATTAACTCAGAAATAATATAAAATAACTTTTATTTTAATCCAAATATCCTCATTCACAAATGAGAAAGCCTAAATAATATAATTTTAAAAGGTTCTAATAGCAGACAGTAAATACGAGCTTCCATCCTTTCTTCAGATTTTCTGGGCCTAACTCCCTAACCACTGAGTTCTCATATTCTTTCGCCAGAGGACAAGAATCCACCAGTATTACATAGGAATGAGTGACAAAACTAGATTTTATTATTGTGCTTGCCTTGTGTTCAGAGATGGTTTACTGTATCTCAATAAATGTTTAAATATGGAAAAGAAGGCCAGATAAAAATGGAATAGATCAAGACTTGGTTTGCAGTGGGAAAGTGACAGAATGTAAACAGAACTATGAATTCTAACATACTTGGCACCACTAGGCCATGATTTGGCACTAACAATCAGAAGACAAGGAATTGGTTGGCCAGGTACATCACTGCCCAGGGAAGAATTGGCATTCTAAATTTTCTCCTTTCCTTAATTCTGCAAATATGAATAAGACTACTGATCCAATTATTTTTAATGTGAGAAATGTATATGAAACAATTTTCATTGAAACAAAGATAAACAATTTGAAACTTTTTCAAGTTTTATCACGAAAGCATGTCAAGCTCTTTGTGAGCTTTAGTTATTTAGGACTTTTGACAAACTAAGAAAAAAAGAATACACATTATCTTTCATACAGAGGCATGTTGAAATTAAGAGTATTTAAATGATCTGCATAAAATTATATGCCTAG
Source organism: Octodon degus (assembly GCF_000260255.1). Taxonomy (NCBI): domain Eukaryota; kingdom Metazoa; phylum Chordata; class Mammalia; order Rodentia; family Octodontidae; genus Octodon; species Octodon degus. The sequence goes on from NW_004524600.1 coordinate 20,090,836, forward strand.
TGGCTAAAGATGGCAAAGCCTAAATTGATTTATATATTTATCCATTTATTTACTGAAGGTCCACTTACTTATCAGACAATTTAATGGACTATGAAGATAAGACTTCACAGTCTAGCAAGGGAGAAGCACCTAAAATGAAGTACCACACATTAAGTAATAGGTATTCTGGAGAACGGGCACCTACTACCACCCATAGGACTTACAAAGAGAACCCCACGCATGCAGTAAATTCTGAATGGAATACTAAAGAACAAACAAGAGTTTCCAGGAGGATAGTAAGGGGACAATCCAGGTGGACGGAACTGTGTGAGCACATCGAATACACAGAATGACAGGATGTCTGCAAGAAACATCACCTTGGAGTTTCGGGGGTAAGATACAAGGGATGAGGCTTAAGGACCTAGCAAAGGAGTGACCTGTGTGCTGGACTAGAAAGCTCATTCTTAGTAGTGCAAGCAGGAAAGGAGTGCATCATGGGCTACTGCTCTGGAAATCAGGTAGAGGAGGCACTGGAAAAGGCCAGTCAGGAGAGAGACATGGCTGCTGCCATCCGAGAAGACATGATGAGGACCAAACAAGCCAGGGGCTTTTCAGGTCTTCCAAGTTATCTTCAAAATGAGCTGCGACAGAGCAGAAGCCCAAAACACTGCAGAAACTCAGTACCTTGATAATGTGACTTCCTTCTGGTCTTTGATAAAGTTTTATTCTTTTCTTCTTTTGTAGCCATCCCAGGTCTTCTAACATTTCACCACTGAAGGATGATTCCACACGAACCCCCTCGTCACAAATGTTGACTGATTCTTTGAGTCCCTTTTCTTGTTTCTCGGCATCTTCGCATTCAGAATGAGTATGTATCAGGAACTGACTGCTTGACTCTGAACTCATCAAAGTAAAACTCCTCTTGGAAAAATTTTCAACTAAACTCTGTTCAGGAAGAAGCCGAAGAGTTAATTCTCCCAGAAATGCCTTCCAACATGTGTCGAAGTCATACGGAAAAATCACAATATTCAGTTTCACACACAAAGAGGGAAGATCAGTTTCTTCTTTCTCACTTGTCATTGGGAAGCTCACAGCCTTGGAACACCTCTTCTTATCTCTGTGAACCACTTCTTCCTGAGGACCATCATCCACATCATCCAGGAGGATGCATTGTGGAGAGGAGTCGGGCCCTGGGCAGTGCTGCTCATCCTCGGCTAGGGACAGCGGCTCATTTCTCCTGTCCTCGTGCATGTTCCAACGAAGCTGCTGCTGCTTCTCCTCATCTACCTTCACTGGGGGAGCCCGTTTCCGCCGGCTGCTCATTTTCACGTTTCCTTGTTCAATAAATGTGAATTCTAAAAAAGAAATGAAATAGCAGGAACGCCAAGTGAAGATTTTAATATGTAAATGCTTCTAGCTGAAAAATTCACTACAAAGTCACTGTCTATACACATAATACAAAATCTTTGGAGGAATTCATAAAAAGCAGTGAGTAATTTTTATATTAGATATATCTGAGAAATATACTATCCATAATCTCATGTATCAAATTCTAATGATTTTACTGGCTTCTACTGGATAAACCTAGTAAAGATGATCTGTTGTGTAAAGTACATTCTAAAAATAATTTGATAAGTAATACAATAAGAAAGTAAAATTCTCACATGGCATGGAAATGATAAATGGAATGTGTTAGTAATATCTAAACTCATAATTATTATAGAATTTCAGTGTGGATTTATAATCCCAAAATACTAAAAAAAATTCCACTTGACCCTTATATATCTTACAAACCCCTAAAAATCTTTTTTATTCCAAAGGTGGAAAAATGAAAAAAAAAATTATATTTGTTTTGGATCAGAAGATTAAAAAAAAAGACTGACAATTGGTCAAGAAAGTATAGATGGTGTTGAGAGAAATGGGGGAGTGAAAGAATGTAAGAAAAAGGTTGAAAGAAAAGAGGACTTAGTCATCTCAAAAGAGGAAAGAGGCTGAAATGTAGCCCTAAACTGTGCCATTTGTGTATGAAACACAGAACTCATATGAATGAAATAAGGAATTCTTTCGGTGGTTGGTATCCACTTCAGACTAGTAGCTGGTGACATAAGAGGGTAAAAATTAAAATTTGGCTTCAAGCCCTTTAAAACATATTCTGAACAATTCCATTTTTTAAACAAAACCTCATTAGGTATTTGCTGAGTCTATACCAAGGAGTCAGCACTGTTCAGTATTTTGGGAGAAGAATCAAAATAAGTATAAATCAAATCATAGGCTGTAAAACAGAACAGGTAAAAAATTTAAGTTCTGGTTTCTTGATAACAAACAGAGCAGACAGAGAAGTCTGACTATATGGCTGTACCCCTACTAACTCTGTACTCCTATTTATCTGCTCCAAACCCAGGAAAGATGAGCGATGTCTTTTAAAGAAACTAATGAAGAGTGCAGAAAGCCTTGTTTAAAAAAGGACTAAAGTACAGGAGAAATCTGAGTTGCCCAGAAACTTGAGAAATTCCTAAAGAATACAAAATGAATCTAAAACGCTAAGGAACCCCAAGGCAGGTATTAGTGTAAAAGACAGGAACAACTCACCAAGAAGATCTCCACACTCAATGTTGGTGCACATGGGGGAGGCCAAGCGAGGGGTCAGAGACAAAGCTCAGCATGGGGACCTACTCTATCTTTCCTAGCCAAGGTAGCTAAAGTGGAAACATCTATTTTCTGATGGAAGCTGTGCTAACTGGAGAGCTAGCTGTCTTTTGTTATTGACTACTACAGGAAAAGCCATTGATAGAAGACTGTATTAGAAGAGTCTCATCAATCCTTACTCTCACTAAAGACAGCAGAAAAAAGTCCAGCAGCTTAAGCAAACCTTACAAGCAGACCATGAAAGTGAACTCACAATGAACGACAGACTTCTAGGGAATCTCTAACTGAAGAAAAACAATCAATAAATACAAATGTCACCTACAACACAGAAGCGGAAGTCTGTTTTTTTAACGTATTTGGTACAGGGTCTCACTATGCACACCTGGAATCAGTCTCCAGTTGAGCATGCCCTAGGGGTGGGGCTGGTGCAGTATGCAGGACCAGGGATCAAACCTGGGTCCCTGTGCTTGCTGAGCTATCTCGCTGGCCCGAGAAGTTGCAGTTTCAATAAGACTTTCCAATACAGAGTTAAAATCATCACATCTTTAGGGAGAGTACACGCTGTTTTTAACACAGAGAAGCAGAAACTAGTAATAACTCCTGCTTAGGATGCTGAGCAATTTTAGAAAAGCAAACTATATTACTAAAATTTGAAAAAGAAAAATAATGGGTCACTGATTCAATAGCAGAATGGGTATAACTACAGAGCAGACAAATTCCCCTACACGCTGAGCAAACTTCCTGTTTTGCCTGGGAGTTTTCTCATTTAACCTTTCAGTACAGGCAAACCACAGTGGTGTGTGGCCTTCTCACAGCTTATCCCTTTTCATAAGAGGTAGCCATATGAACAATAAATAAAAAGAACTTGGCCTTTATCTCATTACATGCAAGAATTAACTCAAAAAAGGTCAAAAACTAAAATATAATGCTAAAACTATAAACCTCCTAGGAAAAAAAATAAAAATTTAAGTGATATTCATTAGGTTAAAAAAAAAAGGCAAAAGATTTAAGTAGGACACAAAACGGACTATGCAAGACAATAAGTTTCATCACAATTAAATAATTAGACTTCTCATAAGATACTATGGAAATAAGTAGGCAACCCATAGATGTGAAGAATAATATTAGCAAAAGAAGTATCTGAGGCAGGATTTTACTGTAAAATGCATATTGTAAAAGACATGAATGACCTTATTTTTAAAATGGGCCAAAATTCAGAACAAATACCAAAAATGACTTATAAATGCCAAATAAGCACATAAAGGTATCTTCAGCATCGCTAGTGAGACAACATGAAGTCAATCACAAACCACAACAAGATGCCTCAATTTGTCTCCTAGAACAGTTACAATTGGGGTGGGTAGCAACCAGAACTGAATTTTCAAGCATTACAACATGGCTGAGTTGCTTTGGAAGTTTATCAGTTTTTAATAAAATTAAACGGGATGAAAACTAGAAGCAACTATCTGTCACATGGTAAAAAGGTAAAACTATAGCATAGTCACACAATGGAACACTATCCTATGATAAAAAGAAACAAACTACTGATGCACACAGCATCACAGGAAACATGAAGAGAGCTCAGACATCCATTTACATGAAAGCTAGAAGGGTCACAAACCTGAGTAGTAGAAAGCACAATATGGGCACAGGTGACTGAGAGCAGACAAGCAGAAGGAAAGATTTTGTGGAGACAAAAATATTCTATGCAGGGTGTTTATATGATTGCATGTTACACACTTGTCAGAACTCATCAAATTGTACATCTAACATTGAATTTTACTATATATAAATTATGTCTCAACAGAGTTAGTTTAAAAAGCAAAATGAAAGAACAGACGTAGGAGGGATTTCACAAGTATAAGAGAATATTAAAAACAGCTTTATTTCAATAAACTTAAAATCTTTATGAAGCAATTTCCTAACATACTATACATGAAAAAGAAAAGGCCTAATAAATAGGAAATCTGAGTAGATTGATAACCATAAAAGAAACTGAAATAAAAATACTACTTACTTTCATAAGATCTACCCCACTTTGCTGAAGGCCCATATCTCTTACTTAGGAACATGGTGGCTGGTGACCCCGTGCTTCATGGGGTCACCTCGTGTGCTGTCCTCAGGAGCCACAAAGAAGTAGTTCTGTCTACTACGGGCCAAAGCAAGTCCAAAAAGGTGGTGAGAAGGCTGTTTGTGGATATCTAACTTAAAATAATAAAATGCAATATTACAAGAAATGCAACTCCTCTATCTCACCAGTTCCACAGCAAGTGTTTACATGTTATGTGTGACTGGTGTCTGCACTACCAGAAGGTCCATGCATAGAACACTTGTGTCTCTGCGAATGTCTATGCTGGTCTCAGTTAATCAACAGAGCACCAGACCCCTAGCCAACGCTCAGTTTATGAATATGCAGGTTTATAATTTATAATTTAATAAAGGTTTATAATTAGTCTCTGGCAATGGGTAACTACTTTGCACACATTTTATCCTCTGTAATTTTATCTCAGAGAAGTAACATATAGAAAGTTCCCCTACTTTTGTTAAGTGTTAAGATGTGTCCAGTTATCCTGAGGGCACTAACTGGAATGTGGGAATTGGGTGACCTGCCGAACAGTCAAGAAGTTAAGTTATACCAGCTTATCAGTTAATTACTGCCACAACGTGCTGTATAACACACCACTGAAAAGCTCACTGCTTTAAGGAAGCAATCATTTTTTTTTTTCCTCTGATGAATCTGCAGGTGAAACAAGCTATTTCTACAACAGTAAGTTTTTCTGTTTACTATAGTTCTTATCCTTCTGGAAGCAAAGAAACATCTCAAAATGTCCTATGGCAAAGGGCGAAGAATTAAAGGGCAACTCCAATCATGTAAAGTGTGTGAAAACTACTTAGAAAAATCACCAGGAAATATGGTTTGCCAATAAATCCCATTGATGGACCTAAAATCAAGAGGTAAGGAAATATGCCACATTTCTTTCCTGGGTAGAACAACACATGCAAAGTACGTGAATATGGGTTGTATGCTTGTGTGAAAGGAACTGAGCCAGCTGCAAAAATCACAACAGCCATAACTCTGAGAGCTCAAAAGCAACTGGCTTTTAAGCTCACATCTGCAAAGCCTCGAGGTGTGTAGGAGAGTGTGGGCTTCTTAGTCTTACATTCTAATTCCAGCGTTCACATTTATTAGCAATGACATTGAAATAGATAAAGTACCTCATTCCTCTGTGCCAGTTTTTTCATTGCTAAAATGAAAAAGACAGGAAAATAGTGGCTAGAAATAACTGAAGTACCATAGCTGAGTACCAGAAATATATATTCATTAAGTGGCAGTTAATATCATCCTGAGAACACTCTAAGCTACACTTTACAATAACCAAACTCTAATGGGACAGGACGAGGAACCAAAGACCAGTGCTTGTTAAATTTAACAAATCTTTAAAAGATGACTTTTAAAAATCCTGATGCCCAAGTGGCACCCTAGCCAATTAAATTAGATGTCTGGGGGGGGGGTCACAGGCACTATTTTCCTTATTTTTTTTTTTTTTTTAGGCTTTGTAAAATATTCCAGTGTGTAGCCAAAGAAACTACATTATGGATACACAGTTGCCTAGTAAAATCCATTTCTTTCCTTCCAAAGGATAGATCAGTTTGGAAATGGCAGACCAGCTTAGCACAGTCCCAAGACTCTTTCTAGCCAATGGGATGTGTGCAGAAGTAATATGTGCTATATTTTTTACAATAAAATTGTAACACGGATATTATTATCACCATACATTCCTTAACTATTCTGTTTTCTGGTGTCTTTTAAATTATGTATGATAATTTGCACATTCTTTCAGATGTTGCCTTTCAATCTGACTTTTCTGGTATTATGAGTTTCAAGGGTATTATTTATGAAAATGATAAGTTAGATAAAAGTAACACTAGCATTTATAGCGAAGTTCTTCCTTTATCCAGTTCTCAACTGAGCAACATTTATTATTAAAAAAAAACAAAAAAAAACTTCTGGTTGACATTTTCCCCAAGGGATCTCTATCTAGGGTTAACTTCTTAAACTAAAGAAGATATTATCCAAAGTAGCATGCAATCAAAATGATAATTGACAGTTAGTAGTGGTAAAATCCTATGATTCTGCATTTATATACCCCATCGTCTTCTTTATCTCCAAACCATACAAATCACACCTTGGGTGGTTCTACTTCTTTCTTCTTCTTAAAAATCTAGTGTTTGGGCAAAACACGATTACATAAAAATGTTCTTCATGTTCCAACTTAAATGCAGAAAGACCTTTGCTGTAAATGCCTGTCCTGCCACTTGTGTCTCTCATCTTTCCTAGAAAGCCTCAAATGAACAGAACTCTCCTCCCAGATCCTAACTGAGACAGCATATCTTATTCACTATTGTACCCTCCAGGCCAGGTCTGCTCCAGGATGCAACTGCACACAGCACAAAATAGGGTGAAACAATGATGTCTTAACTACCCAAATAGCTCCCCTTACTTCAAAGAGCTAACAGAACTTTCTTAAAAATTTCCTTTCACAGAAAGAAGTCTCTTATCCACTTTCTACTAGACCGCAGATCAGCGGTGGAGAACCTATGGCCTGCACGGCACAACAGGCTGTCTGTACACTGAAGCCACTAAAATGTTTGCCACCACTGCAAATAGGAAACTATTCTTTACAATTTCTGCCCCCAAATGTGGCAAACAAACCCCAAAGAAACATGACCAAACTTTATCTTAATTGAAGACAAACATGGGTAGTAGTTATTAAGAGAATATAACATGTGAATGCGTGTCAACTTAAATGCAGTTTTCTCACCATAATTACTGTATCTTTATTAAAAGATAATCCAAGGTCCTGAATTTTCTAACAAATGAATGACAAATCATGGTTCAGACAATGAGGAGTACACACATTTGCCACAAAGCTGTCCAAAGTGTTGGCTGTTCTAACAAAGTCCAATCATTACAGAGGACTGAAAAGCTCTAATCACTTAAGCATAACCAAGTTTTTCTTTTCTATCCCCTCCCCACCCTAGTGGGGAATCCATGCCCTCACACTGATCTACATTCCCAATGTAGATTTTTTACTTTGAGACAGGTATTTATGAAGTTGCTAGATTGCTTTGGCTGGGATTGAATTTGCTATAATCCTGCCTCAACCTCCCAGTGTTTTACCTTTACTGTAGTGATAACTCTAGCAGGGAAGTGTTTCTTTTCTTTTTAATTCCAAACTCAGGCCCCTGTGCTTGCCAGGCAGGCACTTATGCCACTGAGCTACAGATATCCCTGGTCCCAAATTCTAAAATATATGTTAGTTATACAAATTTGAAAAATGCCCTAATAAGAAGCTTTTTCATCAGTTTGTTTTCCACAACTCTTAATAAAAGATTTGTTTTAATAAATTTACAACTTCATTTCCTTTAGGCTAGTCAAAGAGAATATATAATACTATATTTCAGAAATTAACTCATAGTCTCAAATGCTTATATAATTGGTCTTCGAAACTGTAGGAAACAGTTACCCAGCGTTGAATTATCTCAATACTAGGCTTGCAGCATGGTTACGATCATAAAGTCTTTCCTATGTCAGAGACATTATGGATAACATTCAAAGAAAGATGATCATTTCTCACTCCTGCTACCACCCACCGGAAAAACTGAAAACAGCAGTACTAACTTTTAAATTACGTTATTAAATTACGTGAAAGCCTCAAGTTAAGTACAAGCAAGGAAACACTTGGCGCTTCCACTTGGTGCTGATGTCCAGCCGTCTAGAACAATGCACCCATTCCATGGCGATTATCTAATAATTCTGATAGGGCCGATCAATCATTAGATCAACTCACCCCTTCGTTCGGGAACCTAGCACTACTCCTGAGCCAAAAGAACAACGCGCAAGAGTGGCTCTCAAAGCCAACATAATTAATCAGACCGCAAAGCTGTGAACTAGCAGACGAACTTAGAAGTCTCTACCTTAAGCTCCACACAAGAAGCTACGCGGCTGCCCGCTTCCAACTTCCCGGGCTTAATCTATGCCAGAGGATACTGCCATCTAGGATTCGTCCGAAAACACCCCAAAGAGGCTCCGAGCGTCAGGCAAACAGGCTCTGGAGAAGCCCCGGACCTCGGCGACAGATCCGCTGACGCCGCGCCGCGCGCCCCTGCACGCTGCGGGGAGAAGCGCGGCCTCCCGCCCGCGGTCCCCGCCCGACCCGGGAGCCGAGGCCCCAACTCCGGGATGCGGCTCCCTCAAGCCCTAGAGCTCGCCGGCGCGAGACGAGCGTCCGCCGGGGCACGGGGAGGCCCGAGACCTGTTCCCTCCCTACCTCTGACCCCTGACCCTCCATCACCCGGGAGCCCACCTAGGCTGGGTCTCCAAACCTCTCCAGTCTCTCCGCGCCGGGCCGGGCCCCGCTAGAACCCCGCAGAGATCGGGCGGGCATTCGCCACCCACCGAACACCCGCCTCGGGCGGGCGCGCTCGCTCTAAGCTGCAGGTTGTTTTTGTTGAGCTTCCCGGAGGGGCCCAGAAACCATAGCGTCCTGACACCGGGCGCGCGCTGCAACGTGAGGTCAAAGTGAACGCGCACGTCGGGGCGCCCCGCCCCTCCTTACCCTCATGGGCTTCAGCAATCTCTTCTGCGCAAGTGCGCTCAGTTAAAGCCCTCCGAGGAAACCTAGAAAGTCTCGCGATAGTTCTGCGCCCACGCCATTACGGCTTACGCGATTGGTTGCCATGCCGCCGGAGGCGGGGCAGTAAGCAGGTATGGGCGGAACTCCTCGCCTGAGAGGCGGAGTACCCTTGAAGCGAGAGATGGCTTCAAAAGGTTTGTAGCTCTAATAATAGAACAAGAAAGAGTTCTTCAAAAATATTTATTTTATTGGTGTAAGAAACCAACTACTAATGAGGTACAAGTGAAGCCTATTTCCCTCAAAAGTTTAAAACTTTCAACAGAAATGTAAGTCAACATTTCAAGAGAAAAACTAGCTGTGACGCTAGCTTTCCAGTATTTTAGGCGTCTTTTTTGTTTTTGTTTTTGTTTTTTTTTTCCTCCTCTACCTTTTTTCATAGAGTTAAATTTTGTACTTAGTTAACTTTGCCATGACACTTTGAGGCCTCAGGGCCAAAAGCCAGTAAAATAACTCCGGGGAAACATAGAGCATAATGATTAGTGTGTACCTAAAACGGACTCCTGTGGACTGCCATCTGGGAGTGTGTGATTGCGGAAGCACTTAAGTACATTCTTGCCCAAAAGAACGTCCATTGTAGTTGGGACAATCCAAGTAGTCCACATACCCACTACCTAGCATAGACTTTAGAAGATCTCTAAAGAAGCTTGAAAGAAACTATCCACGTAAACTATACCCTGCCGTTTTAGATGGAAATCAGTTGGCTTGGCCAAGATATCTTAAAGCAAGTTGGAAAATGTGCTATTAGAAAAGTGCACAAGTAAAGTTGTTTTTCATGGGAGAATGGATTGCTTTACCAAATGCAAGACTTGATACAACATTTCTTCTGCAAGTGTAATTTGGAACTCAGCGTTTAAAAGCATATTATGCTTTAAAAGGATATCTTTGATAGTTTTATAGTTTTTGGAGCTGAAAATTTAGTTTTAGTTTGGCTGAGTCCACTCAATGCCAGGGCTAACTAATTGTAATTGTAGCAATGATTGTTCACTTTGTTTGGGATAATGTGTAGACCTAATTATGGTTCTCATATTGAATTCTATGCACTGTCACTCATTAGTTAAACTTAATCTAAATTCCCCCTTTTGACTTTTCCAGTGGTATATTCAGTCTTGGTTTTGCTAAGTGCCTTGTTTAGGCATTTGACAAATTTTTCTCTTAAAGTGAAGTTTTCTAATGCTATCATGTACCATTAAGTGATACAGAGCTTATTCCAGAAAAAAAAAAAAAAGGTTCACTTTTGTGGGCTGGGGAGATTGCTAAGTGGAATAAGCACTTCCCTGGCAAGCGCAAGGGCCTGAGTTCAATCCCCGGTTCCGAAAAAGGTTCACGTTTGTATGTCAGCTCTGTGGCAGTCCTCAGCTGTGAGACACATGTTCACCCTGACATTGAGTTCATGTACTATTAGATGTTAATGATCTAAAGACATCACACAAATAAGAACCAACTGTTTGTACATAAGCAGATTTTATTAGTGAGCCCTTAAGTGTTCATACAATTTAAGGGGTTCTTCAAACTATACAGGCATATCAATTGTGTGTTGAATTCCAGATCTCTGCAATAAAGTGAGTATTACAACAGAGTATTTTTTGTTTTCCCAGTAATATATATGTCTATAGTATACTATGGTCTATTAAGTGGGAAATAGCAATATGTCTAGGAAATAGTGTAAGTACCTTAATTTTAAAATATTCTAAAATAGTAATGACCATTGGACCTGACAATGCATCATACTCTTCTTTTTGGCAGCAGGTTGCCTTAATGTTGGTGATTTCTGACTGATCAGAACAGTGGTTGTCAAATATTGGCAATTGCTGAAAATAAGACAACAATGAAATTTGCTAGGGCCGGGGTGATGGCTCAGTAGAATAAGCACTTCCTTGGCAAGTGCAAGGGCCTGAGTTCAATCCCCGGTTCCGGGGGAAAAAAAAAAAAAGAAAAAAGAAAGAAATTTTCTTTATTCCTTTCTTGCCTATTCAGTATCATGAGGTTTCTCTGTACCATTCAATGGTACTTGATAGCATTTTACCCACAGTAGAGCATATTTTGAAATATATCTTCCCCAAGAGTACATTATATGTTAAGAATGTACTTTTCGTATCCACAAGAAACAACTTCTCATCCATGATGTTTTACCTGAGATTGCAGCAATTTAGCTGCATCTTCAGGAGTCACCTTTAGTTCTAGTTCCCTATATATTTCCATACCTGTAAATACTTTCTCCACTAATGTTTTGTACTCATCAAAGTCATATATGACTATTGGAATTACCGTCTTCCAAACTTACTAATGTTCGTAGTTAGACTTCTTCCCTGTATCATGAATGCCATCTAGATTGGTAAATCTTTTTCAGAAAGCTTTCAGTTTACTTTGCACAGGCCCATCAGAGAAATCACTCTCTGAGGCAGATCAAACCACTCAAAATGTTTTCCTTCAGTAGTAAGACCTGAATGTGAAAACAGCTGAAGACTGGATCTTATATTAACAGGTGTTAAAACAACATTTATTTCAGTGTGTATTGCCACCAGAGCTCTTGAGTGACCAAGTGCATTGTTAATAAGCAGGGATATTTTGAAAGAAAACTTTCTTTGATGGGCAGTAGGTCTCAGCAGTAGACTTAAAATATTTAAGAAAAGTATATTGTAAACAGATGGCCTATGACCTAGGCTTTGCTGTTTCATTTATAAAGAACTGGTAGATTTATAAATCTTAAGGACCCTAGGATCTTTGAGTCAATGAATATGCATTTAGCTTCAATTTAGAGTCACTAACCTCTAACAATACATCAGCCTGTCCTTTGAAGCTTTGAAGCTACACAATGACTTCTCTCTATGAGTTCACTAGGCAGCATCTTCTTATAGATGTGTTTAGTCTATATAGAAAATCTGTTTAATGTACCTACCTTCACCCATTACCTTATCAAGGTCTTCAAGGATAACTTGTTGCAGCTTCCACATTGGCACTGCTGCCTCACATTGCATTTTTATCTCGTAGAGATGGCTTTTTTCCTTCAACTTCGTGAACCAACATCTACTAGTTTCAAACTTTTGTTCTGCAGATTTTTTCCTCTCTCAGCCTCGAAAGAATTGAAGAGCATTAGGGCCTTGCTCTAGATGAGGCTTTGGTTTAAGGGAATGTGTTGGCTGCTTTGACCTGCTAAGATAAATAAAACATTTTTCATAGCAGCAATATGTCCATTTCACTTATAATTCTAGTGTTCATTAAGGTAGTATGTTTTTAATTTCTTTTAAGGACTTTTTCACGTTTATAATTCAATTATTTAATACAAGAGGCTTCCCTTTCATCTTATTTCAGCTTGTGACTGTCTTTCAATAAGCTCAACTATTTCCAACTTTTGATTTCAGTGAGGTACATGTGAGACTTTCTTTGATGTGGGCCCTGAAAAGCTATTATAGGATTACTAATTGACCTAATTTCATTCTTTTTCTATCTCTGGAAATAGAGAAGTCCAAGAAGAGGGGAAAACATTTGGTGCATAGGGAAGTCCAAACACACTTATTAGGTTCACCATCATATATAAACACAGTGCATAGTACTCTAAAACAATTTTAATAGTAACACACTAGGTCACTGATTAAAGGTCACTATAACAGATACACTCATAATAAAAAGGTTTGAAATAGTGCGAAAAATGATGTGACACAGAGACACAAAATAAGTATATACCATTGGAAAATAGCACCAATAAACTTGTTGATTCAAAATTGCAATAAACCAGTTTATAAAAACAATTTCTGAGCATGATAAATTGAAGTATAATAAAGTGAAGTGTACCTGTAAATATGAGGGCAGTCAGACCACTTGCTTCCTTGTGTGGTCTTACTGGCTAAAGTTGTGACAGATCCAATTCTTTTTTGGTATAGTACCTTTATGCTTGCTATATCCCTAACTTAGGATATCTGTCCGTTGATTTATTTTACCAATTAGTGACACAAACCATTCTCAAGGAGAAGGACTGGTTGAGAAGTAGATACGTTAGTACAAATGTAACTTCCTTTGGAGATAGAAATAGGATACCTGGTGATTTATTAATGTAGAATTTTTATTTCACAAAGCCTTTTTTATGTTGATTCTTTCGATTCCTAATAATACAGTTTTAAATTTTCATTTTACAGATGAGTAATCTAAGACTCAGAGAAATTTGATAGTTTGCCACAGTTGAACACTAACAGAACAAGAGGATCTAAAATTTTCCTGAGTTTTTTGTAAGTTATTGTTTTTTATTACTGAAGCATATAATCTATCAAATAATGATACACAGTTTAGTCCTCAGACTTACAAGATTAACATGGCAAAGAGGCAAGAAACAATTTTTTGATGACATAGTGCCGTATATGTCAACAATGAGGATTATTCAGTGTCAGTATTGTTTTCTGCTTAACAGAAAGATCATTAACAAAATAACTTGAGAAAATTAATACCATATTATCCTTTCCTTTGCCTGCTGTATGGAAGCTGACCACCGTGTAATAGCAGGATTGCTCAAAATGACTCCTTACCAGTTCCTTTACTATCAGCCTATTGGGAGATTGCTTCCCCTATGACCAAATGAAAATATTAGTGTCAAAGTCACTATTCCAGAATGAATTACAATGCATAGTCCTCTGCTAGAATGCATATAGGATTAACTACAAATGTGATGAAAGATGATTTTAGAAAATTGGTGCTAGCAAGGGTTATTGACTAGTCTGCAAAGAGTGCTAACAGATCAAGCAAACAAAAAATGGTATCAGGGACCAGACATTACAAGGCTATGAGCAGAATCTTTTATGGGACAGGAGGTATCTAAACTGAAGACTTTAGGTGAAAAACTTCACAGCTTTCCTGCAGGTTAGTTCTGGGAAGGTTTAATTACTAACTTTCAATTTTATGTTTTCTTGGTGATTTTCAGGTCAGATTTATTTCAAAGTACAAAATTTGTTCTATCTCTCCTGCTGCAAACTCAACCTGCAAACTGAAAACTCAAGCTGTGTCCCTTCTGCCTCACATTGCTTGTAAATCAAAATTTATAATCCATATGCAAAATGCTGCCTTGGACATGAGTTTATGGCATATACAGAAGGAAATGAATCATTTCTGCTCAAATGTTTGGAGTTGAATAAAGCAATGTGTTAAATTAGATAAACCCAAGGACACAGTTGAAGGAAAATTTGTTTGTAAGGAAAGATGTGAAATTATAGTAAATCCATATCAATGAAACTACCACAATTTGTATCACCCCATCCCAGTTTCTCCTATTCCTCTTACTCAACCATTACTTTGTCCCCTAAGGCATAATTATTTCATCTGATTTTGTCAATACGGTTTTTGGCTATTAAGGAATAGGGCCAAAATACATGAATCTATTTGATGCTTGTGACTATGAGTAATATTTATAATGTAATTTTAAGATTAACAAGTAAAACATTCTTTGAAGATAGATTTAATATCATTTTAAAGTACAGAAAGAACATCATAAAATTTCAGAATAAATCTTCCTTCTATAATTAATGAAGCTTGATTATAGTAGTGTTAGTATAAAATAGTATCTGCTAGGAAATAACCTACTACCAAATAGTAAGGACAACAATAATAATAATGAAAAAGACCTTTCCAAGATCTCTGTGTAGGAGAAGGACTGTATCATATATGAACTTCAGCACTGGGGCATTGATTAGGACAGTTCTTGTGACAATGGCTAAATTAGAGAGAATTTTATTTCATTTAAATTACATTAAATTTCTGAACTCTTCACTAGTCCCTTATATAATTTAAATATCTTAAATACTATACATCAGTCATACATGATTATCACTTATCTCCATAAGTCATAATATGCCCATCTTGGATGTGAGTTCCTGAGATTCTATTTAAAAATATATCTGAAAGTATGAAACTACTAGAAATGGGCTGGCTAAATAGCTCAGCAGATTGAAGCACCTGCAAACAGACACATGGGTTGGGGGTTTGATCCCTGGGCCTGCTGTGCCAAACCTGCCCCTGGTGCATGCTGAGAGAGCAGTTTAGACTGGGTGTGGTGATGTGTGCCTGTAATCCCAGCTCTTGGGAGGCTGTAAACAGGTGAATCACTATGTGTCTGATCTAGTGAGACCCTGAACACCCTATAGACCCTTTCCTAAAAAAATTACAAAAAATTTGTAAATAAATAAACCGAATTTTAAAAAAAGAAGCTACTAGGAAAAAAACCACAGAGGGAATACTTAAAGACATTTGGTTGGTGTAGGATTTTTTCTTTTTCTCATTAACTATTGAAAATTAATAATAATTGGCAAATTAAAATTATAGACAAATACTGAAATGTGAAAGATACAAGATGTAAACAGTGAATTTTAGAAAAATATTTCTGAAATGAATACATAACATGAGATTAATAATAGATTACACATTTGTAAAAATTATTTACGAAATTAAATTAATATAACAATAATAATTGTCTAAAATAAACATAAAGACAAAGAGTTTCTCCCTGTGCCCAAATCAAGAAACTTATATTTATATAATTAGAATTTTCAAAGTAGAAAGGGGTAGCAATAAATATTTAAAGACTTAAAATTTCTGAATTTAGTTAAAATTACTTCTGCCCATATTCTTTTTAAATCATTTGTATTGACTCCTTCTTTCTCATTGATGCCTATTAGTCTTATGTTGTCCATCTTTGCATCATCTTGCAGATGTTGAATTATTTTTTCCTGCATTCTAGTTGTTTTTAAGAGATCTTTTCGTATCTTTTCACTAGCTGCAGTGGTGTCTTTAAGGTCTGAAAGTCTATTTTCACTTCCATTCAAACGGTTTTTGCCAGCTTATGATCAAGGTTTTAATTTCCTGTATATCACTTTGAATCTACTTCATGCATTCTATTTCTTTCCTATATTGCTCATTCAAGGAGTACATCATTTTTATATTCTCCTCTATTTTTTAATCAGTGTCTTCTTTAGAAGCACTTAGAACTTCTTTCATTATAGTTATCATTTTTTTATGTTAGAAATTATTTCTGATCTGATTTCCTCTATATCTTTCTGCAGTTGTTTCTTTACTTCAGACACTATTATTTCAGGTGTATGCTTTCCAATTTCTTTTATGCTATTGTCTCCTGCATTTGTTCTGTGTGGTCTTGGGGCCTAAGCATGCATTTTGTTCCTTCTCTTTGTCATTTTGTATAGCACTGTCTTCTGACCTTTGGTGCAGAGCTGTAGTAGAGTTATTACCTTAACACCTGGTCTGGATCTACCAAGTTCAAACTCGTCCAGGTGAGTGTGGCTTGGGTTTGGCTGCTTTGCTCCACTTCTTTCTGTTGCAGCCCTTGGAAGATGTTCCTCTGTGACACTCTGGTAAGATGTTCTGCCTCTGGATCAGCTGGGTGGGTCTTGCCTCTAGCCTTTCTTCAGGGAGTTCTGCTGCAGGGTTACACACTGGGCCAGTCTGATGGAGGAAGTTTCACACACACAACCTAGCCTGGGTGCTGGATGGAGTGAGGATCCTGAAGGCCCTGGGCAGTCCCACTCACACACTGGACCTATTGCTGGAGTGAAAATCCAGAGGGCCCTGGGTGGTCCCCCTCACACACTGGGCCTGCGTACTGACTGGAGTGAGGGTACAGATGACCCTGGGTGTTCCCACTCTGTGAGCTGCCTGGAGTGAGTGTCTGTAGGACCCTGGGCTGTCCCACTCCAATGAAGGATTTCTTTTGGACAATATTCCCAAAGCACAGGAAGCAAAAAACAGAGATAGGAAAGTAGGATTTCTGAAGATCCTGAGTCTTGCCCACTCCTCCTCATCCTAAAGACTTCCAGGTAGACCCAGTGGGCTTCTCCCACCCTTCCACCCTTTTTGGATCTCTGCTGAGCCCCAGAAGCCTGCCCTTCCCTGGAGGATTGCCAAGGGCGCCTGCTAAGGCTTGCCCTAACCTCCTTGCACTCAGCAGAGCTTGGCTGAGCACTAGGCCTCCATCATCACCAAGGGAGACTGCTTCCAGGACCTGAAACTAGGTTCTAGAAAACTGCCACAGAAACCAGTGGGAGCCTTAGCCTGCACCAAACCATCCTCAAGAGAGCCTTGCAGAACTTCAGCTTGCACTCATCATCAAATACTTCTTGAGCTGTGGTATGTCCCCCCATCACTGAGGTGGAAACCACATTGAACCCCACACAGTGGGAATTTTGGTGCACCTACCCTGCCTGCCCTCCCAATCTCCTGAGAATCTTGCTCACCAACAGCCTACCTCCATACCATTGTTGCAAAATCAGAACATTTGGGAGCTTCAAAAATGACAAACAGAAAGAATAGAAGGCAATCTCTGACCTCTATCCCACCCAAAACATGTACAGGAGACAAAATCAGAGAAAAATTTTGAAAAGTTGAAAGCCACACACTTGAAATTTTGCAAATGATAAGTAAAATGAAACAACTCTCATCAGGCTATAGAAGAAATCAGATCTCAGGTAAAAAAGGAAATGACAAAAATGATGAAAGAATTTCTCAGTACATCTAAGACTTAGATATAAAAAATAAGGGAATAGGTAAATGATGAAAAATGAATGAACAGTACAGGAAAGAACTAAAATGCATGAAAACAGATTCAAACAGCTATCCAGGACATTAAGAATTCCGTTGAAAACTGGCAAAATGGCTCGATGAGACAAAAGGTAGAATTTCAGACCCTGATGATAGCCTGGCACTTAGTAAGCACAAAAGGAAAAATTTCCTAAAGATGTCAAGGAAGCAGTAAATAAAAATAAAATAGCTACAGGATATGCAAAGAAAAATACTATAAGACTAGTTGATATTAATGAAACAGCTGGAGGTTTCATGGACATGAAAAGATTGCGGAAGTTGTAGCAGAAAATTTCCCAAGCATGGGAAATGAATCTGACATACAGTTAAGTGAGGCATATAGAACTCCAGCTAGCCATAATCACAATAAATCTTTACCCTGATATATAATGGTGAAGATCCCAGAAATTTAGCAAAAGAACAAAATATTAAAACTGTTAATAGATTTTATATCTTCTTTCAGGGTCTTATACGAGGTACCTGAAACGTATAACAGATATAGTAAAATAGAAATGGAACTCAAGGATTAAAAAATGAAAAGGAGAAAAGATAAGAAAAAAAACTAGGGGAAAGCATGCAAGTATATATCCAGGATGGCTGAGGTAATTGTAGTAAAAGTCACCAATTTTTTGAAATAGCATTAATGTGTTGAATTTTCACCTTGACTTTGTATGCTGATATCTACAATCTAGGCAAATACATCAAGGACAGCAATGTGTAATACAAAAACCATGCTTGATACCTGTCATCTTGGTCTTTTAAATGTGTACCATTTCTAATGTTATATCAATTATTACTATCTTTAAAACAAATTTGTTTAAAAAGGGTAAAAAAAAAGAACCAAAATTTAAGGTTTCTTGAAAGCGTGCAGTAGCATGAAGCTATATGTCCAGTCTTACATAACTTTATCTGTTAATCTGATTAACAGATTTGATAATAAAAATAGAGAATATATCTACTATTGCTAATCAGCTATCATTGGTTTGAAAATCTGTAACATATATATTGTTGTATGTTGCTCTTTCTGTCTTTGTTTCTGATTTTTGTTCTTTTGCTTTTATGTTTCAAAATTAAACAAACAAAAAAGCTGTTAGAAGAAACAGATCACCTATAAAGGAAAGCACATCAGAATCACAGCAGATTTCTCAACACAGACCTTCAAATCAAGAAGAGCTTGGAGTGAGATATTTCACTTCCTAAAGGAAAACAGCTTCCAACACATATTAATGTACCTGCAAAACTATTAAATTTAATGGAGAGAGAGGTCATGGTAGAACAGGCTGTCACATAGAGATGGGGTTGTTTGTCCTGAAGAAATGATCACCAAGACACAGAAAGCACATGTGGCATGTGGGCCTTGGCTTTCTAGAAAGGAGCAGTAGGAAGAGGAGGAGGAGGAGGAGGAAGAGGAGGAAGAGGAGCAGCAGCAGCAGCAGCAGAATTATCAAAGAACCAGATACTTAAAAAACAATTATAAATGATAGAAATTATTTTGCTGGTACTTCTTCTGTGAGGCCACATCCCTCTCTAGGACTGTAAGCCAAGAGCAGGCATCCCATATACCCTTAGTGCAGAGAAAAAAGAAAAAAAGAAAAAAGACAGGCCATAGCACCTTTCATGAGGAGCTTCCAGAATCTGAGCCCATATCCTGAGCCAGACATAGAAGTCACTCAGTCACAAGAAGCAGGCCCTTGACCACTCAGAGTCCTTCAATGGGGAGAAATAAAAAAAAAAAAAAAGTCTTTACCTTTGGCCACATCACAGGGCTCAGAGGTAAAGATCTCCGCTGACCCCAGACTGGGTGAGGAGGCACCCAGAGTTGGCAAGCCAAAAAACACAAGAAGGAAAGAAAGGACCAGGATATTATAGCCTGCTTTGTCCAGAACCCTTGGCTGTGTGATGTGGAACATGGTATTTATGGATGCATAGTGAGAAGGAGGCTGAGGAGCAGGCAGCCTTGGGGCAGAAATGGAAGCAGGGCAGCTCCAGCGAACACAGCAGGTAAGTGAAGAAAGCCCATCTGGAGGAAGATACCCTCCTAGGATATTCCAAGCTTTCCAGGTCCATGAAGACCAACCCTAGGAAAGGAAAGAAGAGAAAATAGAGGTTCTAGAATACATCCAGGAGGAGGAGCGGGGAGGAGGAGGAAGAGGAGCAGGAGGAGAAGGAAGAGGAGATAGTAACAGTAGATCCTTGGAAGGAGTCAGACACAGACCTGGAGATAATGATGAAGAACAAAGGCAACATGGATGAGGTGCATATAGACCAGATAAGATGAAAGGCATCTCAAGAAGAGATTGATTTGGAGTCAGGGCAAGACAGAGATATCTTAAGCCACAAAGTGGACATGAACACAGTTTGGCCAATGAGATACTACAGATTTTGAAAACAAAGAACAAAACCTGAAATTTCTCAAACTTGTGGGTGGTTTTAAGAATCTGTCCCTTAGGTCAGCCACTCCTGTAGCATGACTGCAAGGCCCAACATGGCCCTCAGCAAGGCAACAGCTGACACCCTGCAGCAGAAGTTACAACAGGGCTACTAGGGACCATGAGCTGGAAATACAACTGGTATTCTAGACTTAGCTTCCCTACTGCCCCAGAAGGATGTCTGCTATATCGACAAGAATGCGTCTAGGTCTGTCAGGTTGAAAGGTTGAATATTAATGTCTACTACCCAGACAACTCAGATGGCTTTTCTGTTTTGCAGATGAAAGCCACCTAGCAGCTGTGCATGATAGAACAGCTGTGGAG
>NW_004524600.1:20112626-20115158 GCF_000260255.1 Octodon degus
CATAAAATTAAAATTGATTATTAATAGAAATATTCTAAAGAATAAATGTGGGTCTGACAGTCACGTTTCACCTGTTGATGACAAAATTAATCTTATGTTCTAGGGTTCAATGCCACCTGCAAGATGCCTTCCTTGTGTTAACCACCCTCACTACCCTGTTAGAGAACTTCCTAAAGCTGCTCTAATAGTGTGTGTGATGCAAGGGATGCTTGGCCAATCTGTTGCCCCCACCCTGGCCAGCACACAAGGCCCTCTCCTGAGATCTATTGAGATCACTTATATAAGAAATGCAAGGGTAAAGAGCCGAGGGGACAAAGGCAGGGGGACTCCAGGACTGGGAGCAGGTGGCTCAAAGCTCAAAGGACTGAGGACAATGACTGGCTTATTGTTAAGTCAATATGTGTTTATATAGTTTACACAGGGTCTTGCTATGCAGTTCAGGCTGGCCTTGAGCTCTGTAACCAAGGCTGGTCTCACACTTGCAACGATCCTCCAGGCTCAGCCTTCCAAGCACTGGGATTACAGCCATGTGCCACCATGCCTGGGACAGCTGTCTTAAGAGGGAAACTGATAGTGTTAAATTCTTACTTCAGGAAAACAGAGTGATCCCATGTAAAAAATTTTAGGGTATACTTTAATCTTCTAGAAAATGAAGAGCAGGTCAAGCCGAAAGCCCAAAGAAGACAGGAAATTATAAAGATAAGAGCAGAAATAAATGCAATGGAGATGAAGAAAAACAATACAAAGAATGAATGAGTTGAAGAGTTGGTTCTTTGAAATAATAAGTAAAATTGATAAAGTGCTAGCCAGCCTCATTAAAAAAGGAAAGAAAAATTCAAATTCATGCAAAAATGAAGAATGAAAAGAGTGAAATCACTATAGAACCCATCAAAATTCACAACATAAATACCTATTTCCAAAATCTTTATTCTCACAGAATGGAAAATACGGAAGAAATGGACAGAATCCTAGATACATGTAAACAACCAAACCTAAATCAAGAAGATATAAAAATTCTGAGTAACCTAGTATCAGCCAATGAAATTGAAAGTGTAACAAAAACCTACCAACAAAGAAAAGCTCACCTCCTGATGGATTCACTGCCGAATTCCACAAGAAATTTAGGGAAGATCTAATGCCATCTCTTCTCGAATTCTTCAATGAAATTGAAAAGGAATTAGTTCTCCCAAACTCATCCTTGAGGGAAGTACTTCTCTGATACCAGAACCATAGAAGGACCTGACCAAAAAAGAGAACTATAGGCCAATCTCTCTTTGAACATAGATGCAAAAATACTCAATAAAATACTGCCAAATAGAATGCAACAAATTATCAAGAAAACCATGCATCATGACCAAGTGAGATTCATCCCAGGAATGTAGGAATGGTTCAATATATACAAACCCATAAAAGTAATACATCACATTAGCAAGCCAAAGACAAAAATCACATGATCATCTTAATAGATGCAGTAAAGGCTTTTGACAAAGTACACCACTCATTCATGATAAAAACTACAGAAAATTGTAGTAAGTGGTCTTTACCTGAACCCAATAAAAGGCATCTACCACAAACCAACAGCCAACATCATACTAAATGGACAAAAATTGAAAGCCTTCACTTTAAAATCAGGAATAAGACAAGGATGCCCACTGTCTCCACTCCCATTCAATCTAGTTCTGGAAATATTAGGCGGAATAATTAGACAAGAAAAAGAAATAAAAGGAATGATTAGAAATCAAGAAGTGAAATTATTCTTATTTGCACATGACATGGTATTGTACATAGAAGACCCCAAAAATTCCACTACGAGACTTGTAGACTTAATAACCAAATTCAGTGATGTTGCAGGATACACAGTCAACACTCAAAAATCATTGGCATTTCTATACATAATGCAGGCACTAAGAGTGAAATTATAGAAGCCATGACGTTCACAGTAACACCTAAGAAATGAATTACTTAGGAATCAATCTCACAAAGTAAAATATTGATGCATTGAAAATTATAGTACTCTGAATAAAGAGATCAAAGAGGATTTCAGAAAATGGAAAGATAGCCCTTGCTTCTGGATAGGAAGGAACAACATTGTGAAAATGGCCATAGTCCCAAAATTGTTATACAGATTCAATGCATTCCTGGTTAAACTACTATTAGTATGCTCACAGATCTAGAGAAAACATCTCTAAAATTCATGTGGAACCAGAAGCGACCCAAAATAGCAGAAGCAATTATGGGCACTTGAAATTATACTTTGTAGCTACTGTGAGAAAATCAGCATGGTAGTGGCATAAAAACACTGAGGATCAATGGAACAGATTAGAAGTTACAGACACAACTACAAACACACTCAGCCACCTTATCTTTGATAAAGCAGCCAAACATGTTCACTGGAGGAAAGGTAGCTTCTTTAGAAAATGGTTCTGGAAAAAACTCACTTTTCATATTCCAAAGGCTAATAATAGACCCACGCCTATCACTATGCACAAAACTACAGTAAAAATGGATCAAAGATTTATTTATTTATTTTTT
>NW_004524600.1:20119207-20132118 GCF_000260255.1 Octodon degus
GGGGGTGGCCCGAGGGGGTGGGAGAGGATCTGGCACACACTGCTCCTAGCCTGGGACTGGTCCCGCAGGCACAGTGTAGCAGGAAGCTCTCCACACACTCACCGGACCTGGGCTAGGACTGTGGATCAAAAATTTAAATATTAAAACTGAATCACTAAGTCTTCTGGAAATATTAAGGATATATTGATAGGTAGAGATTTCATGAACAAAAATGAAACTACACAGGAAGTACTTCAAAGAATAAACAATTTGGATTTCATCTTTTTAAAAGTTTGTGCATCTGAGGGGAAATCACCAGTATAGTAAAAGGAAATCTCACAAATTGTTGAAGAGTTACAGCAGACTGTCCTTAAGATAAAGGAGTTCTATCTGGTACATACAAAGAATAAAAAAAATAAAAAAAGGCCTCCAAATTTCAAAGACCCAATCCAAAAATGGGCATCTGACTTCACAAATGAAGAGAAACAAATGGAGAATAAATATATGAAAAAATGTTCAACATCACTGGTCATTAAAGAGATGCAAATTAAAACAAGGCTGGGATACACAGTCAACACTCAAAAATCTTAATACCAGAAATAATGGCTACCATCAAGAATGGCTATTGTCCACCAATTGTAAATGCTGGAGAGGCTGTTAGGTAAAAAGAACCCTTCTCCACTGTTGGTGGTAGTGCAAGCTAGTAGAACCATTTTGGAAGTCAGTATGGAGATTCCTCAAAAAACTTGGATGGGAGGTCCCATTTAAGCCAGCTAGTTCCCTCCTCAGTGTTTTTCCAAAATAAGTGAAGTCATCTTTCCACAGTGTTATATGTGCACTCATGTTTATAGCAGTGCAATTTGTCAAAGCTAAATTTCAGAAAAAACCAAATGCCCATCAACTGAGGATGCGACAAAAAAGAGTATTTTTACACAATGGAGTATTACTGAGTTATAACAAAAGATAAAGTCAAGGCTTTTATTGATAAATGAATGGATGTAGAGACTGTATTGTTAAGTGAAATAAGTCAGACCCACATATGCAAACATCATATTGTCAGACTGGTGTGATTACCTGAAGGTAGACATTATCTGAAGGGCACAATAGACACTGTGAAAGGGAAAGAATTTGTTCAATGAAACGAAAAACTAGGATGAGGAATAGGACAAAGGAAAGAAGGGAAAAAGTTATTTATGTATATGTGCGGGCTAATTTTACTGATGATTTCTGCTGGTCTTTTGAAAGGAGCAGTTAATGCTTAATTTTTTTTCTTTTTATTTTTTTTCTTTTGAATTTTTATAACTTCTTTTTGGTGGTTGTTGTTTGGATTTTCTAAAACCAATTTTGCACGTTTATATCTGGTAACCTAAATAAGTAATTTGAAGATAATGTCATGCAATACAGCAGCCATTGTTGAATTCCTATTACTATTTTTATTTTAGGAAACGGTCTACAGGGTGTTCAAGGTCTCATTACTAGATTGGACTCATAGTGATACACCTGTTTACAGCCTCCCAAGATCTGGGATTACAAACATGAAACACCATGCCCAGTCTCAACTGCCCTCTCAGCGTGCCCCAGGGGCAGGGCCGGCAGGCCAGGCCTTGGGATGAACTCTGGCCCCTGTACCTGCTTGCAGGTGTTTTAACCCACTGAACTATTTGACTGGCCCTTGCAATCTTTTTTTTTTTTTTTTTTGTTTGTTTGTTTTGTTTTGTTTCAGTACCAGGGATTGAACTCAGGACTCTACGCTTGCCAGGCAGGTGCTTATTCTACTGAGCTATCTCCCTGGCCGGAATTTCAATTACTTTGTTTAGTGAAATTTTGTATCATTTCTTATGCTGTTTTTTTAATTCCTATTTTGTATTCTTTGAAAGATAAAAAAGAAAAAATAAGATTTCATCAAACTACGAAGTTTCTGTGTAACAAAGGAAGCAATCAATTCTGTGAAAAGACAACCAACAAAATGCAAGAAAATATTTACATATGCATTTGGCAAGAGATTAATATCAAGAATATATAAAGAACTCAAAATATTCAATAGCAAAAGTACAATTAAAAAGGGGCATTAGACATAAATAAATCTCAAAAGAAATATACAAATGGCCAAGTGTATGAAAAAGTTTCAGCATCATCAATCATCAGAGAAATGGAAATCAATAACATGAGATACTTCATTTTAATGAGGATGGCTACTATCAAAAACATGACAAGTGATGGCAAAGATATGGAAAAAGGAATTCCCACACACTTTTGGTAAAAATGTAAAATTATTATAGAGATTCCTCAAAAATTAAAAGTGAAACTCTGAGGTTCTCTCACACTAGCGAGAGAATATGATGTTTGTGCGTAATTGAAATCTAAAAGGTACAACAGATACTGTGAGAGGGCAATAAATTGTTTAATGGGAAAGAAAAACTGGGATGAGGAAAAGGACAAATAAAAAAAGGGAAAGATATTTAGGTATATATGCAGAATAGTTCAGATAATTGTACTGTCAATTTCTGCTGGTCTTTTGAAAGGAGCAGTTAATACTTAAATATTTTTTCTTTTTGCTCAGATTTTTTCTCTCTTGATTTCTTGTAACTTCTTTGTTAATGTTTTGCTTTGTTTCTTCAAATGAATCTTACATATTTATATCTGGTAATCTGAACAAATAATTTGAAGACAGCAACATGTAATACACCAACCATTGTTGAATTCCTATTACTTTGTTTAGTAAAATTTTACATTGTTTCTAATGCTGCCTTTTCTATCACTGTTTTGTATTCTTTAAAATAAAAAATAAAAAAGTGAAACTCATCTGTTTCACAAATTTCACTATGCAGTATATATCCAAGAGAAATAATAACAATGTGTCAAAGATATCTGAACTCCTGTGTTTACTGTGGCATTGTTCACAATATCCAAGAAACAAGTTTTCATCAACTGATGACTAGATCAAGAAAGTGGGAATATGGCACAGAATAAAACACTATTCAGTCATAGAAAAAGATTGAAGTTTTGTCATTTGCAGAAAGTTTAGTTTTGAATATCCTTGAAAGTGGATAGAACTTGAGGTCATTTTTAAATGACAAAATCTAGGTACAGAAAGATTACTATTGCATGCTCTCACTTATATTTGGAGTATGAAAACGTTGTTGATTGTACAGAAGTTGAAAGTGGGATAGTTATCAGAGCCCAGGGAGAGAGGAGAGAAGGTTGAGGAGAGGCTAATTGCAGGTAGATAATAATATGGAGTTCATATGTACGGTAGAGAGACTTTGGATAATGGAAATTTCCAAAGCCTTGAAGAAAGAATTTAGTTTTTTCACAAAATAGAAATGATAAATGTTTGAGGAGTTAAATATGTTGTTAACATGATTTAAACATTGTACAACATATACTTATATTGAAACATCATATGATTCTTGATAAATTCCATATAATTAATTTTATTTAAAAAGTAATGAATTTATAAAAATATGTACCAGTCAAACTAGTCAAATCTGTGCCATAGCCTTATGGGGAGATGTGATTCAGATTGCTGCCAATTTTCAGAAGTTGGCATGATATCTCCACCCTCAGCCTAATGGACCCAGAAAGTTCTGTTCCCGGAGAGCTGATGGCACACAGAACCACTTGTCAGTCATGTCATGATTCTAGGACCGTTTCAATGCAGGGTGCAGATCAGCTTTCAGATGTTATAAATTTCACAACAAGCTGCTTCTCCTTTGTAGGCAGGCAGAAGCTGTTGTAGTTCTTTCCTGCTGCTGCTTGAACCATCCAACTATCCAACTCTCCCAGGGAACTGTAGTGAAAATAATTCAGAGACAAACATTCAGGAACCATTTGAAAAGATGATCTACTTTGTGTGTCCTGATTGAGTCCTGGATAGTTAGAATGCAAACTTTCTGTTAATGTTTAGGTCTTGAATGTCCTCAAAAGGGCTGTGGATAAGAGGCTTGATCTACTGCTTGGTGCTGCTGAGAAGCATTAGGAATGTTAGGAGTTGGGTAATCAGGGCCACACCTGGGAAGGGAATACTGGGAGCCCAGCCTATTCCCATCTTTTTTATCCTTTCCAGAATGGGGAGCAGGGCTGTTTTGTCACACACTCCCATCATGATACACTGCCACTTTGGACCTAAAGCAACAGGAACATGTAACCATAGATGGACATAGACTGACACCTCTGCAGTTGTCAACCAAAGCAAAAATTCTCCCTTTCAATTTGTTTGTGTTAGATATTCTGCCAATTGACTAATACACTTGTGTAAACCAAAATGTTACTTCTGCTAGTACTGGGCTCTGAGCTGTGACCCTATTCTTGGAAATCCATTTCTAGTTTCAAAGTACCAAAACTGGTATGAAAACAAAGAGAAAATAAACAGAGAAGTAGATTGGGAAAAAATAGGAGAACGAAAGGTTGAGTGGAGATTAAAAGAGATAAAACTGGGTCAGGATGTGCTACACATACACGTACTAACCCAAATAAATGTAACGATAATGTATTGCAAACATACATTGATAAAAATAGCTTACTAAACAAAAATAAAACTCAAGTTCTCGGAATTTAGCTCAGTGGTAGAGAGGTTGCCAAGCATGTGTGAAGTGCTGGGTTCAATACCCAGCAAAAAGAAAAAATAAAATGAAAAAAACCCTCCCCCCACAAATATGTATTTGATCAGGCACAACTGAAGTTTGCCTTAAAAACTGTTGATTGAGGCAGGGCAGATAGTTCAGCAATTAAAGTGGCTACCTGGCAAGCAAAAGGACTGGGCTTGGATCCCTGGTACCTCATTCTGGGCCTCCCCGGAAACCCATGTGTGCCATGCCGCCACCAAAACTAGGCATGGTGGCACACGCCTGTAATCCCAGTGCTGGGGAGGCTGAAACAGGAGGCTCACTACCAAGTCTGAGCTGTGTAGTGAGACACTGTACCAAATACATAAGCCAAAAAGGTTTTTAAAACCCTGTTGATTGGCTAATTATATTTTAAATGATGTTTTAGGTTTGATTACCAGCACTACAAATAACAGCAAAAGGCTGTAGTGGAGTACAATGGTAGAACATATATCTGGTGTACACAAGGCCTTCAGTTCACTTTCCAGAACTGAATGAAATGAAAAAGTTTTGTTGCACTGATGAAATCCCATTTTTCTGGATATCTCATGCAAGATAAAATATACTATTTTTCTCAAATGATAATAAAGATGTTTAGTGCCTTCTGCCTTTTTCACTGTGGTTTCTATGAATAATAACTAGATCCGAGTTAAAGAAGTAAAGATCAAAGCAGTTTCTTTACAAATAACCTTGTTCAGCACTCTACATCTGGCAAAGTGTTCAGAGTCAGTCTTGTCCAAGGTACTGAAATTTAATGGAGAAAAATATTTTATCAGTGTTTATATATTTTACAATATTTTACAGTGGGAGCATTTCATAGCCAAGAGTATATTTCTTAACTTGTAGAATGATTAGACTGTAGTTAATCAAAGTTAAAAGATCTTTGGTCCAGCACTTTCTAGCAGCATGTCCTTGGGCAACTCATTTATCTCTTTGAATCACAGCTTTTAAAAGTATGCCAGGAAAACAAACACCTACTTACTTTAGGGATATTATGTGATATATATATCACATATATATATATATATATCATATGGTGTAACAGTTTTTGTGATTTACAGAGGAAGAAACAAAACAATCTGAGAGAAGTCTCCTGATCAGGATCTTTTAACTTGAGCATTATTGACATTCAGGCTCAGATTATTTGTTGTGAGGAACTGCCTGTGCTCCATAGGATGTTTAGGTGCATTCTTTTTTTTTTTTAGGTGCATTATTAATATCTACCTTTAAATGTCAGTAGCAACTACATACCATAGTTACAACAATCAAAAATGTTGCTAGATACTGCCACATGTCTTTT
The DNA here is from genome assembly GCF_000260255.1 of Octodon degus. Taxonomy (NCBI): domain Eukaryota; kingdom Metazoa; phylum Chordata; class Mammalia; order Rodentia; family Octodontidae; genus Octodon; species Octodon degus. The sequence continues at coordinate 20,125,091 of NW_004524600.1, forward strand.
GGAGGAAAATCAACACTGATTTTATATAAAAGTTATATATATTATTTTTTTTCAGTTATATATATTATTTTTTTTAATAATATATATAATTTATTTATTTATTTTGAATTTGGAATTGAGCTCATGACCTGACCTTGCCAGGCAGATGCTGTGCCATTGAGCTACATCCCCAGCTATATGTGTATTAACGTAAGTATTTGCAATTGGGTATGTTGATAAATGCAGATAAAAACAATATGAACTTTGATGTCTGTCTTTGGTAGAATATTACATTTAGAGGTTTTGGCATCATGTCCACTCTTAATTTAAATAAAATTTTTCTAAACTACAGTTAACCTTTTATAAATAGATGGATTCAGCCAAGTAATTGCTTGATAAATGAAATGAGCTTATAGAATCTACAATATGCTTTTCTTATATATTTTTAGTGTTTCATATTTATTGATTAAATTATATGACAGATATAGTAATGATTCATTTTCTGTATCTAAGGCAGTACCAAACATTATCTATATACAGCATTAGATTTTGATGTAATTTTATTTGTAAGACATGACCTTATTTATAAATTATCATTTAATGAATTTTTAAAATTTATTACCTCATTTAAAGTTTTATAAAGCTGGCAACATAAAAATCAGATTATTTAATTGATAGATTTTTGGCTAAATTAATTTTTAAATTGATAGAGAAGAAGAAGTGATTCATTTAAGGTTGAAAATGTTTTGAAATACTATGAAAGATTAGCATGAAAACCATAAATATATTTGTTAACATGAATCGTAAGTGGATACATTGAAAAACTGTCTTACAAATTATGGATGGTGAAATAATATCACTGGATAACTAATTTTAACCTAACTTATTTAGGTTAAATAATATTGTTTAGGTGACATTGAATTATTATTTTTGTGGAATATAGAATTATGTAAAGCCATAAAAAGTTTTCAAGATTTTTAGGTAGTAGAGTACATAGAGTATGAGAGGAGCAAAGTAAATATTTGCTGACTTCTTGCACTGTTTCACTCTCCATTCACCTTCCCATCCTTGATGTCTTATTTTTTTACCCCTCTCCCTTTTTGGTGCTGGGATGGAACCCAGGGTTTTGGGTGTGCTAGGCAAGTGCTCTACTCCTGAGCTACTGTTCCCTTATTGATTAATAATTTCAATGTCCTATTGATTAATATCCTAATAATAATTTCAATGTCCTATTGATTAATAATTTCCAATATTGGAACTTCCATCCTTATTGCTTGCTATACCCTTGTTCATATCACTGTAGTTCATATTCCCAATGGCATATTGGAATAACTCAAAGATAACCCTACCTCATCCCATTCCATTTTCTATGCCAGTTCTTTTTGAAACACATTCTGATTAAATTACATATTTACTTAATATTATTAAATTGTTCCTCATTCTTCTCAAAAGAAAAGTTAAATTGTAGCATTATAAATAATGTGTTTTCTGACTCATCTTTTGCCTATCAGTTCTTTCTTCTCCCTCATAATATTGTGACTTGCTCCCAGAGTGGAAGAACTCCCTATTGGGCAGGCTGGTATGTGTGCACCTGTCAAAATTACATTACCAGTCTAGTGGGCTGCTTTTAGAAGAACATCATTCATTTCAAAGTAAAAACATGTGGGTGTGGTTTGACAGTGCTATCCAATAGAAATGTAATCTGAGATACATATGCAATTGTACTTTTCTAGTAGCCACATTAAAAAAGCAAAAAGGCTGTAATTCCAGGATTTGTCAGGCTGAGCCAGGAGTACTGCTATGAGTATAAGGCCAGACTAGGACTCATAGTGAGTTTGACACCAGGCTAAACTAAAAAAAAAAAAAAAAAAAAAAAGGAAGAACTGAAATTATTTTAATACATTTTACTTAACCCATTATACCCAAAATTTGTCATTGAAGCATGTGATTGACATGAAATAATTTATGATATATACCATATTTTTGCTTATATTCTTGATCTTTGAAATAAAGTATATATTTTATACTCAGTATATTTCAATTTAAGCTAACCACATTTCAATAATACAGAAGCCACATGTGGGTAATGCTAAGACATTGTGCAGGGATGCTCTAGATTGAGCAGAACATGTTAATGCAGAACACGACTGAAAGTGTTTCCAGAGATTCCTCTTTTTCTTCCTGTATTTAGGACAGGGTCTACAGGGTCTATAAGGTCTCACTACATAGATTGGACTTGTAGTGATCCTCCTGTTTTAAGCCTCCCAAGTGCTGGGATTACAGGCACAACCACCATGCCCAGTCTCAATGCCATCTCAGTGCGCCCCAGAGGCGGAGCAGACATGGCACCCTAGGGATCAAACCCTGTCCACTGGGTTCTGCCTAAGCAGGCACTTTAGTCCACTGAGCTATCAGGTCAGCCCCAGAGATTCTTGACACTGAGTTTAAGTAATGTCTTTCTTTCATTCCATGAGGGAGACCACCAATGAAGCAAAGGTCCCAGAGCAGAATAATATGAATGAGAAAATATAGACAAAATGTGTTATGAAACTAGAGAATCTCAAGAAATGAAATCTAAATAGAGAAGGTTCTTAGGCTCAGATGTTTAGGTGTAGCATTTCCTAAATTATACAGTTGCTAAAAGGCTCCAGGGAGAGGAGTTAACAGGTTAAATATGTCAGGGAAATAGTGGTTTAGAGAAGTTGAACACTTCTTTTTTTAGCTGCATGATTTATGACCATGTTTTTTTTAAATAAGAAATACTTTTAAAAGTTATCTGTAGTGCATAAATATATTTACTTCAAAATATTCAGGAATTATAGAGCCTCTCTTAGGTGACAGTTCTATTCCATTTCTTAGCAGACAGGTGTTTTGTCATTTCAAATCTGTTATATTGGACAAAGATCTTCTTAGGTCTTTTTCATACATTTGCAAATACACATATGCACTTAGTAATACTTATAGTATTTTTGTTCTTTTATACCATAATGGTGCTTCTCTTTGGATTTTCTTTTCTTATTTTAAATTTTAGTACAAAATAGTATTAAAACAGAAAATTACAAGTGATACAGAATTTCACTTAATAAAATAATATGAATTTCATAGTATTTGTTGTGATGCATAGCGTTGCCTTCCAATCAATTATTCATATTATAATATATATTCATGCAAAATTGGGGGAAGAAAGAAAAAATAAGAAATTAAGAGGAAAAAGGACAAACAATTGAAAAAAAAGAGACAGTACATGTTAAGCACTAACTGCTCCTTTCCATAGACAAGCAGAAATCCACAGCATAGTTGTCCAAACCAGTCTGCCTATATGCATACATATGTCTCTCTCCCTTACTCCCTCTCCTGTCCTTCTCTTCAACTCAGCAACTCTTTCATTTTGAGTAAGTTCATTCCCTTTTCCCAGTATCTATTGTACCCATCAGATTCCATTTTCTCTTTCAGGTTCTCACACCAAGGAGACAATACAGTGTTTGCACATGCAGGTCTGATTTATTTCACTTAAAAGTATGGTCTCTAGTTGCATCCATTTGCCAATAAAAGCCTCAAATTTATCATTTTTTATAGCTGAATAATACTTCATTGCATAAAAATACATTTTCTTTATCCATTCCTCAGTTTATGGGCATCTGGGTTGTTTCCAGTATTTAGCTATGACAAATTGTGCTGCTATAAATGTGGGTGTGTATGTATTGCTGTGGTATGATACTTTTCAGGTCTTCTAGAAAATACCCAGGAGGGGAACAGCTAGTTGAATGGGACATCCAATCCTAGCTTTTTAAGGAATCTCTACACTGATTTCCACAGTGGTCCTACCAGTCTGCACACCCACCCAATGTCGAGAAGGGATCCTTTTTCCCACAGTCCCTCCAGTATTTGTTATTGGCTGACTTTGTGATGTTAGCCACTCTTTGTACCTTGAAGGAGAAGAGAGATCACATCACCTGAGACAGTGAGAGCCACATGACCAAGGGGAAATGAAGATTTGGCAGGAGACAGCATTGACAAGAAATGAGGTACCAGGTGAGAAATGATCTAGCAGTGTGCTTCCCATCTTCTGCTGATGCCTCCTTGTGGTTGAATGTGATGGAAAGCCACTTACACTAGGGCTCAGGTGACACAATTTGTGGGGGTCAAACTCTTATAGAGGAGTATAGGGCAAACAGAGACAGAAAACTTATCTGAGGATGGAGAAGAAATGGAGAATCACTAGAATTCCTATCTCATATGTTTTTCATTTGTTTACTACTACATAATCTTTCATACATGTACAGGTCATAGTTTACTTTGCCAATTTATCTATTTATTTGTGTATTTTGGAGACAAGGTCTTGCTATGTAGTTCAAGGTGGCCTTGAATTCACTATGTAGCTCCAGCTGACATCAAACTGGTGGCAAACCTCCTGCCTGAGCCTCCCATGTGCTGGAATTACAGGTGTGTACCACACACCTATCAAGCCATTTATTCCTAATGAGTATTTAGGTTTTGTAAATACGATCCTAGATAATGTGCTTGTACATAATATTTTTGTAAACATAATGTGTTTCTTTAGTGTAGACACTAAGAAATGAATAGACAAATGGAATCATTATCTTTCAAAATTTCTATACCAATTAAGTCTCCAGCTATCAGTATTTGATAGTGCCTTTGTCCACAGAGTTTCTGATACTTGAAGTTAAGGATTCAAGAGCTTTCTTAACATTTGACCTTGAAACAATACCCCACAATATAGGAACACTTTTTTTTTCAGAATATATTTTAGGGAACATTGATTTACAAAATAGAATAGTCATCTCTTCCTGTTGAATTGGTCTCTTAGCCAATAAATAGATAGTTATCTTCTTTGCCTCTTCTGACCAGTTTTATTTTGAAATTCAAAACAAAAAACAAGAAAAAAGAAGAGGGAATGGGAAAAATATTAAGAGAAAAAATGAAAACTAAAACAAAAAAGTCCTCACACTGTTGTAAGATAACAAAATCAAAGAACAACCCACATAAAAATAATTCATTTTAATAAAATAGATATGTACTTCAATTTGATTAAATTATCAAAGTGTAATGATAATTTGGGTATAGCAACCCAAATTCTTTGCCTACTCCAAATATTTTGAATAAATAATAGTTTTCTATATTTTGTAACAAAGAATGAGGGGAATGCTTTTCTTATTTTATCAGACACTAATGATGGAGAGTGTTGTTTTAATGCCTATTTTGATCTATGCAGAAGACTTTTTCAGTTTCCAGCTGAATACATTATATTAAAATCAATCTGAAAAGCACACATTTGTCTCATTAAGAGGGATAATTCATAATGGATATGTTGGCAAAAATGAAATATTTAATCAACTATTGAAAATAAATCCAAATCATTAGTGATGATTATACTGATTATGAAACAAGGATCTTCTATGTCAAATAGAAAAATTTTGAATGTATTTTCAGTTATTTTTGAATAGAAATATACATTTTTAAAATGCTGCAAATTGATTTAAGATTCTTTGCCTTACAGGAACAGTTTTAATAATGGTGTAAGTAACTTCTGGCTATACAAGGTTATTAGAAAATCTAAACTTTTGAAGTGAATGATATAAAAAAATCCATGTTTGTAGATTTAAACTTTGCTTTTAATTTTCTGTAGCATATGCTTTATTTTCTTGTTACAATTAAGTGTAACTACATAAATGCAACAAAATATTTTATTATTATCTCTATCAGAATGGCATTGTTTTATTTTAGAGCACTTTTACAAACATGGTTATATTAAGCTCATTTTAGGTACCACAGTATCAATATAGACATCTTATTTCGTGGAGAAACATGGATGCCTTACTATCATGGGATCAGTGCTCACAGGAAATTGTCACCGCACACATTTTAGAGAAAAACATTTTGGCTTTGTAGAGCTCCTTGGAGTTTGAAACTCTAGCATCATATATTTATTTCCTTGTATTGAAATATCCTATGTGTAAAAATTCTTTTTTTACTTACCACATGACAAATTCTATTCTGTAAATACACTGCATAGTTTATGTCAAACACTGTACAACTCCATGGGAATATAACGTTGAATGAGGTAGCATCTTTGTCAATTTGCTTACTATATAGTAAGGCAGATAAACATCTATTAAGCAGTGTGATGAACCTTTGTAAGTTCTATAATAGAATGGTACAATATTGTGGTGAACAAAGGAGGCCATGACCCATATTATTTGTTGGGTTGTCTAGGAATTGCCTTATAGAAAAAATGTTAGTTGGCATTGAAGGATTAGTAACTGTCTTCCAGACAGTCAGAGATCTAAAGTGTCCTGGAAATAAAGAACTTCTTAATTATGAATGACCAGGAGATAAAAAGCAGGCTATACTACTTGACTAAGTTGTAGAATTTTGGATACAGCTATAATAAAAGAGAATATGAAAAAGTGGTGATGATTATACAAGAAGTGAAATATAATGTAAGAATAGCTAAGGGTTTGAATGTGGAAACATTTTATACTATAATAAGGTATTTGGAATGCATTGTTATCAATTTGGGGGCACAGGATGATTTTAATCTGGGTAATTATATGACTAAATTTGTCTTAAATAATTTTATGTCATTCTAAAAATATAGGAAAGATGAGACCCTGGAAACTGGAAACAGAGACCATTAGGGTACAATTGCAGCCAGTGAGTTGAGATATGTAAAGCACTAGGATTAAAATAGCAACAGTGGAGAGCAGGGGAGCAATATGAGTTGGGCAGCGCCATTCTTAAAGTGTTTATCAGCAGGTACATTTTGGATAAAGGCATGATTTCATTTGTGGCCATGTTGAGGCTCAGGTGCTTGGGAATGACAAAGCACACAAGCAGTACTTAATTTAGGAAATTATTAACTCTATGAAATTGTGGCTATAAGTTGAAAATAGTTTTAAGTCCTAATGCTGGAGAGATGATAAGGCATATACAAACAGGACTACTTCAAGTAGACATTCTATTCTGCAATTGTTTTTCTTTTCTTTTCTTTTCTTTTCTTTTCTTTTCTTTTCTTTTCTTTTCTTTTC
>NW_004524600.1:20132218-20132802 GCF_000260255.1 Octodon degus
CTTCCTTCCTTCCTTCCTTCCTTCCTTCCTTCTTTCTTTCTTTCTTTCTTTCTTTCTTTCTTTCTTTCTTTCTTTCTTTCTTTCTTTTGGAGTTTGAGGTCCCTTCTTGGCCTCACCACCATGGTCTTCCCAAATAGAGATCAGCCTTACACAATGCATTTTTTTGTTTACACAGTGCATTTGGATTCACAGTCAAATGTACCTGAAACAAACACTGAAGTAGCAACTGGGAGATAAGGGCTGTTCTCACATCTTCCAGTAAGTTTTATAATCTTCAGTAACATTTAACTTTCATGAGTTATTTTTAAACTATAGTATTTCAGTAGACTTTTCCTAGCTCCATCTTTCTTTTTAACTATTCTTGCACACTAAGGTGTAAAATTTGTTAAAAAATAGCAGACATAAATGGGATCTCTTTTTAGTCATTGTACTATAATGTTAATCAAAACCTTTAGGAAAAATTCTAACAATTTAGATTTCACATAGAAGCAAAAAATGTGGGACTTTAGGAGGCTTTTTATCTTGCTGGTACTCTGAAAATTATGCTAGACAGGCAGCTCTTCTGTCTGTGCAAAGAACTGGTT
>NW_004524600.1:20132960-20134360 GCF_000260255.1 Octodon degus
GTCTCAATTGAATTAATTTCTGCTGTAATCTTTATGATTTTTTCCCGTCTTTGGGCTCTGGGTTTGGCTTGCTCTTCCTTTTCTAGTTGTTGAAGGTGCAGCATTAGGGTAGTTATTTGTTCCCTTTCTGTTTTCCTAATGTGTGAGTTCACAGTTATTAATTTCCCTCTGTGAACTGCTTTCATCGTATCCCGTAAATTACGCTAAGTTGTGCTTGAATTTTCATTGAATTGTAGATATTGTTGAATTTCTTGTTTAATTTCGTCTATGACCCATTGGTTGCTGAATATGGTGTCATTTAATTTCCATGAATTTAAGGATTTTTCTGGTTTCTTTTGTCATTTATGTCCAGTTTCATTGCACTGTGGTCAGATAATGTGCATAGGATAATTTCTGTTTTATTCCATATACTTAAGCATGACCTATGGACCAGTATGTGGTCTATTTTAGAAAATGACCCATGTGCAGCCAAGAAAAATGTGTATTTAGCTGTGTTTTGGTGGAACACTCTGTATATGTCCACCAATTCAATTTGTTTCCAGCTGTGGTTCAGTTCTGTTATTTCTTTGCTAAGTTTTTGTCTGGTTGACCTATCTTTTGGAGATAAGGAAGTGTTAAGGTCTCCTGTTAAAATTGTGATATTGGATATTAGATTTTTCATGTCCATTAAGATTTTCTTTATATATTTGGGTGCTTCTGTGTATGGTGCATACATATTTATGAGTGTTACCTCTTCCTCTTGAATTTTTTCCCTAACCAGTATACAGTGGCTTTCTTTATTTCGCTTGATCTTTGTTGGTTTGAAGTTGAAACTGTCTGAGAATAGGATTGCTACCCCTGCTTTTTTCTGTGGTGCTGGGGCATGTAGTATTTTGTTCCGTCCTTTGACTTTGAGCCTATGAATGTCTTTATGAGTTAAATGTGTTTCTTGTATACAGCATATTGTTGGATTTTGTTTCCTAATCCACTGTGTGAGTCTATTTCTCTTAATTGGTGAATTGAGTCCATTTACATTGATGGTTAGAATTGAGATGTATTGACTTACAGTTGACATGTTATTTACCTGATATCGTTTACTCCTTTTTCTCCTGTGTTTAATTGCTTGCCCTATTTAGTTGTTTGTTTCTGATCTCACTCGTGGAGTTCTGATTATTTTGGTTCCTCTCTGGAACATCTTTCAGTAGTTTGTGTAGTGTTGGCTTTGTCATCGTGAAATTCTTTAGCTGTTCTTTGTCATGAAAGTATTTCACTTCTCCATCAAACTTGAGAGTTTTTCAGGGTATAGTCGTCTGGGCTGGAATTTCTTTTCATAGAGGACCTGAAGTACTCTGCTCCATGCTCTTCTTGCCTTCATGGTTTGTGAAGAGAAGTCAGCCATAATTCTGATGGGTTTTCCTTTG
>NW_004524600.1:20134460-20136042 GCF_000260255.1 Octodon degus
CCCCGTACAGGGTCTTGCTATACAGCTTAGACTCAGTGGTGATCCTCCTGTATCAGCCTCCCCAGCGATGGGATTGCAAGTGTGTGCCAACACACTCTGTTTTGGTGGCAGGCTCAGTGCACATAAGCGGGCCCGGAATGGTATGTGGTGTTGGGGATATAACCCAGGTCCTTGCATTTGCCTAGGCAGGTACTTAGACTGCTGAACTATTTCTGTGGCCCTATTTTGGAATAATATTTATTATTGTTTTTAAAACTTTTACTCCTCATGTATTCTTTCAGAGAACCCAATAGACAGATGAGTATAATTGTATGACTATAATGCCAACACTTTGAGAGGTTGTGACAAGAGGATGGCCATGTTGAGCCCAGAATGGGGAAAAGAAGAAGAGGAGAGGAGAGGAGAGGAGAGGAGAGGAGAGGAGAGGAGCAAGCCAATTGAAGCCAAGCTGGAAAAACTAAACTTACCTCCAGAGAGGTATTAATGTCATCTCAATAAACCACTGTTGAGTTTTGTATAAATTGTTTCAATACTTTCATAAATAGCCACTGCTTCTCCTTTTGCCTCTCTATAGAATATTCTTATCAGAGCAGCCAGGGTCATCTCATTAAATCAAAAGTCAGATTGCATCTTTCCATTGTACAAAATCTTGCAAGAGGTCTTCATTCCATGCAAAATAAAACAAACTCTAGTGGCCTCAAGGTTTTATATAAACTAGTTCCATTCCCCATTTTCTTTCTTCTCTGATCTCTATCTGACTGCTGTCTCTCCCTTTTACTCTCTTCCAGAAAAAAGTTACATCCCTGTGTGTCATGGATAACAATAGGGACCCTCTGACTAGAGGGAGGGTTTGTCACTGGATGTTTCCTCTGTGGGAACACTCTTCACCTATGTAGTCTCAAGGATGACCACCTCACCTCATGCAAATCTTTTTTCAAGTGTCACCCTCTCAATGAAGCCTGATTATTTAAGGTTGCATATCACTCCCTAATCTTTACTTTGACTTCCATTTCTTTTTTCTTATTTTTTTCCCATAATTTTATTGATAAACAAATAGCAATGAGACAGTTTCAGATCAAATTGGTGGGACAGTTTCAATAATTAACACATTGCATACATTCTTCCTAGTGGTTAATTGCTGTACAAGATGCAGCATGATAATCTATTTACAAACACCATTAGAATAAATCGCTCTATTCATTAAGAGAATGTAACTATATATCTATCCTAACCATTTTGAATACACAGACACAAAATGGACATTCATCTGTATCCCCTTTTTTCGTTAAGTTCCGTTATTTGAATATTATAGGTGTGTAAACTCAGCAAAATATTCTAAAAGAGTCCAGTAGCCCACAATAGCATTGGGTCTTCCGCTTCACTGGCAATGTCACAAATTGTTGACCTGAGTCCCCTATAGCTCAACATAACAGCATGGCTTTACTTCTTATATTTTGTTTTTATACTTTTCTGCTGGATGGTTAAGACCAAAGTAAAGCAGGACCTATGCAACAAGAGTTGTAGCTTTTGGGTCTGATAAGGTCAGTGAAATCCCCTCAGGATTTATTCTGAGATCCTGTAC
>NW_004524600.1:20136552-20137530 GCF_000260255.1 Octodon degus
AGTATTGATATGTTGAACTTTAAGTCCCTACAGAATATGATAAAAAACATTTAAAAATTAGAATATATTTTAAAAATAGGCATAAAGAATTATATACTTCTTATGTTTACACATAACTCCAAAAATCTCACCATTACAACCTTGAAGCAAGACAGTCTCACATCATTCCTTTACCTGTCTCTTGCTTTCATTCACCACTGCCTTCTTCTTGAACAACCATCTACCTGAGAGACATCATAACAGCAACTGGCATGTCATGACAAACAGCCCATATTCAGAAGACCAGAATGATGGGTACGTCAAGTATGAAACTACTGTTACAAATAATCATCTGCAGTGCAGTTGCTTAGTTACCAGGTATCAGTATATATAGTTAGTCAAGGTAAGAATTTTTCTAATTTACTGCTAGATTAAAAAATCTTCTGAAGATTTTCAGGATCATTGCCTTGCCCATCTTCTACATATAACTGTATGGCTTGACTTATTCCTGTTTCCTAGCTCTTCTCCTTTCCCTCTCTTGGTTAATTAGTCCTTAAGATCCTGCTTTCCTTTTACTGCTATTATACCTTTCTATTTGTATTTCTTCTTTTGAGTTCTTATACAAGGGAGACTATATGATATTTATACATGTGTGTCTGGTTTATTTCACTTATGAGTATATGTTCAAGTGGCATCCACTTCAACATAAAGGCTGTGAGTTTATCATTTTTTTTTTCATGGAACCGGGCATTGAACTCAGACCCTTGCGCTTGCCAGGGAAGCGCTTATTCCACTGAGCCATCTCCCCGGCCCGAGTTTATCATTCTTAATAGCTGAATAATACTCCATTGTGTAAAAATACCACATATTTTTCTTTTTTTTTTAGAGGTCAGCTATGCCATTTTATTTTATTTTTTTTATTTTTCAACAAATAATACACTGCATATATTCTTCTTAGTGGTTAATTGCTGTACAAGATGCGGACTTGTGATCCTATTT
>NW_004524600.1:20137630-20157860 GCF_000260255.1 Octodon degus
GCTCTTCTTGCCTTCATGGTTTGTGAAGAGAAGTCAGCCATAATTCTGATGGGTTTTCCTTTGAATGTGATCTGCTTCTTTTCTCTAGCAGCTTTCAGTATATTATTCTTGTGCTGAATTTCTGGGATTTTGACTATTATATGTCTCGGTGTGTTTTTCATTGGATTGAGGTTACTTGGTGTTCTGTATGCTTCGGTTACCTGAATATCAGATTGTTTCCTCATATTTGGAAGTTTTCTGCTATTACTTTTGCCCATATATTTTTAATGTCATTTTTGTTGACTCCTTGTTTCCCATTGATGCCTATTAGTCTCACATTGTTTATCTTTGCATCATCTTGCAGGTGATGGACTATTCTTTCCTGTATCCTCGTTGTTTTTAAGAGATCCTCTCTCACCTTTTCACTAGCTGCACCAGCATCTTCAACATCTGAAACTCTGTCTTCACTGTCACTTAAACGGTTTTGGAAGCTTGTGATTGAGATTTTAATTTCCTCTATATCTCTTTGATTGTGCTTCATGCAATCTATTTCTTTCCTGTGTTGCTCATTGAAGGAATCCATCATTTTTCTAATCTCCTCTCTCTTTTTTTTGAAATCGATGTCTTCTTTAGACGCAGTTATAAATTCTTTTACTGCAGTGTTTTTTTTTTTTTTTTCAGATTTGGTTTCCTCCCTATGTTTATGTAGTTGCTTCTTTACTTCAGATGTTATGTGTTCTGAGAATTCTTTTTTTTTATTTCAGAAAAGAATTGAACTCTGTGTTCCTCTATATCTTTCTGCTGTTGCTTTTTTACTATTGACACTATTAATTCATGCATTTGAGCCAAGGTAGTGTCCTCCTCACTTGTTCTGAGTGGGCATTGTGTTTCCTCCATATGTTTCTGCATTTGATTCTTTAGTGCAGATGTTATTAATTCAGCGATTTCTTTTTTTATTTCCAGTCTGAGTTCCTCTATACCTTTCTGCAGCTGTTTCTTTATTTCAGAAGCCATTGATTCATTGCTTTCAGCTGTGTGATCCCCAATTTGTTCTGTGTTAGTGTCCTCTGCACTTGTTACGGGTCGGCTTGGGTTCTGAGGTTGCATTTTGTTCCTTCTCGTCATTTTGTGTAGCCTGGGCTAGGACTGGGTCTGGGGGTTCCCGGAATGTGGCAGAAATTCCTACTAGGTGGGTGGGGTGGGGGAGGTACTGCGAAGTTGTGGGGGGCGTCCCAAGGGGATGGAAGTGGGTCTCACCCATGCTGCGCCTGGGCTGGGACCAGTAGTAGGTCCCGCAGGCGGAGGGTAGCAGGAAGCTCTCCCACACACTCACCGGGCCTGGGCTAGGACTGGCTGACTTCCATTTCTTAAGGTGTAGTTCTGATTTTCCCAGTAGCACTTGTAACACTGAATAATTTACTTGCTTATCATGTTGAGTGTTATTTTCTGTTTCGCACTGATAGAAAGAATCTAAAGATTTTTGTATACATTGTTCACTAATATAACCCAATCCCTTAACTTGAAGACTGTGATCAGAGCAAAAATAGATTTGGCATTGAATTTCTGGCAATAAATGCAAAATAGAAGTAGATTTTTGTTATGTGATTCAAGGTGTCATAACATCAAAGTTAAGCATTTGCTTCATAAAATGCTCATCACTAATAATAAAACCAGAAAGAGTTGTCCCAAGTATCTCAAACAAAACTTGACTAGAAACAACAACTCCTTTATTGTCAGCCTCGTTGGAGGAAGTGATGAATTTCTTAAGGACAAAGAGTGTGCATGTAGCACACACTCAGGAAATATTTAATTGTTATTGAATTAATGATAATGACAATAATGTCAAAGACCACTTATTTTTCCAGCACATTCTCTTTATTTTTAGGAAGTTTTAATAAATATACAAATGGAAGGGATGATAACAACCAAATAAAACCAACAGAAAAGTAGGAAAGTTTTTAAAAAATTTTAACATTTTTCTTTTTCTTGTTTTTTATTATTAATTTTATTGAGAAACAAATAGCAATGAGACAGTTTCAAAACCAATTAGTAGGACAATTTCAATAATTAATACATTGCATAGTGTTTTCTTCATAGTGGTTATTCATAGTACAAGAGGCAGACATGATATCCTGTCCAAGTACTATTAGTACAAATCTTTCTTCTCATTGAATTAAGAGAAAGTAGCTGTATATCTAGCCTATTTTGTAGATACAGATACAAAATGGTCCTTCATTTGTATCCCCTTTTTTGTTTAGTTTTGTCAGAGTTGGGTATTCCATTGCCATTTAAATATTGTAGGTGTGTGAATTCAGGAAAGTTGCCAGGGAAAGTGGAGCCCAAGAAACCAGAACATGGTTTCTACATTTGCTGAGCAATGACTCTGAAAAGTCCAACATGAGCAAGTACTTGAATGAGGGGTTGTCAGGTTAAGCATTCACTAGTTGAGCTATAGCAAATAGAAATCGTGGTGAGATGAGATAACAAACAAAACACTTCAGTATTGCCTGTCACAGTTACACCTATATTTATGCCTTTTTGGATGTAATCAGAGATTATTATCTTTAGTTGGTTAAGACACCACTTAAAAAACAGAAAGATTTATTTACTTTTAGGCTGTGCCCAGATTTGAATATATTTATTTCATGCAACTGAACATATAAAAAGGAACAAACCATTTTGTGTAAAACTTGAGAATAATAACAGGTGGGAATATATATATACTATGACCATTCCTTGTGAATTGGGTTATTTAGTTTGTGATGTGTAACCTAATGATTCCTTAGTGGTAACAGAAAGTTCCAAGTGTGTATTGTGAATAGAAGACTAAATATAAAAAAATTAGAATTCATTGTATAGAAATATGCTAGCTTGTTTTTGTATAAAGAAAATCTGGACTTAGAAGATGTGCAGTTTGCTAGAAAGATATTAATCAGATCTTTAAATATTGTCAAAGTATGTGAAATAATGTAGCCTAAAAATATGTCCTTATTATAGTGAATTAATACCTCTCTTTTTCTTTTCATGTTTATGATTGCTATTGTTGGGATTTAAGTGTCCCCCAAAAGGCTCATTGTATTAAAAGCATGATTCTCTTTGTGGGTGTGTTCAGAGATGGGGTATAGGGACCTGACTGGACTTTATACTTCGAGGGGCTAACTTCATTTAATGGGTTAATCCATTGATGAGTTTGTAGCTGAATGGGCATTTGGAGGTGGGACCTAGTGGAGGAAGTAGATATATGTACCTTTTCAAGGTATATTTGCCCCTGGTCTTCCATTACCCTTTCTTTTTCCTGGATGCCATGAAGTGAGCAGCACTCTGTCAGAACCTTCTGTCATGATGCTCGGCCTTATCACAAACAGAAACAGTGGGGTCTGCTGCTGTCCACTGAAACTGGAAGCCAAAATAAGTCTTACCTTCACATTACTTGCCTCAGGTATTTTGTCACAGTGATAGAAGACTGATTAAGGCAGTGATTGACTAAATTTAATGTAAAAGTGAAAGCTTTTTCTTGCAAAAAGTAACAAATCTGTACAGATAAGTGATTCTAAAAGATTTTTTTTGCAAGTGTTTTGTGTAGTGTTTTTCCTAAGTTTAACTACAATGAAAACTGATGTTTAAATTACAAGATTCTCTCTTCAAGTACTTTCTTTAAAGGTTAATCTAACTCTATTCTCTTGTAACACCCTTTAGAACTTATTTCATTTTTTCATTGACTCTCCATTCCCAATCATAGGGACTAGATTTTTCAATAATTTGATAATGAGTGAATAATAAATATAATGAACTTGATAATAAACATCTTAAATAAGTTTTTTTTTTGGTTTAAAAATATGTGTTTCCAGTCCTTTAGCACCAAATAGCTACTGGAGCTAATAAGACCAATGCAGAAAACACTGTTTAGCTTCTTTCACCAATAGAGTGATTGTTATCAAGACACAGCTTATGTAATCTGAGGACAACATACAATACAACAACCATTGTCGAATTGCTACTTTTTTGTTTAGTGAAATTCTAAACTAAATCTTTGGCATTTCTAATGTTTTTCTTTTTACTAGTTTGTATTCTCTTTAAGAAAAGACACAGTTTTATGTTCATGTACTGATATCTAAGAGGAGGTTATTGAGAGGTAAGCAAAAACAAATGCAAAATGCATGGCAATTAATAATTAAACTATGAGTTTTAAAAGCTTTAATTGTCGCAGTTTAGAAGGATTTTACATACAATTGACAGAATTCCTGATGAATTTTGGCATAAATATTAAAGGCAGGAAATCTGGAAGAAGGTGACTTCAGATTTACCATCATGGCTTGATCATATCATTTCATTTTCTATCTATGCTTGTCCCTTAACCCATCTCTCATGGCTTCAGAATGACTGCAGGAGGACACCACACCTCAGCATCCCAAGCAGAAAAGGAAAAGGGGCACCAGACTTTCTTCTTGCAAGACTTCTCTTTCATCGAGAAAAATCTTTCTCAAAAATTTTCCAGTAGACTTTGTTTTTTCTGTCTCGTTAAATATGACTGCTGTCATGTGGCTACCTCTACTCATAAATATGAAAGGCAGTGTGTTTAATGATGAAAAAACTAATGAGATTTCTGTGACTAGTATTATTAATCATGAGTCACTTTCTAGGGCTAGCAAAAATGTCCCCCTAAGTCCAGAAATCTTAGGTAGCTACATAAATGCAACCAGTATCCTTCTGGGGGAGACCATTATCCTGCTAAGGCTCTAATACTATCCTATGGCCACGACTTTATGATTGTTTTCAGAGACTGCTACTTGGATTTGAGGCAATAGAACATTTTCAAAGAAACTCTCCTCCTAAAGAATGACTTGAAGACTGTGATCAGAGAAATAATCGATTTGGCATTGAGCTTTCTAGCAATAAAGGCAAAACAGAAGTATATCTTTGATATGTGATTCAAGGTGTCATAACATCAAAGATAAGCATTTCCTTCATAAAATGTTCATCACTAATAATAAACCAGAGAGAGTTGTCCCAAGGATCTCAGACAAAACTTGACTAAAAACAACAGTTCCCTTATTGTCAGCCCCGTTGGAGCAAGTGATGAATTTCTTAAGGACAAATAAGCATAAAATTTAGATGAAATAAAGTGTTGCAACCATTTATACTACAAAAATAAACAACAGTACCTACGACACACAGTGCATTTTTTAAAGAAAAGAGTGAGAACTCAACATTTTCTATGTCTTCTAATTTTGTTTGAATGTCAGGGTTATCTGAGTTTAATAAAATTAGAGATAAGCTGGTATTTCTCTTGCTCTGTAGTTTCTTCTTTTGAAAGAGAACAGTGTGCATCAATATATTATTTGATCTAATTTAGAAAAAAGTACAGGCTAACTGGCTTTTATTTAGTTACTTATTTACTATTTCTACTTCTTCAAGCCTAACTGGTTAGAACTAAAAAATGTGGTTTAAGGGTCTGGGAGATGGCTGAGTGGAATAAGCGCTTCCCTGGCAAGCGCAAGGGCCTGAGATCAATCCCCAGTTCTGCCAAAAAGAAAAAAAATGTGGTTTAGTAATCACCTATTATGGAAAAAGTTTGAAATCTACATAAAGTAGGCCTTTAGTAATAATTTCTTGAATCATTAAATGGGTGATGTTTTGCTTTTAGGCATTCAATGGATTGACCCCTAGACCTTTTGTTATTAGGCTTTACTATGCCTATGCACTTCTTATTGAAACAGAGAGCATTATCAATATTATTAAGATGCTTTATGATGTAATAGAATTTGAATAACATGGGTATAGCATTGATACATGACTGAAGACTAATTTTTACTTTTAAGCTTCTAAGTGAAATCAATAATTACAATAAGGATATGACCCCAAATTAAGAACTGAAAATACTGAGCAACCAGTCATTAAGAACAATGTATATCCAGAAGCTATTTTCTTTAGCATGCTATTTTCTGCAATGGAATCTGTAATTGGCAAAAACAAAGCAGAATAAAATTACAAGCAGTGAGGAAAATAGCCAGTTGCAATTCTTGTACTTTAGAGACTCATACTCCCTTTGTTTTATAAACCCAGGAGCAGGCTATCAGGACTTGGTAAACTTTTTGATATGAACAATGCTGAAAGCAGGCAGGCAGACAGGCAAGCAACAGGCATAATGACAAACAAAAACAGATCAGTCCAATGTATGGATAAACTTTAAGGGAAACAGGCAGCACACAGAGGAGCCTCCCAGCCACACCATCCTTGACTTAACCTTATTCCCAAATATTAGTCCTCCCATTCCTTCAACGTAATCTTGTTTCCAACTCCTGCAATGCCGTCGTGTTTTCCATTATAATCTGGCCCTCTGGAAGGCTTTTCTAATATCTTTTTACTGATTTATGTTCCTCTCCTTCAAGTGATCTTTGACTGACTTCTCTTGACCAAGTTCCACTGCTGTCACTTCAATTCTTACTGGTTTAATGACACATTATTTGTCATTCATGGAGATTTTGCTTTGCACTGTTTTTATACCTTACCAGTATTGTTTTGAATAGAAATCTCTGAATTAGTTTTACACTGTAAGAAAGTACCTGAGATAACTAACTTTTGAAGAAAATAGGTTTATTTTGGTTCATAGTTGTGGAGGTATATAATTTAAGGATATGATTAGGCACAATCATTGACTTCATTGTACTTTCAAACCAATGCTGGCTATAAATTGATCAGAATTAATAGTGCTTTACTTTTCCTGTGAGAATAGCATCCCACATTCTACTCCCATGAAGTTGTGGTCTACCTAGTGTTTCTCCAATTCAGAATTTTTCTCTCTCCATTTCCATACCTAGCCTGTTTTTCTCTTTCCATGTTATCTTCCCTATCTAAGATAGAATGATTGACATGGATTGATTCATAGATTGAGAGATTTTTTTTAGTGTGTGTGGTTTGTGTGTATGTTTGTATGTATCAGAAGACAGGGGAGGTTGTTTGTAGATAAGAAAAACTTAAATATGTTAATGTGCTAAAAGGAAGTCAGTAGAGATTATGTAATTACACCTCTGTGTGGAAGAGAGGGAGTAGAATCTGACATATACAGAATGAAATAACTTTATTAAGAGTAAGACAATAAACCTCTGAGAAAAATAGAAAATAGGATAGACTTGTAGATGGGCAATAAGTCACTAATAAAATCCTCTCAGAAAACATTTCTATCACATGGGAGCAAAGTCAAATGAAATGAAAGCATGCTATAGAACAAGGATCCAAGAGATAGTAGTGAATTCTATTTGTTAGTCTCTGTGAAGTAATTTGAGTGAGGAGACTACCTGGAGTCAAAGAGAAAAGCTTACTGCTGAGTACTGAAGTTGCAGACCATGATTTCAGGTAGCACCAATTCATTTAATATATGATGTTATCTATAGGGACATATATTAAACTATGACATCAGTCAAATGCAGACCCACATTTCACACACACACACACACACACACATACACACACACACACACACACTTGGAATTTTCACAGGTTTAACTTTTCTTCAAAATCAATTATGGCACTCTTCCAAAACTGCACACTAATATTTGCATTCCTAATGGTAATAATCACATTTTAATCACCAAATAGCTCAACAGATTAAAGCACCTGCAAGCAGGCAGATGGGCCAGAGGTTCGATACCCAGGCCTGCTCCCAGGGTGCACTGAGACAGTGATTGAGACTGGGTGTGGTGGCATGTACCTGTAATCCCAGCACTTGGGAGGTGGTAAACAGGAGAATCACCACGAGTCCAGTGTAGTAGTGAGACCCTGAGTACCCTGTAGATCCTCCCCTAAAAAAACACAGAAAAAAATGACATTTTATTATTTCCCTATTGAAATTTATTTGCTCATATAAATATTTATTGAACACTTACTTCAAGCACGATTGATATAACATAAAGAACAAGCTTGAACCCATTTTTAAGTATTATGAAGTATACAAATCCACTATATACAATTATATCACTCTTAATTTTTTATTTTAAAAGACTACAAAATGTTAAAAAATATTAGAAATGATACAAAATTTCTTTAAAAAAGTAATGGATATTCAACAATTGTTGTATGGCAAAATGTTAACTTCAAATTAGTTGATTAAGTTAACAGATATAAACTTTCAAAATTGGTAGTAAAAGTTATAAGAAATTAAGAAGAAGAAGATAATTAAAAAATAAAAAAAACCTTAAGCTTGAACTGCACCTTTCAATAGGCCAGAAGAAATTAGGGGTACAATTATCCAAGCTATCCTGTGTATATATACAGATATATCTTTTCCCCTTCTCTCTTTTGTCCTCTTCTGTGTCCCAGTTTTTCCTTTTAATTGAACAGATTTTTGCTCTTTCACAGTATCTATTGTACCTTTCAGATTTTATTTATTCTTTCAGGTTCTCACATTAGCAAGACAATATGATGTTTGCACATGCTGGTCTGATTTATTTCACTTGCCTATATAATATCTAGTTGTATCCATTTATCTATAAAAGCCTCAAGTTTGTTTTATATATCTGAGTAATACTCCATTGTGTAAATATATCTTTTTATCCATTCCTCAGTTGATGGGTTGTTTCTAAAAGTTTGTTATGAAAAATTGAACTGCTATAAACATAGGTACATATATATTGATGTGGTATCATGTTTTTAATTCTTCTGAGAAGGTAACCAGCTGGGTGGAATGGGACCTTTAATCTTACTTATTTGATAAATTTCCACACTGATTTCCACAGTAGTTGCACTAGTCTGCATTCCCCCAAACAGAGCTGAAGGGTTTCTTTTTCTGCACAGCCCCTACAGCATTTCTTCTTCTTGATTGATTTCTTTATGATATCCATTCTTTTTAGGGTGATATGGAATCTCAGTGTTGTTTTAATTTGCATTTCTTGAGTTGCCAGTGATGGTGAACATTTTTCCATATATTTATTTGCCATTTGTATTTCTATATATGAGAAGTGGATATTCACCTCAGATGCCCATTTTTGGATTGGGTCTTTGGATTTAGGGGGCCGGCTTTTATTTATTTATTTATTTATTTATTTATTTATTGATTGATAGATTGATTGATTGTTTTGGGGGGGACCTGATTTTTTTAATTATATGTTCTAGATAGAAGTCCTTTGTCTGAGGGAAAGTTGACTAAAAATTTTTCCCATTTCATGGGTTTTCTTTTTACTCTCTGTGTGATTGCTTTTACCATGCAGAAACTTTTCAAAAAGATGAGATTACAGTTGTTGGTTCTTTGAAATATTCCCTATGCAGTTTGGTTTTTGTTCATAAACTCTATTTACCCCTGTATGTTTAAGATTTCTACCTCCTTTCTCTAGGAGATTTAGTGTTTAAGTTTTAACGTTTAAATCTTTGATCCATTTTGACCAAAGTTTTGTGCATGGTGATAGGCATGGGTCTATTTTAAGTTTTTAGCATTTGGGCAGCCAGTTTTCCACTACATTTTTCCCCCTGTATTTAGGGGAGGGTCTATAGAGTGTTTGGGGCCTCACTATGTAGTTGGACTTATAGTGATTCTCCTGTTTGCGGCCTCCCAAGTTCTGGGATTATGGACACGCACCACCATGCTGTCTCAATTGCCATCTCAGCATGCCCTGGGCACACCAGGGATCAAACCCTGGTTGCTGCACTCTGCCAAAACAGGCACTTTAGTCCACTGATCTATGGCACACCAGGGATCAAACCCCAGTTGCTGCACTCTGCCAAAGCAGGCATTTTAGTCTGCTGATCTGTCAGACCAGCCCTACCATTTATTAAAGAGGCTATCTTTCTTTCAATGAATATGTTTGGACCATTTCTCAAAGATAAGGTGGCTAAGTATGTTTGTAGTTGTGTCTGTATCTTCTAATCTGTTCCATTGATCCTCAGGTCTGTTTTTAAGACACTACCATGCTGATTTTATTACTGTAGCTTTGTAGTATAGTTTCAACTCAGGGGGATCATCATGCCTTCTGCCATGACTTTGTTGCTCAGGATTGTATTTGCTGTTCTAGGTCTCTTCTAGTTCCAGATGAATTTTAGCAATAATTTCTTCTCTAGAAATGCTGGGTATACTAATGATATTTTAATTAGAATTGCATTGAATCTGTATAACAATTTTGACAGCATTGCCATTTTCTTTTTTTTTTAATGGCCATTTTCACAGTGTTGGTTCTTCCTATCCAGAAGCAAGGATATCTTTTCATTTTCTGAAATCCTCTTTGATCACTTTATTCAGAGTACTATAATTTTCAATGCATAAATACTTGACTTCCTTTGTGTGATTGATTCCTAGGTATTTCATATTTTTAGGTGTTATTGTTAAAGTGTGGTTTCCCTAATTTTACTCTCTGTACATTGTTGTTTGTATATAGGAATGCTGATCATTTTTTATTGCTGACTCTGTATCCTGCTATGCTACTGAATTTTGTTATTAAATTTGCCATCTGTTGGTCAAGTTTTTGGGGTCTTCTATGTATAGTATCATGTTATATGCAAATAATGATAGTTTTACTTCTTTTCTGGTCATTATTCCTTATTTCTCTCTCTTACATAATTGCTCTGGCTAATATTTCTCCAACTATATTGAGTAGGAGTGGTGACCATGGGTATCTTTGCCTTGATCCTGATTTTAAAGTGAAGGCTTTCAATTTTTGTCCATTTAGCATGCTGTTGGCTGTTGGTTTGCCATAGATAGCTTTTATCAAATTGAGGTAATGATCATCTATTCAGATTTTCTGGAGTTTTTTTTTTAAATCATGAATGAGTGTTGGACTTTGTCAAAAGCTTTTTCTGCATCTATTGAGATAATCATGTGATTTTTATCTTTGGTTCTATTTATGGATTTGTGTATGTTGAACCATCCATGCATTCCTGGGATGAATCCTACTTGGTCATGGTATATAATCTTCTTGATGATTTGCTATATTCTGTGTGCTAGTATTGTTTTGAGGATTTTGGCATCTATGTTCATTAGGGAGACTGGCCTGTAGTTCTCATTTTTGGTTTTGATATTTCTAAAGTTTTGGCATCAGAGTAATATTTTCCTCCAGGAGTGAGTTTGGGAGAATTGCTTCCCTTTCAATTTCATGCATGAGCTTGAGAAGAATTGACATTAAATGTTCAATAAATTTCTTGTAGAATTCTACTGTGAATTCATCAAGACCTGGGCTTTTCTTTGTAGGTAGGTTTTTAAATTTCATTTTCAATTTTATTCACTAATATTGGATTATTCAGAACTTTTATATCTTCTTGATTCAGCTTTCATATTTCATTATTGATCTAGGAATCTGTTAATTGCTTCTGCCTTTTCCATCCTGTAAAGATTTTGGAAATAGGTATTGATTATCATCTGAATTTCTATAGGACCTCTAGTGATTTCACCATTTTTCAGTCCTTATTGCACAAATTTAAATTTTTATTTCCTTTTTTTGATAAAATTGGTTAGGTGTTTATCAATTTTATTTATTCATTCTTTCAAAGAACCAATTCTTTGATTCATTAGTCCTTTGTATTGCTTTATTCATCTCCATTACATTCATTTCTGCTCTGATCTTTATAATTTCCTACCTTCTTTGGGCTTTTTGCTTGACTTGCTCTTCTTTTTCTAGGAGCTTGAGGTGTAGCCTATGATTGTTTATTTGGGCTCATTCCGTTTTTGTGATGTGGGTATTTATCACTGTCAATTTCCCTCTTAAGACAGCTTTCATTGAATCCCACAGTGTCTGGTAAGTTGCATCTGCATTTTCATTAGATTGTAAACATTGTTTATTTTCTTCTTTAATTTCATCTGTGACATACTGATTGTCAGGAGGGTGTTATTTAGTTTGCACATGTTTATAGAGTTTTTGCTGTTTCTTTTGTTGATAATTTCTAGTTTCGTTGCACTGTGGTCAAGATAATACACATGGATAATTTTGATTCCTTGTATGTACTTAAGTATGCTCTGTGTGCTAGTATGTGATCTGTTCTATAGAATGTTCTATGTGCAGCTGAGAAGAATGTGTGTTCTGACACCATTGTATGAAAAACTCCGTAAAAGTCCACGAAATCCATTTCTTCACGAGCTTTGTTAAATTCTGTTGTGTCTTTGCTCATTTTTTACTTAGTTGATCTATCTCTTTGTGTCAATGGAGTTGAAGTCCCTCAGTACAATTGTATTACTATTCATTTAATTTTTAATGTCTGCTAAAATTTGTCTTATACAGTTTGGTGCTCCTACGTTGGGTGCAGATACATTTGTAATTTTATGTTTTCCCCTAACACGTAGGTAGTGACCTTTATATCTTTCAATTGGTCGTAGTTTGGAATTGACCTTATCAGCAACTAGAACAGAGACCTCTAATTTTTCTGAGTTCCTGTCACATGGAGTATTGATATCCATTCTTTGAATTTCAGTCTATTAGTTTCTTTTTGAGTTAAATGCATTTCTTGTATATAGACTATTGTTGAATTTCATTACCTGATCCACTCTGCCAGTCTGCTTCTTTTGATTGGTGAATGGAGGTCATTTACGTGGATGGTTATAACTGATAGGTATTGGCTTATCTTTGTCATATTGGTTTCCTACTGTAGGATCCCCACTTTTCCCCTCTGCTTAATTGCTTGCTCTGCTTGGTAGTTCTTTTTTGTTGTTTTCTTTTTTTTCTTGGCTGGCTCAGCCTGCCCTAAGGGGAGGGGCTGGTGTGGCATGTGGTGCCAGGAATCAAACAACAGTCCCCTGCACCTGTCGAAGCTTGCGTAGGCAGGTGCCTTATACTGCTACCTCACTGGCCCTGTTCTTTTTGAATTTTTGGTCATCTTTGTCTCTTTCTAAAATATCTGCCAGTACTCTTTGGAGGGTTGGTTTGGTTGTCATGAGTTTCTAAGTTTTTCTTCGCTATAGAAGTATCTAATCTCTCCTTTAAAGTTGTTAGATAGTTTTCAGGGTATATCAATCTGGACTGTAAGTTGTTTTCTTTCAGGATCTCAAATATCTCACATCAAGCTCTTCTTGGTTTGATGGTTTATTGAGAAATCTGATGTGATTCTGATGGGCTTTTTATTATGGGTGATCTGTTAATATTCTTTTCTTTTGCTGAATTTCTGGGATTTTGGTTATTATGTGTCTTGTAGATTTATTTTGATTATGACTAATTAGTTCTATAGGCTTCATTTAAATGTATGTCAGATTCTTTACCCATGCTTGGGAAATTTTTGGCTACCCTTTCTGCAGATAGTCTTTTTATGTCATTTGTGTTGAGTCTAGCTGTTTCATTATACCTATAATATTTTTCTTTGCACCATCTTTTAGTTGTTGCATTGTTATTTCATGGTTCCTCATTGTTTTTAAGTGACATTTCGTTTTGTGTTCACTAGCTGCAATGTTATCTACTAGTTCTGTAA
Organism: Octodon degus; assembly: GCF_000260255.1. NCBI lineage: Eukaryota > Metazoa > Chordata > Mammalia > Rodentia > Octodontidae > Octodon > Octodon degus. Next base: position 20,150,981 of record NW_004524600.1, read on the forward strand.
TTCTGTCTTCAATTTTTTTTATTTATGAGAGAGAGAGAGAGAGAGAGAGAGAGAGAGAGAGAGAGAGAGAGAGAGTGTGGTGTGTGTGTGTGGCCAGCTCAGCCCACCAGGGGGCGGGGCTGGCTGGCATGTGGTGCTGGGGGATTGAACCGCGGTCCCTGATGCTTTGCTAAGCTTGTTCTAAGTAGGTGCTTTAGACCACTGAGCCATCTCTCCAGCCCCTCTGTCTTCAATTTCATTCAAGTGGTTTTGCCAGCTTTTGATGCAATTCTTAATTTCCTGGATATATGTTTGAATCTCTTCCATGTATACTAGTTCTTTCCTGTATTGTTCATTCAGTGCATCCATTGTTTTTCTATTCCTCTCTATTTTCTTAAACTATGTCTTCTTTAGATGCATTGAGCAATATTTTCATGATTTTTGTCATTGTTTTTATCGGAGATCTTATTTCTGATCTGATTTCCTCCATAGCCTGATGGAGTTGTTTCTTTACTTCAGTTGCTATCATTTCTGAAATTTCAGATGTGTGACTTCCAAGTTCTTCTATGACTTTGTCTCCTGGCCTTGTTTTAGTGTGCTAAAACACTCACCAGTTCCTCATAGCTGTCCTCTTGTGACTAGGTTCTAGGAAGGTAGGAGAAGTGGCTGCAGCTCATCAGAGCTCTGGCGATCCTGAGGGCAGGTAGGGTAGGGCTCACCAGGTTCCTGTAGCTGTCCTCTGTGCACCTGATCTCCTTGGGAAGCGGGAGCTGTTCCTGCAGATCAGCTGAGCTCTGGCCAGTGTTCAAGGGGCAGGCAAAAAATATATTAGCTGTCACACAGAGCTACAAACTCCACAGTTTTCTATTTGGCATAGGTGCTCAAAGTAGTTAATACAAAAGTCAGTCAAGTGCAACTTCCTTGCGAGTTCAAACTGCACCAATCTTCATTTCCTCTTTTTATTTTATTTATTTATTTTTTGCACTGGAGATCAAACTCAGGACCTTGTGCTTTCCAGGCATGTGCTTTTATTACTAAGCTATCTCTCTAGCCCACAATTATATTTTTCTTATCTATTAAAATGCAGAGACTTCTTAAAATATTGTTGAGCAACCTACAGGGACAAAAGCCATCTCACTACCTGCTACTATATGCATTGTGGACTAAAATATTTTCTTGACTTTTCAAAAATTGATGCAAAATTCACATATATAAAATTAACAATTGTAAAATATACACATCAGTTGCTTATATTCATCCTCAAAAGAAAACATCATACCATTAAGCCTCCACTCTTTATACCTCTCCCTCCAGCACTTGGCAACCATCACTGTGCTTTCTGTCTGTATGGAGGTACCTACTCAGAACATTTAATAAATACGCAATCATATATGATGATTTGTATCTGCATTCATTCATGTCTGAATATTATTCTATTATGTGTATATGAACATTCATGTATAATTGCTGGGTCACAAGGAAAAATTACATTTAAATTTTTCCATGAGTGCCAGACGGTTCTCCACAGTGGCTAGATCATTTCACATTCCTATCAGCATGTCACATGTTCCAATTTGACCACATTTTCACCAATACTTATTTTCCATTTCTAAAATTCCATTTACTAGGTATGATGTGTTATTTTACAATTTAAAATTTGCATTTCATTAATGATAATTTTGAGCGACTTTTCATGTGGTTATTGATCATTTTAATATACTTTTTGGAGACGTGTCTGTCCAGTAATTGATGCACACTTTTTTTTTGTTGAATTGTGAGTTCTTCAGTTTTAAGAGTTCTGCATATCAGATGCTTTTCAGACATATGACTTGCTAATATTTTCTATCATTCTGTAGGCTGTCCATTGATGTATAAAACTTTGTAATTTTAATGCAGTTCAGTTTTCTTTTGTTATTGCCCTCAGTGTCCTTTCTAAGAATCCACTGAGAAATTGAGGTATAGATTTTCCTTTGTATTTTCTTCTCTTTTATAGTTTTAGTTTACTTTATTTGTCATTAGATGTTATTAAATTTATGTTTATCATGGTATTGTGAGTCATTTTTTTGTGGAATGTGAGATAGAGGTACAGTTTTATCTTTGCAAAAGGATATTTTACCATCTCAGTATTTTTAATTTTTTAATCTTTTATTTATTTATTCGGTACTGGGTCTTGCTATGCAGCTTGGACTTGTAGTTATCCTCCTGTCTGAACCTCTCCAGCACTGAGATTATAGGCATGCACCACCATGCACTGGGATTATACGCATACACCACCATGTCTGGTTTCAGTGGTGGGCATGGCATGCCCAGGGTTCTGGGGTAGGTGCAGCATGCAGTACCAAATCCAACCCAGGTCCTTGCACTTGCCAAGCAAGTGCTCAGACTCTCACCTATCTCCTTAGCCCTTCAATATTGTTTAACAGAGAGCCTATTCTTTCATGGACTAGCATTGATAGTATTGAAAATCAGTTAGCCATAGATATATATGTTTATTTCTGGGCTCTCCATTCTTTTATATTCATTCATATGTCTATCTTTATGCCAGTACCATGAAGTTTTGAATACTATAATATAGGAAGTTTTGAAATTTGAAAATGTGAGTTCTCCAACTTTGTTACTATTTTCAGTGATGTTTTGGCTATTTGGGGGCCACTTTCAATTCCATTTAAATTTATGATTTTTCTTCAGCAAAACAAAGGTTTTTAATAGGGATCATAATTATACTACATTTTGCTTTGAGTTTTATTGACCTCTTACCAATTGTAAGTCTTCTAGTGTTTAAATATGGTGTGTCTTCTCACTTACACAGGTTTTAATTTCTTTCACAGTGCTTTGTCAGTATGTAAATCCTTTACCTCTTTGATCAAAAAGTTATTTTAAAGTATTTTATTCTTTTGGGTTTTACTGTACATGAAATTACTTTCTTAGCTTCCTGTTTGGATTATTCATTGTTCATATACGGAAATATAGCTGGTACTTTGTGTCTTGGTCTTATAAACTTCAGTTTTGCCGAATTTATTAATTCTAGTAGTTGTTTTTATACATTTTAAAAAGTTTGTGCATAAAAGTTCATTTTTAAATAAAAAAGAACACTTTATTTGCATTTTAAAATTTTGAATGACTTATTTCTGTTTTTCTTGTCTACTAATTTTGACTGAAACTTTCAATACAATGTTTAATAGCACTGGTAAAAGTTGGCATCTATGTCTTTTTCCTGAAATTAGGGTTAGTGGGGAGGCTTTCTGTTTTCCACTATTGATTATAATATTAAGCATTGGTTTTTCTTAAGTGCCCTTTACCAGGTTGAGGAAATTCCCATTTACTCCTACATTTTTAAAATTGTTCTTATTAATAAAGGGTTTTAAGGCTTATTAGTGCTTTTCTTGTATAGATTAAGCTGATTTGAATACACTTTTTTTTACCTTATTCATGTGGTTTATTATATTGAATAATATTGAACAGCCCTTGCATTTCTGGGATAAACAATGTTTGGTTTTACTGTATAATCCCTTTGCTCTGCCAATGTATTTATTAACTCATTCATTAATGTTTTGTTATATGTTTTTGATTCTGTATTTGTATAGATGTCTGTTCTCTGAAGGACAGTTTCTGCCTCCAACTTGCTGCTTAACCTTATCTCTTGTCCCATCTCCATGCTCAGTCAAATAATATTAAACTTACACTCTTAGAATGTCCCTTCAAACTTTTCTCCTGTGGAAACTTTTCTCCTGTGTGTTTGTGGAATGTGTTAACTCCATAAACTCCACCCCCACTTGCTTTGAGATAGGCCTATGCAGAACCTGTAAATATGGTCTTATTTGGGAAGAGGTTCTGTATAGGTAAAAATTAAGGTTAAGAATTTGAGGCAAGATCATCTTGTATTATGTAGTCCCTAAATCAAATGCCAATATCCTTGTGAGAGAAGAGAAAGGGGAGAGACACTTAGTAAGAGGTTATGGGAAGATAGACAGAGATCAAGACGATACATCTGTCAGTATGTAGGTGTTAGAAACCAGGAGTGAAGCATGGCTCTTTCAGAAACTCCAGAAAAACGAAGCCTGCCAGCACCTGCATTTTGGACTCTGACTCCTAGCCTTGGAGAAAATAAATTACAGTTGTGAATCCCTGAGCTTATAGTAATTTGGATTGGTAGTCCTAGGAAATTGATGTATCTTTAATAAAGACTTATATTTTATAAGTGAAATATCATTTTATGAAAAAATTACCTGATTCTCCTAGACAAACACAAAATGATTTACTCATTTCTATTTTTATTAGACTATTTATCTTATTTATCTTATTTTATTTATTTATTTATTTTTTGGGAGGAACAGGGATTGAACTCAGGCTCTTGTACTTGACAAGCAGGTGCTTATTCTACTGAGCTGTCTCCCCGGCCCTAGGCTATTTATTTTAATTTACTTGAAAAACTGTCTTTTCTGAAAGCTCTGTGCTTGTCTATTGTTTTATTTTGTCTTTCACGGTTATTTATTTATTTCTTCCAATAATTTCTATTTTTATTTATTTATTTATTTATTTATTTTTAAGCTGGTCTTTTAAATTTTATTTTACTGAGAAATAAATAGCAATGAGACAGATTCAGAACTGATTAATAGGACAGTTTCAATAACTAATACATTGTACATTGTTATCTTCTTAATGTTTTCTGTAGTACAAGATGCAGACAGGATATCCTGTCCAAACACTATTAGTACAAATCTTTCTTCTCGTTGAATTAAGCGAAAGTAGCTGTATATTCAAGTACAAAATGGTCCTTCCTTTGTATCACCTTTTTTTGTTTACTCCTGTCAGAGATGGGTATTCCATTGGTATCTAAATACTACAGGTGAGTGAATTCAGCAAAACAATCCAACACAGTCCAGCAGTCCAAAATAGTAGTGGGTTATCCACAGAAGTTGTTGATTTGAGCCTTTCACAGCTCAGCATATTAATATGTCTTTACTTTAAATACCTCATTTTTATACTTTTCTGGTGGATGGTTAAGACCAAGGTAAAGGAAGACCTATATAATAAGAAATGTAACTTTTGTATCTGATAAGGTCAGTCAAGTACCCTCAGGATTTATCCTGTAACCCTGTAACACAGTTTGCAGATTCTTTTCAGTATCAGCCATGTGGATGAGTCACGGCCATTGCTTGACCAATTTGCTCTCTGTGAAAGCCTGAGAGAATGTTTTCTCTCCATGTGACTCTCCTTAGGCACACTCTATGTCATCTATTACATTGTTCTGTGGCCCCATAATCTCCTTGATCAGAAAATTTGGAACACAACAGAGTTACATGATATTGCAGTATAAGTTCTCCTATGTCCTGAGTCTTCACTGATCTTGAAAGGCTAGGGTCAAAATGTTTTCTGTCTTTGCAGCCCTTCTATTTCTCTAATTGTTGGTCTGCTTAGGTTGTTAACCCTCCAGAAGAGAAGCTTATCATTACGCTACAACATACGTAGTTGGGTTTAACCTCACTATCTTTCTGAATATCAAACATTTTAGGCATAACATGGAACACATAATTTCCCTCAAGTATTGATATGTTAAACTTTAAGTCTCTACAGAATATGGAGATAAAAATTTAAAAAATGAAAAGTGTTTAAAGAATATGAATAAACATTTCCATATTTTTACACAGAAATTTAGAAATCTAACTATAAACAGCATTGTAACAGGACAGTCCTGTGACAAGTTTTTTCCTTGTGTCTTTTTTTTCATTTATTACCTTTTTAAAAAAAAAACAACAAAAAACAAGTTTTTACTTGAGAGACAGTACAGTAATAATTGGTATGCCATGACAAGGAGTACATATTTAGAAGACCAGGATGACACGCATTCCAAGCGTGACCCTTTTATTACTCATTGTTATCTTCAGTGCATTGCTTAGTTCACAGGCATCAGCATGTATAGTCAGGGTGAGAATCCTACCAATTAACTGCTAGTTTCGAAAACCTGTTGATGTTTCTCAGGATCATTGCCTTACATATCTTGTGCATATAAATGTATGGTTTTGCCCCTGCCATGTTTCCCAGCTTTTCCCCTTGCCCTCTCCTCATTGTCCAGTCCTCAAGTTCTCGCTTATGTTTAATTGTGTTATAGCTTTCTATTTGTATTTGTTCTTTTGAGCTCTTATACTAGGGAGATTATACGATATTTATACATGTCGATCTGCTTTATTCCACTTATGAGTATATCTTCAAGTGGCATCAACTTAAATATAAATGCTTCAAGTTTATCATTCTTTATAGATGAGTAATACTCCACTGTATAAAAATACCACATCTTTTTCAACTATTCCTCATGTGATAGGCATCTTGGTTGTTTCCAAGATTGAGCTATCACAACATGTCCTGCTGTAAACATAGGTACACATATATCACTGATATGACGTTTTCAGTTCCTCCGGGAAAATTCCCAGTAGGGGGATAGCTGGCTTGAATGGGAGTTCCAGTGCTGGATTTTTATGAGTCTCCACACTGATTTCCATAATGGTTGCACCAGTCCACATTCCCACCAGAAGTAGATAATGGTTCTCTTTTCCCCACAGTCTCTCCAACATGTGTTGTTGGTTGATTTCTTTATGATAGCCATTCTTTGTGGGGTGAAATGGTATCTCAGTGTTGTTGTAATTTGCCTTTCATGGATGTCTAGTGATGTGGAGCATTTTTTCATGTATTTATTTGCTTCTTTAATTTTGTGCTCTGAGAAGTGTCTGTTCATCTCCGATGCTCACTTCTGGTTAGGTCTTTAAATTTAGGGGCTCTAATGTTTTTTAGTTCTTTATAAATTTTGGAGAGTAGATCTTGGTCTGAGTCCTTATTTCTTAAGATTTTTTTGAAAATTGTGGGTTGTCTTTTCACTTTGTTGGCAATTACTTTTTTTTTTTTTTTT
>NW_004524600.1:20160620-20166071 GCF_000260255.1 Octodon degus
GAGAGTGTCTTCTCCCCATGTGACTCTCCTTCGGCACACTCTACGTCATCGATCAATTTCCTTTTTGGCCCCATAATCTTCTTAATCTCGGCAATTACTTTTGACGTGCAAAAATTTCTCAATAAGAGCAGGTCCCAGTTGTCAATTCTTTCACATATTACCCATTTGATTTGATTTTTTTCATGAACTCTTTGTCAATGTCTTTAAGAGTTCCTCCTATTTTGTCTTCCAGGAGTTTTAGTGTTTTTGTTTTAATATTTAGATCTTTAACCCGTTTTGACTTTAGCTTTGTGCATGGTGATAGACTTGGGTCAAGTTTTAGTTTTCAGCATGTAGAGAGCCAATTTTTTTCAGCACCAATTGTTATGGATCCTATCTTTCTTCCAGTAAGCATGTTTGGCCCCTTTGTCAAAGATCAGCTGGCTGATTGTGTTCATAGAGGCTTCTGTACCTTCTAATCTATTGCATTAATCCTGAGGTCTATTTCGTTGCCAATACCATGCTGATTTTGTCACAGTAGCTTTGTAATATAATTTAAGTCTGGAATTGTAATGCTTCCTGCCTTGTCTTTGTTGTCCAGGATAGCATTTGCTATTTTAGGTCATTTCTGTTTTCAAATAAATTTTAGGAATGATTTTTCTAGGTCTGGGAGGTATGTTGGAGGTAGTTTGATAGGGATTACATTAAATCTGTACAGTAATTTTGAGTATGGCCATCTTCACAATGTTGGTTCTGCCTATCCAGGAGCAGGGAATATCTTTGCGTTTTCTGAAATTCTCTACAATCTCTTTTTTATAGTACTGTAATTTTCTGTGCAAAGATCTTTGAATTCCAAAGTATTTCATTTTCCGAGGTGCTAATGTGAGGTATTGTTTCTCTGATTTCCCTCTCAATGTGTTTGTTATATGTGTAGTGGAATGCTATTGACTTTTGGGTATTGACTTTGTATCCTGCTATGCTACTGAATTTGTGTGTCAATTCTAGTAGCTTCTTGCTGAAGTTTTTTTGGGTCTTCCAAGTAAAGTATTATATCATCTGCAAATAAGGATAATATTAGTTCTTTACCTGTTCTTCTTCCTTTTATTTCTACCTCTTGTCTAATGGCTCTAGCTAATGATTCCAGAGCTATATTGAATAGGATGTGTAATAGAGGACATCCTTGCCTTGCACCAGAGTTGAGAGTAAAATATTTCAGTTTTTCCCAATTTAGAATTATGTTAGCCATTGGGTTGTCATAGGTAGCTTTTATCAAATTGAAGTAGAGGCCTTCTATTCCAATATTCTGTAGGACTTGGAGCATGAATGAGTGTTGGACTTTGTCAAAAGCCTTTTCTGCATCAATTGAGATGATCATGTGATTTTTAGATTTCACTCTATTGATATAGTGTATTACATTTATAGATTTTCGAATGTTGAACCAACCTTGCATCCCTGGGATGAATGCTACCTGGTCATGGTGTATGATCCTCTTGATGATTTGCTGTATTCTTTTTGTTAGGATTTTATTGAGAATTTTTGCATCTATGTTTCTGAGAGAGATTGGCCTGTAGATTTGTTTTTTATTTGAGTCTTTCCCTGGTTTTGGTATCAGTGTAATACTTGCCTCCAGGAATGATTTTGGGAGAACTGTTTCCTTTTCAAATTCAGTGAAGAGTTTGAGGAGTGTAGGGATTATATCTTCTGTAAAGTTTTTGTAGAATTCACCTGTGAATCCATCAGGACCTGGAGTTTTCTTTGGTAGACTTTTATTATATTTCATATTTATTTGGCTGTTATTATGTTATTGAGAAATGTTATATCTTCTTGATGCAGTTTTGGCAATTTTTACCTTTCTAGGAATCTGTCCATTTCATCTGTGTCTTCTGTGAGCATAAAGATTCTCAAAGTAACTATTGATAATCTTCTGAATTTCTACTGAGTTTCTGGTGATTATACCCTTTTCATACCTTATTGCTTGTATTTGAATTTTTTCTTTCCTCTTTTTGATGGGGTTAGCTAGGAGCTTATCCATTTTATTTAGTTTTTCAAAGAACCAGTTTTTTGATTCGTTAATTCTTTATACTGTTTTTTTTCATCTCAATTGAATTAATTTCTGCTCTAATATTTATGATTTCTTCCCATCTTTGGGCCCTGGGTTTGATTTTCTCTTTCTTTTCTAGATGTTGGAGGTGGAGCATTAAGGTGTTTATTTGTTCCCTTTCTGTTTTCCTAATATGTCAGTTCACAGCTATCAGTTTCCCTCTGAGAACTGCTTTCATCGCATTCCATAAAATCCTATACATTGTGCTTGAATTTTCATTGAATTGTAGATATTGTTGAATTTCTTGTTTAATTTCATCTGTGACCTGTCGATTGCTGAGTAGGGTATTGTTTAATTTCCATGTATTTATGGGGTTTTTCTGGTTTCTTTTGTCGTTTATTTCCAGTTTCATTGCACTGTGGTCAGATAATATGTATGGGACAATTTCTGTTTTCTTACATATACTTAAGCATGACCTATGGACTATTATGTGGTCTATTTTAGAAAATGACCCATGTGCAGCTGAAAAAAATGTGCATTCAGCTGTGTGTGGGTGGAATACTCTGTATATGTCCACCAAGTCTATTTGTTCCAAGCTCTGATTCAGTTCTGCTACTTCTTTGCTAACTTTTTGTCTGGTTGACCTATCTTTTTGGGATAAGTGGGTGTTAAGGTCTTCTGTTAAGATTGTGGTATTGGATATTAGATTTTTCATGTCCATTAAGATTTGCTTTATATAGTTGGGTGCTCCCATGTTAGGTGTATACATATTTATGAGCGTTACCACTTCCGCTTGAGTTTTTTCCCTAAGCAGTATATAATGGCCTTCTTTATTTCATTTGATCACTCTTGGTTTGAAACTGAGACTATTTGAGAACAGGATTGCTACCCCTGCTTTTTTCTGAGGTGCTGGAGTATGTAGTAATTTTTTCCTATCATTTCACTTTCAGCCTATGAATTTCTTTATGAGGTAAGTGTGTTTCTTGTGTACAGCATATTGTTGGATTCTGTTTCCTAAACCACTGTGCCAGTCTATTTCCCTTAATTGGGGAATTGATTCCATTTACATTGATGGTTATAATTGAAATGTGTTGACTTACAATTGACATGTTATTTATCTGCTGTTGTTTACTCCCTTTTGTCCTGTGTTTAATTGTTTGCCCTATTTAGTGGGTTCGTTCTGTTCACGTTCATGGAGTTTTAATCATTTTGGTCCCTCTCTAGAGCATCTTTCTGTAGTCTGTGTAGGGTTGACTTTGTCATCATGAAATTCTTCAGTTGTTCTTTGTCATGGAAGTATTTAACTTCTCATTCAAGGTTGAAAGAGTTTTGCAGGGAATAGTAGTCTGGGCTGGAATTTGTTTTCATAGAGGACTTGAAGTACTGTGCTCCATGCTCTTCTTGCATTCATAGTTTGTGAAGAGAAGTCGGCCATAATTCTGATGGGTTTTCCTTTGAATGTGATCTGCTTCTTTTCTCCAGCAGCTTTCAGTATATTTTTCTTGTGCTGGATTTTTGGGCTCTTGACTCTAATATGTCTCAGTGTGTTTTTATTTGGCTTGAAGTTATTTGGAATTCGGTATGCTTCGGTTACCTTAATGTCAGATTATTTCCTCATATTTGGGAAGTTTTCTGCTATTACTTCTGCCCATATTCTTTTTATATCATGTGTATTGACTCCTATTTTCTCGTTGATGCCTATCAGTCTCACATTATTTATCTTTGTATCATCTTACAGATGATGAATTATTTTTACTGCATCCTAGTTTTTTTAAGAGATCCTTTCTTACCTTTTCACTAGCTGTACCAGTGTCTTCAAAATCTGAAAGTCTATCTTTACTTTCACTCAAAAGGTTTTGTAGGCTTGTGATACAGATTTTAAGTTCCTCTATATCTCTTTGACTCTGCTTAATGTGATCTATTTCTTTGCTGTATTCCTCATTCAAGGAATTTGTCATTTTTCTAATCGCCTCTATTTTTTTTTATCAATGTCTTCTTTAGAAACAGTTATTATTTTACTACAGAATTTTTTCAGATTGGTTTTCCTCCATATATTTCTTTATTTGCTTCTTTACTTCAGATGCTATGAATTCAGTGATTTCTTTTTTTATTTCAGAAATTAATTCTGCTTTGATTTCCTTTATACCTTTCTGCTGTTGTTTCTTTACTTCCTATGCTGTTAATTCATGGATTAAAGCTGAGCTAGTGTCTTCTGCACTTGTATGTGGGAATTGAGTTTTCTCCATACATTTCTGTATTTGATTCTTTACTTCAGATGCTATGAATTCAGAGATTTCTTTTTTTATTTCAGAAATTAATTCTCCTTGTGTTCCTCTATACCTTTCTGCTATTGTTTCTTTACTTCCAATGCTATTAATTCATATATTTCAGCTGAGCTTTTCTCCTTTGCACTTTTCTGGGTGAGCTTGAGGCCTGAGATTGCATTTTGCTCCTTCTCTTTGTCATTTCATATGGCACTGACCTCTGACCTTTGTTGTAAAGTTTTGGTGCAGTTATATCCTTAGCATCTACTGAAATTCGGGTGCAGATCTATTAAGTTTGAGTTTATCTAATTATGCCTTGTCTTTCACGTTTAGAAGCTATCTTGAATACTCAAAGTTCTTAGTGTTTATGGAAGGAAAGAATGACAATATTAACTGAATGAATCTAAGGTAACATAATATTTTTTGTAGTCAGTTTATCAGTAATTTGTTTATGCCACTTAGAAGCTAGATTATATGTCACTTTGATTCTTATTTTGTTCCTTACTGAGAGTAGTATGTATCAATGTGAGTGTGGGACTATGGTGTTTCCTAATGATAAAATTTTAAGATATATTGTGTCTTCTGCTAGATTCCTTTCATGTCAGCCACTATTTTTATGAGTGACTGTGGAAAATAATAACTTAGAGTTTTTTTCAGGGAAAATTTGCACACTGTAACACAGATTATGTTGAAAGAGACTTTAAACATTTTCTCCTTTACTCTGTGGTATAAAGTGACAAATAATCTGATTGAGATATGTGAAAGAATTTCTGTGGATATCTGTCTATTGTAAACAAATTTTCTGTCCTTAAGAGTTGAATTTTTATTCTTTCATAAAGAATATGTCTTTGATCCCTGGCACCACATGCTATGCTGGCCCTGCCCCCCAAGTGCGCTGACCTGGCCACAAAATCCAGACGTGGTGATGCATGCCTGTAATCCCAGTGCTGAGGAGGCTGAAAACAAGAGGATCACTATGAGTCCAAGCTGCATCTTTGGACCCTGTACCAAAAACATAAAAAAAATGAGTGAAAAAATATAGCTTTTAAATTATAGTTTTCCAGGAGATATTTTTATAATAGTTATTAACCATTTGAAATGTTCATATTGATATTTCAAAATAGATACAAAACATAAGTACAAATACTATAAAAAGACAAAATCAAT
>NW_004524600.1:20166263-20170199 GCF_000260255.1 Octodon degus
GATCTGGTTTAGAAATCATGGCCAACAGAACTATAGTAAACTATTAATATATATATTAAATAATTCCTGTAAATTAAATAATTTATGTTTCTTTTGTTGAGACAAGAGAGTAGTTTTCACCTAAAATATGTAAAATTATACACTTCTTTCATGTTTCAGTATTTTTTCTGCTTTTAGTATTCCAATGGTGGTATAATGCTAATGTATTATCACCAATTGTACAGGCATTTGTATCTGCACATGTTAGAAAACAAGTGAAAGCCAACAAAACATGTTATTACTACATTATTTGCATCAATGAAGATGCACCTTTTATAGGCTTCTCTTCAAACTGCTATTAAAACACTGAGTCACCAAATCACTTGCAAGGTAATTATCCCTAAAAAGGGATAAGAAAATAGAAATGTCAATATAGTTATAGAATGAAAGATAGAGGTGAAATCATTGGGTGGAGTCAGAAGAAAAGAACACAACTTCATTGTGTAGGAAAATGTTGTTTTGAATGGAATTGAGAGTCTTTATAAAAGTTCTTTGATTTGGTGACCACTTACAAGCCACACTCCTGATTAGAATTCAAGGAAACTAAGACCTCCTTTGTATTTCATATTTTTGTCTTTTCCTCTACAACACATTTTAATTGAGATGCTCTTACATTTACTGTTACAAAAATAGACCTTGATCTTTTTTTTTTTTTTAAATGTCTATAGGGTGTTTAGGATTTCACTACATAGATCCAACTCATAGTGATCCTCTTGTTTTCAGCCTCCTAAGCTCTGAGATTACAGGCTCATGCCACCACGCCCAGTCTCAGTCACTGTCTCAGTGCACCCAGGGGTGGGGCCAGCACAGCACACCAGGGATTGAACCCTGGATGCTGTGCTCTGCCTAACCAGGCACTTTAGTCCGCTGAGTTGTCTGGCTGGCCCAACCTTTTTTTTTTTTTTTTTTTTCAGAACCAGGGATTGAACTCAGGCCCTTCTGCTTGCCAGGGAAGTGCCTGTTCTACTGAGCCATCTCCCTGGCTCCTTGATCTGTTTTTTTTTTTTTTTTTAAATCAAGAATCATATATTTTCTTCTTGATTATGAAAGATGTGTGTAAGACTTGTATCTCAGTGTCAATTTTTAAATGGCACAGTTCAGAAGAGATCACAAAAAGGAACAATTAGTGCAAATCAGTATTTTCTAAAGGCCACCAAGAAGAATGTAAGATTGGATCTAGACTTTTTAGAGTGGATCAGGCATGTGTAACTTGGATAAGATGAGCCTGAGATGAAGATGCAGAAGTAAGAGGGACATTTATACAGATCACAGAGAGATGCCTGATAGAGATCAACTGTGTGCTCTGAGTCAGATTGGTGAGATCTGCATTGAAATCATTCTCGAAACACAGCATTGTACTTTTTAAAGTCTTAGTAGAGGCTAAACTTTATTATTTGAAAGAACCTTGTCATTCTTTGAAGTAGAAATTCTATAAGATTCAGATTTTAGATTGATACAATCTTTGAAACAAATTATCAGGTCTACTTGTCCTTTTTTTTGTTTTTTGAACCTGAGATTGAACTCGGGATCTTGCACTTGGCAGGCAGGTGTTCATACTGTTGAGCTATCTCTCCAGCTCCTGGTCTACTTGAATTTATGTTCTCTGTATTACAAGTCTACCTATTCAGGTATTGAGATATTTCATGCAGAACTGGGACTGGTAATTTCATTTTTAAAGTTGGAATGCACTCCAGTTCATGTAATTTCAATTATCTATTATTATTATTTAATTTTAATATTTACCTATTTATTTATCCTATAACTATACCAGCACTTTCATTTTCTTACCATCGTAGGACTATCAGTTGATAGGTTAAACAAGTCATTGGTTGATTGATTTTCTATACCCTTCCCAACCACATTCTCCAAAGATGATTGAAGACATTATAGAGTTGCAGGATCTGGCTTAGAAATCAAGACCAATTGACCTTTAATAGACCATTAATATATTTTTAAATAGATTCCTGTAAATTAAATTATTTGTATTTCTTTTGTTAAGACAAGAGAGTAGTTTTTACCTAATTCTTGAATTAGACGTGGTATATGAAAAGAATTAATTCAGTTCACAATATCTGTCAAAGAAGGATGAAAGGAAATAGCTCAAGATGTATAGAAAAACAAGACACTTATAAATTTATTTTAATTATAATCCAATTTTAAAATGAGAATATATGATGATATTTGAAGTTTGGCATAAGACCAATGTAAATAAAATCATGTTAGACAATGAGGGCCCTATTTCTTTTCTGAACATTTGTACTTGCTCACTTTTATAGCTACAGATATATTACCTATCATTTGCTATCATCTAGTAGACAGGAGATAGACAAAAGAAATCTGGACTACAAAAACACTGTCAGGCCTATTCATTAATCTTTTGCCAAGCTGTGTAGTGGACTAAATTCACTATCTCTGTTTCTGTCTCTGTCTCTGTCTCTGTCTCTGTCTCTGTCTCTGTCTCTGTCTCTGTCTCTACCTCTATCTTTATCTCTCTATCCCTACCTCTACCCCTCCCTCTCTCTTTCTCTAATAGTGACTTATAGCAGAATAATATTTTAGGAGACCCATTTTCTTGTTATTTTTTCTGCTGAATTTGTATTTGCAATTTGAAATTAATTTTGTGATTTTGTAAGCACATTTTATAAATGATACCAGGATATTGTTTTCTTAGAATAAGAAATGTATTTGGGATATCTATAGAAGTATAATTAAATCTCATATAATAGCATTTGTGTGAATAATATACATTTGCATGATGTGTGCATGTGTGCATATGTGTGCATGCAGTAATGCTTGTGATTACACACGTGTTGCTAGATAAATGTGAATTCCAATAATAAAAATATAAAATGTACTAATGGTTCCTTTATGTTTTTGTTAATGGCTTCTGATGCCACTTCTCATAAAGGAGGAAAAGGCTACTTTTTGACAAGTCCAATGAACAATATTTAGTGCATTGCCCGCTGTCCTCTCCTCTTAGTCTTGCTATAGTTAACCACTCCTTCCTTCTTGCTTTTTCTTCTTTCTTTCTTTTTTACGTGTGTATATTTAGTATTTTAGTATTTCTTTGTGTGTGTATTTAGGGTCTACAAGGTCTTACTACGTAGTTCTGACTCTTAGTGATTTTCCTGTTTTCAGCCTCCCAAGCACTGGGATTACAGGCTTACACCACCACGCCCAGTCTCAATCACCATCTCAGCATGGACCTAGGGGCGAGGTGGGCATGGCACACCAGAGATCAAACCAAGGCTCTGTGTTCTGCCTAAGCAGGCACTTTAGTCCTTTGAGTTATCTGGCTGGCCCTCACTCCTTCCTTCTTGAAGCACTCTGTCGCTTGTTGTTTGACCTCACATATGTTTTTGTTTTATTTCTTCTGATCCCTCTCAACTGACTTTATAGGTTCCACTTACTCTGTTTTTACAGAGTTTAACTTTTTTTTCTACCTGAGATAGTATGTTGGTCATTTTATCAGATTCTGTGATGTGATTTGTGCCAAGATTCCCCACAGTTATTGCTTTGATATATGTTCCATTTTGGACTCATAAAATTGTAAATAAATAGCTTCTGCAGCATTTGATTTGGAATGTCTCAGAGGTGCTTTAATGTTCACAAGTGAAATTTATAATTTTCCTGTATCTTGCAACTCTTCTTTTTCCTCTGTTTGCTATTTCAGTAAATAGCACCACTGTCTGCTAAACTGCTAAAGTCCAGATGGGAAGGATTTTTGACTGCTTTTTCATGATGACTTTTCACAGTGGTTTTTCCATTGTTATTTCTGTTGCTATTTTCTATTGCTATCCCTCCAATTTTGCATATTTGTCCATTCTCACTGCTAATGATTTTCATTTAGTTTATTATCATCTCCCACTTTGGTTACTTGCAACAACTATTAAATAT
>NW_004524600.1:20170299-20215253 GCF_000260255.1 Octodon degus
ATTACAGGTGTGCACCACCATGCCCAATCTTATTTGCTGTTTTAGTGCATCCCAGGGGCAGGGCTGTCATGGCAGGCTAGGGAGTGAACCCCCAGCCCCTGTGTCTGCCTAAACAGGTGCTTTAATATGCTGAGCTATCTGGCCGGACTGAAACTTAATTTTAAAAAGATGTAATATGCAGTAAAATACAGATGCATCAACCATACAATTCTTGAAGTTTGACAAATACATTTAACCATGTAACATTTCAACCAATAAGTGCAACATTTCTATCTTTTCAGAAAATTTCCTTTCTCCTTTCCAGATCCTTTTTTCAACTTCACCCAAAATCAGTGACTTTTTATTTCTATCTGTGTCGAGGAGCATGACTATGCTTTAAATTTATACAAAGTAGTCACACATCTCGTGCTCTGTCATCTTTTACTGAAAATAATGTCTTTGTGATTCATCCATGTTGAGGCACTTAGCTGTAATTCTTATTGTGAAGTAGCATTCTAGTATATGAAACCAATGCAATGTATTTACTCATT
Source organism: Octodon degus (assembly GCF_000260255.1). Classification (NCBI taxonomy): domain Eukaryota; kingdom Metazoa; phylum Chordata; class Mammalia; order Rodentia; family Octodontidae; genus Octodon; species Octodon degus. The sequence goes on from NW_004524600.1 coordinate 20,170,830, forward strand.
TTTTCTGTCATAAATACTAGAATTGCTTCTAGTTGTTAATTATGGGTGAAACTGCTATGAACATACTTACAAAATATTTTTGTGTTCATGTTTTTTTCTTTTTGTGTGGTAGATATCTAGGAGTAAAACTGATTAAAGGACATAGATCTTTGTTTTTAATTTTTTTATTTTTTTGCAACTTGAGAGATACTTTTATTAACACAATAAATAGTAAGAGAGGGGTGGACCCTCAAATAAAACAAAAGAATGTTTCAATTACATAAAGAATGAATGGGTACCAGGTTGGCAAAAACAAGAGGTCCACTATAATTTCTAACAACTATGAGCTCTTCACCTAGAAATGATCTCAGATTCTGCTTATTACATAGATAGGATATACACTATTCCTTGCATGTGAAAGCATCACTAAGTGATAAAAATTTGATCTTTAGGAAAGGAGAACAAGTAATATCATTAAGCTTCTCTTCTGGAGGGTTAACAACGTAAGTTTGCAGACCAAAAAATTAGAGAAAAAGAAGGGCTACAAGGATAGCCAACATTTTGGCCCTAGTCCTTCAAGGTCAGCAAGGACTCAGGACATAAGAGAACCTGTACTGTAACATCCTGTAACTCAGTGGTGTCCCAAATATTCTGATCAAGGCGATTATGGAGCCACAGAGCAAAGTGATCGTAGAATGTGCCTGAGGAGAGTCACATGGAGAGAAAACATTCTCTCAGGCTTTCACATAGATCTTTGTTCAAATCAATGAGAAATTATCAGAACTTTTTTCAAATTTTCAAAAATATTTAATACTCTCCTTAGCAATTTATAATACTTGCATTTTCTTCATATCCTTATCACCAATTAGTTTTCAATCTTTAAAACATTTATAATTTGAAAACTTTTAAGTGTGCATGTATAAGGTTCCATTTTTTTTAAAAAAAAAATATTTTTGGGTACCAGGAATTGAACTCAGGATCTTGTGTTTGCCAGGTGGGTGCTTGTGCCACTGAGCTATATGTCCCTGGCCCTGAGGTGATATTTCATTGTGGTTTTAATTTATATCTCTCTGATGATTCACTCATGTTGAACATAACTTAATGTTCTGACTGAATATTTGTATGTCTGCTTTTAAGAAGTGGCTGTTCAAGCCTTTTGACATTTAAAGGAATTAAGCCATTGGTCATTTTGTCATACATTTGTGAGAGTTTACACATAACCTGATAAAGCCCTTTATGAAATACGGTTCCGCCTCTATGTCTGTCACATATTTCCTACATTGTTGTTCGCATTTGCATTTTCTAAGTGATATCTTTTGAAAAAAGGAAGTGTTTAATTTTGGTGAACTCTAGTTTGTCATTTTTCTTTTTCTTACCTCAGGGTTACACAGTCACTCTTCTGTTTTCTTCTGAAATCTTTGTAGTCCAACAATTTTTTAAAAAATTTATGTGTGTGTGTGTGTGTGTGTGTGTGTGTGTGTGTGGCCAGCTCAGCCCACCAGGGGGCGGGGCTGGCTGGCATGTGGTGCTGGGGGATTGAACCGTGGTCCCGGTACTTTGCTAAGCTTGTTTTAAGTAGGTGCTTTAGACCACTGAGCCATCTTACCAGCCCCAGTCCAACAATTTTTTAACTGTTCTTGCCTTCTCACAGAATTCAGGCTCATAATCTCTTTCATTTAATGTTTACTTTTGCCAATCACAATATAAGGATGCTACTTACCCTTCCCCCACCAATTTCAACCTTCTTGGTGACTATTACTACCATCTTTCCTAATTTTTCACATGGTCTACGCAATATTTCATGTCTTTCTTTCTCAAAGATTCTTCCTCTTATCTCCATCTTCTGCTAGTCTTTCGATTGGTTTGGGAAAGTCATTTGTATTTCCACTAAAATATCAAACTTTCTCCTACTAGATAATTGTACTTTCTCTGCCTGGATCATCTTTTAATCTAATTCTTTCCCTTTTTACCTAGGTAGCTCTTGTTTATCTCTCAGTCATGCTTTTTCATGAGATTCTGTAGCGATTATATCTCAGCTATGTTTCTCATTAGATTTCTTATCTCCAAATTTCACTAGATTGTCAGTCACCAAGGCAAGGGCTATATCCTGTTCACTGGTGGCTATAGCACTCTGCAGGATTCTTCTCACATAAAAGAGGTAATAGACTGTCTTAATGGGTTAGTAGAATAGATAAACATAATATTTGCACCCTAGAAAACTGAATTTTTTAATTCATCATCATTAAAAGCTATTTAGTTCCCATTTTATTGAAAAATTTTAATAAATTAATACTTATCAAAATAGAAAATTTAGGAAAATGTAGAAAAATAAAATAATGCTTTCAGTACCTCATAACTTAGTGTTTAGATGTCATTTAATTGCAGACTTTTAAAGCTACCTACATGGTTTTCATGCTGTTTTACAAAAATAAAACTTAGCTCAACTTAGCACAATAGGATATAGTTTTAAATTTTGATAGTTATTTATTAAATAACCATCAAATTAATCTACACACAAATATAACCAAAATAATTATGAATTTAAAAAATCCTCTTTTTTATATTTGTGAAATGTTATTCCCTTTAGAAAGCCAGTGAAGTGGCAATTGCTCAAATATTTGTGGAACCACTCCTCGGTATTGACTTTAGAACCAAAACATATAATTTCTTCATAATCACAACTATTTTCAGTCCAAGATTCATCTGTTTAATCAACATGTATTTAACGAGTTATACATGCTGTGTTAGGTTCTAGAGATTCAATTGTGAGCAAGCCATTTCCTTTCAATCATTTATTGGTAAGAGTTCTGAGGAGAATTATCCATTCTTAGAAAATTAAATCCACATTCAAAGAATGGTTATTTGCCATGAATAACATTAAAAAAGCACTTCTTTTTAATAATTGCATCACTTATTATTTTCATAACTGTCGTAAAATATTTTATTAATGGTCACATAGTTGGAACAAGTTACTTGTTTGAAACTTACCATAATAAATATGAATGAGACCTAGTAAAATAAAAATTCTGTATCAGGGTACAAGTGTATTAAAGATTTCAAGATTGGCTTGTGATGGTCTTCCACAGAGTCAGATGAGGAAGCATGCAGAGGGCGTCTGCATACTGGAGCCTGAAGGATTCAGTCCACTGTCTGGAGCTCACTGCAGTGTTCCATGTAAGTCCATATCAGGAGCCTGATGGGTCTGCAATGGAAGGCTGATGAGGTTACACCAGAAGGCTGAAGGATCCAAGGTGGAAGCCAAGAGTCTATGCTACAAGCCAGGAGATGATGTCCAAGCTGATGGTGAGGATGGAAGCTGCTCCAAGGAAGAATGGGACCCTCCCTCCTTCCTCATTTTCCTTTATTGATGAGTCAGTCTAGGGAGGAGCCTCCATACCCTAGGGTGTGGAATTGCTGAGTTCATTTAGGCTCTTAAATTCTCCAGTTAGCACAATCTGATCAACTACTACAAATTCAAAATGAGTAATATTGCTTTACTATGCATACCATCTCATTTAATAGTGCTCAATAAACACTTTTATTTTATTTTATTTTAAAGGCTAAAAACAAAAGCAAAAACACATAGCAAAAACAAAGCAATGGAGTAACATATAACAGTATATATGGTACAGATTTTCAAAAGAAGAATAACAAATTAGCATTGCTTGTTATATTACGTTTTTATTCTCAAATCTGTTCCTCAGATTAACAGATATAAGTTTGCAAGATTGGTCAAATAATTAAACATTAATGCTTGCTTTCGATATACTTTAATTTTTTCTTGTCTTTGTATTTTTTGTTTTATTTTTTGGATTTTTAGGGAAGGGTCTATAAGGCGTTTGGGGTCTCACTACTAGATCAGACTTGTGATTTGCCTGTTTATAGCCTCCCAAGAGCTGGGATTACGGGCACCCGCCACTACGTCCAGTCTCAATCTTTGCTGTCTCACTGTGCCCTGGGAGCAGGGCCTGCACAGCAGGCCTGAGTATTGAATTCCTGGCCCCTGAGCCTGCTTGCAGGCACTTTAATCTGCTGTGCTATTTGGCTGACCCTATGTTTTAATTTACTTTAAACAGAGAATAATAATAGTTGATAAGACATTAGACACAGTACACATTTAGATGAACAAGATGAGAATTCAACCATGGTTTTTTGTGTTGCACATTGTTGTCTTAGATGTAGTTGTTCAGATCACACATATTATCATATAGAGTTAGTCAACATGAAAATTTTAAACATTAACTGTTACTTTCAAAGATTGATGGAAATTAGTGCTATACTCACCTCAACTATCCTGTGTATATACTTGCATGATTTTCCCCCTTCCATTTTTCCCCTGCCTTTTCTCCTTTCCCTCATCTTCATTGAATAAATACACTTTTCATGAATTCCTACGGAACTGGAAGGTTTCATGGAAGATTTAGGTTTGGAATGAATTTTGAAAAAGGACAAAAATATACAAAGAAAAGAAAAAATGAATGTGTGTATTTTTTGTTCTGGCCTGAGAGGTGTGAGCTAAGGCATGGGAAACGCAGGTTTGCTTGTTTAGAAAAAGTATGAGCAGAAAACTGGAATGAAATTTTTATCTATGGGACAAAATTGACGATCAGTTAGAAATGACTTCACCATTTCAACAATGCTTTGGGCATATTGAAGCCAGATTTTTCTTCCTTTGACATGCTCCCTGTCACTGCTGTGACAAATAACTGATACCCAAAATTAAAGACATAAAAGTGTATTTAACTCAATTTGTGGAAGTTTCAGTCCATAATCAGCTGGTTCCAAGGCAGCGTGGTGTGGCAGAGGCTCAACAGTTCAAAGTGGCAGAAAACAGCAAAATCAAGAGCAAGATAGGGTCAGGGAGACCAAGTCTCTTTTCTTCCCTTATAGTGTAAGCAGACCCCTCCACCCAGGGGGTGTAGCACTCATTCCTCTTACACAGGATGAGGAGGCTTACAAACTGAGGGTGCTAGGCCCTGCTTAGTAGCTTAGACTTCTAAATTTCCAGTTGATACAATTTATTAAACATTACAGTCCACCTCTAGTCAACTTGGAAACCAGACAAATTTCTTCTTTAAAATAGCGTCCAGATACAAAGACATACTTATATAATTTCACCACTTGAACGTTATAACAAGGTTTAACAGTCCTTGCAAATCAGTATTGTGTCTAGCAGTATTATATTTATATTAGAATGATAATATTCTGCTCCTGTCCTCCCCCCCAAAGATTCATGCACATCCCTTTAGGAAAAAGGCATTTAGTTTATGTGGAACAGTTACTAAAATCCTAACAGTTTCAGCATGGCTCAAAAGTCCAACTCCCAAGTCTCCTCCAAGATATAAGGCAAACTCTTAGCTTCAAGTCCCTGTACAAATGAAAATTAAAACAGTTCAAACATTCAACGACTCAAGATAAATATTTTCATTCTAAAACTTACAAATGGGAATACATTGGATTGGGACCAAAGGGAGTCCAAAACCCAACAGAGCAAACATTAAGTCCTGTAGTTCTCTGTGCACCACCTGAGGCAAGCTGCAGCAAATTGTCAGCCCCAAAGAGCTTTTGGGTTCTACCTGTATGGTACTTCTGGTGATGATGGCTCCCATAGTGGTTCTTCTGGGCGGGCTTTGCTCCCTCCTTCCACGTTTCCCTAGATGATCCACATTTCTGGCTTTTCCAAACTTCTGGTAGAGCACTTTTAGCTTCACTGCACTTTTGACTTACCCTCACAACTTCACACACTGCCTTATAAGGGGCACACTGCCTGGCCTCCCAGGCCTTCTGAAATTGGGGTGAGAGCCCTTTTAATTCCACAACCTTTGCATTCTGGATATACCTAAAACGAGCATCATGTGGATGATGCCAATTTCTGTTGCCTCCTAGATCAGTAGCCAGGCTTTTCACTCTCTTGGCTATCAGGGTAAAATGCCTGGGTTGTTAGGTGCTCTGAATCCAATTCTAAGGAACAAATTTTCTATGCTGCCGTTCTTCTAGAACATGGTGCTCTGTAGTTTTCTCTTCACAGTAGTCTTTCCTTCACCTTTGTTTTGAAGTTGCAAAGGGTAGAGTCCTGCTGCTTCTTGTGATGCTCTTAGGGCATCTTTTATACTTTCCTGTTCCTTGTAAGCTGTCAGGATCTCCAAGCCTTCTGCAGGTCTCCACTGCTGTCTTCTGGGTGCCTAGGTTCTAGGACTGGCCACATGACCCCTGCTGAGTCACTTAGTTAAATTTCGAAATTTTCGAGTTGAAACAATGCATCATATTCCCTATATCTGACCTTCCTGGAAGGAGTTGGATATGAATAGTAAGCTTTTCATTTGTTTCTGTAAACCATTGTATATCCAGACTACTTTGGGTGCCAAAAGAATAGGCACTATTAAATAATATAGATATTATTCTAGTGACAGCTAGAATCTATCATAGGTTTTTGAGCCATGAAATGGAAGGGGTAAAGACTGATTTTGGGTAGATCAATATTGTGGTGTTGTGCTGGTGAGTAACAAATACATTTTAGATTGTCTGTTACAGTAGAATAGGGGTATAATAGAGTTCTTTTTAAACAGAAATAATGATTCAGTTGTGTAGATGATATTTTACTAAGATAAAGCTTTTATAAAAATGAAGGCTTCTCTCAGATCTGAAAATTTAGATACTTTACTTGCTTAATTGTTCAAAAGTTGGCTGTGAGACTTGCAAGTAGGTTACTGCCTTTATTAGAACTGTTATAAAAGATGGCTATTTTAAGAAAATAGAACAATCACCTGTAATGTTTATGCCCTCAACAGATGAAAGACCCAAGAATTTAAATTCATTTTCTTTATTACTTAAGAATTTTACGAGATGAGATCATCAGTTCAAAGCTTATGAAAACATGAAAATAAGTAGCACTAAGCTCAATTTGTAAGGTTGACTTTTATTACATTCTATTTATGAAGTTGGAATAAAGGTAATGAGATGTCACACTGCCTCTGATTTGCTCTCTTAATTCAGGTGAAGAACAGATTCTTGATGTCATAATCTCCCACCTTTAGGAATATAATAATATGCCTGTTTTATTCATATCATATGCTGGTTCTCAGAATATCTCCAAATGTTTTTTCAAATTATGTACCTACAATATTAGGTAAACATTAGTATCTTACTACTTTCCTTTTGTCTTTATAAAGTTTCTGTGTTTTATTTGTTGTAGGATAACATATGTATTACAGTAATGAAAATGGTTTCATCACAATTGAATATATTTAAATACTTCACCTATAATACAGTTTGTATGTAAATATGGTTCTAAATAGTTTAAAAATAATTAGACTAGTGATATGTACTAGGCATAATTATTCCTCTTAGATTATATGAAAAATAAATGAGAGAGACTTTTAAATTGATTGATTTTCTCAGAGAAAAGCATTATCACAATATCACATTTCAGTGATCAGAAAGAATATATATGTTCATTTAAGATAACTGATCACTTATCATGAATTAGGCCTTGTGGGCAGGGCAGAAGCAGATGGTAATTGCAGCTTTTGTTGTGTTTCCAGAATAGTTGTGTTTCCCTTATTCTTCTCAGTTGTACTTCCGGACAATAAAAATAAATGTTTGGACAGTTGTGGCTGAAGAATGTGTGACCGAAGGCATGTCTTCCAGTTTGTCTGTACGAGCCTTCTGCGTCAGTGAAGATTCCCAGTTGCTTATCGAAGCTGATGTTTAGGTCTTATGTTTATGTGTTGTCCTAATCTAATTAGTTACAGCAACAAAAAAATGGTGTATTTAGAATTTTTTAGTTACTTAAAAAATTGACATACTTTTTAAATCAGCCAAGATGTGTAAAAAATATTTTGAGTTTCTAAAGGAAAAAAAAATTACCTTATAATTTTATAGCTTTGGTTCAGAGCATAAATTCAAGGAATGATATGGCAATTTCCCTCTTGATTTAAGCGGCGTAGATAGCCAAATTGGATGCACAAACTAAAACTTCTCTCTGGGACTTGAATTATCTTGCTGAACTCATGTGCTAAATACAGATATGTAAGAAATGTCATACCAGGTTAAATCGATTGTTCATGGCACATTGGTAGTTTATGGGAATGCATGAATTCTTCTCACAACATTGATCTACCTTGAACATTCATTATATTCCCCTAGTAATACATTATATGTCAATTTTCCACAAATCAATTTTCTACAAAGACCTTCTTGATCCCATTTCTATTTTCAGTCAGTACTGCCTCTTTAGTAATGAGTTTATTATCTCTTGTGTATACCTCACTTCTATATTCCGATGACTGTGTAAACTTTAATTTTCAAAATACCCACTAGAGTATACTATGATTTGGAATACATGACTAACTCATCTATTTCTATCTATTACCTTATTTTAATTTTTCTAGTTTAAAAGGTTTAAATTTTCAATTGATTTTGTGTAGACAACTTTTTGTCTTTGTATATATATTTGTAAAATGTAGTCAATCCTTTATGATTAAAAACAATGAAAAATATATATCTGTTCATAAAGAGGGTCATTTTGTTTATGGGCATTATTTGCTTTATTGTCACATTAGCATGATATACATGAAGTAATTATCTTGTGATAATGTGTTACATATCCTTTTGCTTGATCTTCACTATACTTTATATTAATAGACACCCCAAACTAAAATACTGATGATATTGTCTACCTTGCTACAGTTCACAAACTAAGTATAATATACTATTTTATCAGTACTGAATAAATACTCACACTGACAGTTTTTTGGGATTCATGAACTTCTAATATTATTTGAGTTAATAATATATTAACTTCTCTTTGTTAATTTGTGTGTAAATCATTCTCTTCAGTCCTTCTATTAGAACCCTTCATGAAATGTGGACAAATGTACTATGCTTTGCCTCCTGGTGAAGACTTTATTTGTAGAAAGACAAAGTATAGTTTGTTGATCTAGTCTTTTAACTACTTTCTTATTTTTATCTTTATGCCTTCAAAAGTTCAGTCTTTAGTACTTGTAGGAAAAGTTAACTTTTGATTTCAGATTGATATATTTGAAATTAATTGTTCCTTAACACCTCTAGTATAATTTATGCAGATACATAGGTCTGCTATGCCTTGATATTTAAGGTTATTGGCCTTATAGTGCTTTGTTTTGATAATCAGGAATGTGTAGTTTTATTTGAACTGTAAATGAATTTGAGAACCAATACATCTAGATGTTAAATTATGTTAGAGTCTTTTTTAAACTATAGAAGCTAGGCGGAGTGACACATACCCATAATCCCAGCACTTGGGGGGCTGAGACAGGAAAATTGCTGCTAAATCAAAGCCTGCCAAGGTTCCTTATCAATTTAAGACCAACCTGAACTACCCAGTGAGATCCTGCTTCAAAAAACCCAAAACAAATAATCCCAAATTAACTACACTAGTGTGAGCTATTAATTTCCAGTATTGAGGAGTATATAACAAAGCTAAGTGTTAGCCTTTAGAAGCTAACTATGGACTCCAGAGACATTACTTTTTCTAAACTTAGAAATCACAATCAATAGTCCATGTATGGTGTGTTCACTATATTTATGAAATCTTGCAGGAAAAACCATACTTAGGAATCATAAAACTAGAGTAGTGTTATCTACAATTAAATGTAAAAGATTATCAGAGGAAATGAAATCCTATAGGGATAGTGTGAATACTTATAGATTTCATTTCTTACAACAAACCTCTTCCTAGGCTACAGCAAAGAAGGACTGTGTCTTATATGTGAAGATACCTCTTCCCATTTTCCTTGAGTAAACATGTGGCTACTTCTAGAACGTAGATCTTTTTATCTAAAGAGCATGTACTTGGTTCAGTGCATTTGTAGGAGGAAAAAGCTCATGCTCTTTGACTAGACTAAGAAAAAGCTGGAAAAAGTTGACATGGTTTAAAAAGAGAAGAACCAGAACAAGAAAGATCTTTTTCTTCACTAGAGACATTATTTCCCTGCCTTTCTCTAGCAGAATACCATGAAGAGTACTTGAAACTTAATCCTGTGTTTGTGTCCTTCAGCCTGACATGGCACCTTACCATAGTATAGTGAAGAAATGGACCAGACAGTGATAAAGGGACCACACAAGCTGAGCTCTGCTCTGCAGATGACATGAGTAGAAAGCTTTTTGAACGAGCATGGAAAGGCACACTGTCACTTGTCTTTCTCTTCTCAAGAAGCCAGATGCATCCTGCTCAGCCATCATGTTCCCAGAAGAACATGATTCAACTTCCATGTTTAAGACAGTCACTGTTAACACTATAGACCCACTGGAAAGGTGCTGGCACCCTGGGAGAAATTTGGATAAGTGTTTTTCACTTCAGTGTTTTCATGTGACCTGACTCTCCTCCTCAATTTAGTTACATCTTGACTTCAAAAGGGCAGCCAGAGTATGCCTCCCTGTATTTGGCTCCTTAATTTAATATGTCCAAGCCCCTCTTTCCTCTTCTCCCATTGCATGCAACCTCTTCCTTGTTTCTATTGTAAGCTACAAATGGAGCTTTCCCCTACATGTCTGTATAATGTTTGCACTCCAACTTCCTTGGTATGGACTTTTCTTCCAGACAGAGGAGATGTATTTGGGTGCCTGAGAAATATACACTGGAAAGTAGTCTAAGCATGTCCTCGTGTCTTCAACCAGATATGACTGACTAATCATATATCTGTTAGCTTCTTTAAGCCTTCCCTGGTAGGGAGTACAGGCAATAATAGTTCATCTATTATCAGTATAGAGAACATCTCTTTTCTTCACTTCCCTCCCTCTCTATTAAATGACTGATTTTATGCATGAACTGATAGACAAGCCATGGATGACCTGTTTTTTTTTTTTTTTTTTTTTTTTTTTTTTCTTCTTCTTCTTCCCTCCCTTCCCCCCTTTTTCCCTTGCGGTAAAATAGTGCTGAAGAAAGAGGGCACTAGTGTACAGCCCAGATTGCATCCTTGCACCGTCTGGATTGGAGCTGAGTTGTCTGCGAACCAACCGAGGGCGGCCGCGGTCCTCTGACCCGAAATATGGATCTCTCTATCCCGACTCAGGTAAGTCTGTATCCCTCAGACAGGTGAGCGGACACCTACCCACAGAGATTTAGCCCTAATCTATTGGCTTTCCTGCTGATTTCAGGAATACCTTCGCTTATTTCATTTAGTTCTACATGCCTGGGAAGCATCAGGGCGGTGGGTGTCTGGGTTGTCTTGCTCCTTTTGCCTGCTTCTCTTCCTATGCTCACTTCCTGCCTGCTCCCCTAGCCCTTTTCTGGTCTGACTCTCACCTTGAGAAAAGAACTGGGGAGGGATGGGAGAGGGAGCCAACTTCAGCTCTGCAGGAGGCAGAGATTTGGCGCCTCCCCCCACCACCCCAGGCGGTTGTGTTTGAATGTGTACCTGCAGAAGCGCCAGGAGGGGTAAAGAATGAGGGTGGAGAGGTGGGGTGTGTGTGTGTGTGTGTGTGTGTGTGTGTGTGTGTGTGTGTGTGGTGCGTGTGCCTGTGTGTCTCTGGATAATGAACACAGAGGAGGGAGTTGAAAGAGAAAAAGGGGAGATCACGGACTAACAATTCATAGTCAAAGCAATCCTTGAGGCCCTGCGGGGTACCCGGTTTGCAGCTGGACCGAGCGCTGTCCGTGGTGCTGAACGCGGCAGGGCTGGAGCTGCCGTGGCCAAATCCGTGCCACAGACACTTCCTTCAGTTCCCTTTGCAGCAACTATGCAAACCCCAAGGGTCCTGATCCAAAGTCAGGAGACGCTTTTACCTGTCTCTCCGTGTAGAAAACAAGTTACCCTAGCGGCATCCCTTTTCCTTGAACAGTGACAGTAAGCTTGACTTCTTGGGAGTGGGGCGCATGCTAAACTCTAGCATAGGGAGACTTTATCAGGCGTTGCCTTAGAAACTAATATGGATTTTCCACAAACTGGCAGGTTTATATTTACTACTTGGATTGTATGTCTAGCTGTGTTCAACCTTTCTAAGCTGAAGTAAAAGGTGCACACCTTGTTTGCCTTCATTTTACAGTAGCGCTCCCACCTTTGCAATGAGCCTCCAAATTTTCTTCTGGGAAAAAGTTGATCTTTTCAAATTCGGAAAGTTCTCTTAGGTTGGAGGATTTCGCTTCTCCCCTACTCTCTTCGCCCTTCCTCAGTTGCTCCAATACCCTCCCCCCATTAGAAAACATGATAAGTATCTGGGGACTGGTGTGAGACTTGGGGCCGCAGGCAAAAGCTAGGCATGGGCTTTGAGCAGCTCGGGACCTGGAGGGCGCTGGGGACCGCAGGCAGCACTCTCCTCCCCGGAGGCAGCGGACCTGCCTCCCGTGCTGTCAGTGCAGCCAGGATCAGGACATATTGAAATGGATGGGGAACAATTAGCACCCATGACTTCAGGTTTAAACACAGGTCCTCTGATCAGTTGGCTTTGATTTCTCTCCTCCCACCCCCTTTTTGTCAGCAGCGTCCAGCACAACCCTCATTGCACTCTTGATCAATTTATGTTGGTGCACCTGTGAAGAACTGGGACTCTATTTCCCTTAAAAACGCCTCCAGGGCTTAAGGGCGGTCGTTGAGGATCAGGAGGAAGAGGTGGAGGGGAAAGAGGCGGTGGTGGAGGCGGCGTGGGCACTGGACGAACAGTGCTGGTGAGGGGCGCCCAGGCGCGGGCGGAGCAGCGGGCGTCTAGGAGGTGAGTGCCAGAGCCGGCAGGCGCGACCAGCGAGCAGCTTGGGAACGCGGCTGCGGAACTGTGGACTGGGTCCTTACCACAATGGCCCGGATCCTATTGATTTTCTTCCCAGCGATCTTTTTGGAGATATCCATTCTCCCCAGGAACCCTGATAGGAAAACGTGGCTGGTGGGAGCCTCATCTCAGCGCTCTGTGGCCAGAATGGATGGGGATGTCATCATCGGAGCTCTCTTCTCAGTCCACCACCAGCCTCCAGCAGAGAAGGTGCCTGAAAGGAAATGTGGGGAGATCAGGGAGCAGTATGGCATTCAGAGAGTGGAGGCCATGTTCCACACATTGGACAAGATTAACGCCGACCCCATCCTCCTGCCCAACATCACCCTGGGCAGTGAGATCCGGGATTCCTGCTGGCACTCATCCGTGGCTCTGGAACAGAGCATTGAGTTCATCAGGGACTCTCTGATTTCCATTCGAGATGAGAAGGATGGGCTCAACCGGTGTCTGCCTGACGGCCAGCCCCTCCCGCCAGGCAGGACTAAGAAGCCCATTGCAGGTGTGATCGGTCCGGGCTCCAGCTCTGTAGCCATTCAAGTCCAGAACCTGCTCCAGCTGTTCGACATCCCTCAGATCGCCTATTCTGCCACAAGCATCGACCTGAGTGACAAAACTTTATACAAATACTTTCTGAGGGTTGTCCCTTCTGACACTCTGCAGGCAAGGGCAATGCTAGACATAGTCAAGCGTTACAATTGGACCTATGTCTCTGCAGTCCACACAGAAGGTAGGCATTATGTGTGGGTGAGAGGAGGACTGAGAGCCAGGGTGCTGCGGGATGTGCTCTTAGGGTCCTAGTTTCTGCACTGTTCAATTTTTAGCACTGTGGGAAACAGACAACTTTTCAGCACACACCCACATGGCATTGCTTTTTACCCTCATTTTCTTGTAATTATAGTGTAAGAAAATTGTATGTAGTGATGTTTCTCCAGATAGGAGGAATGGGAAGGCTATCAAACTCCATAGAAAGTGTACATGTCTAGATGTTACACTTACAGGATGGCTTGCCGCTGTACTTGAGTTTGTGCTTAGCAGGCTGGTGGGCAGCAGTTGCACTATATCACCCTTCTGTCACTGGCTGTGATTTGCCATAGCTAGTGGTCTAGTCCATGGCAAGTGAGAAACCAAAAAGAAAAGAAAAACACTCATAATTTAGACTTGAGAGCTTTGTCTTATCTTCAGTAGCTGCAGGTGTTCCTTTTCTTTTGTGTCCCTGGCTACACTTCCAAAACTTCCTGGAAATGTAAGGTTAATGCAGTCATGTCCTTCGGGATATCAGAAACTTACATTTTCAATTCTGGGGTGTCTTAGATACAAAGGAATTTAAAGTTAGACCAATTATAAATTACCAATAAAAGAATAGTAAATGTCAGGTGTAAAGTGGTTTTTTAAAATGAAACAGATTGACCTGAGGTTAAAAGCTTTGATTTTTCCAGAGTTTTGCAGATCTGAATTATGAAAATTTTAGGGAGGTTTTCTTTACTCTTATTGCTTTAGCCTATATAAATTTTTGGATTAAATGAGTATTTTTCAGCTCACTTATTCTTAATTTGCATAGTAGGCTTGTAATTAAATTGATATCCTACTTCTAAACTGATATCTGAGTTGATTCACATGTGTATTTGCTGGCAGACAGAAGAGAATCTTGTGCACTTACATTTCTTAAAATCAGTTTATTTAAAAAGGCTGTAGGCATACAAAACTTTAAAAATATTTTCACAGTGATTAATAAAAATGTGTGTTTTGATCATAAAAATTAAGAAGCGTTCTCACTGAATTGCCAAATAGTTATTATTAATGAAAATAGTTGCTTTAATTTATAAAGGGAACAGAGTTTTCAGAACAAAAATGTGTAGAACTCTACATCATATCCCAGACTTTGTTTTTCTAGAAAAAAACTTTCTGCTGCAATATAGTGACTCCCAACACTTGATTCTTCTTTCTGAATCTTGATTTTAATTACAAACTCTTAACTTCTTTTTGAACACAAATTCATTAATATTTAAGACAAAAATTGAAGTTCCAAAGTTGATTCCTTACATTTCAATGTCTGGTGTTAATTTCCTATATTTTAATATTTAGTATAATTTCTTCTTAAGTGGAACATTCTGGAAACACAAGTTGCAAATACTTGAAATATCAGCACTCAAGTGGTCTCTCCAAAAGGAATGGCAAAATTTAGGTTAACTGTGCCTTATTTAAATATTTAATAGCTCTCCTTCATTTGAATGAGGTAATTGATTATTGATATTGGAAGTATAAGCCATTCATTCAAGAAGAAGTACTGCTTCATAATTTTTATATACTTTGTCTTTCATATTTTATTATGAGATATTTTATTTTGGAGAGGGGAAAGACTCCCCTCTCCTAAATCTATTTTTTAATTTTACCACTTCGCCAAAACCAGTTGCTAATAGGGGTTGCTTTCTGAGAACAGTATTATGAAAAAAATTGAACCAGTGTTTGCTGATTTTGGTAGGCAATAACTTGTATCATAATTTTTACATATATCTATACCTGTATCTATCTATCCATTGATCAGTATTAATTTAGATTGCTTTCTTTTTTATCTGCTGACTGCTATATGGCCAGAGAAAAGTTCTCTACCCTGTAAGAGTGATGTATTACAGACTGGATTGTGCTCTTGGAACAGACAGCTTCATAGCTAACTTAGGTGTTTATTTTATTATAGGAGATTACACCATTCACTTTGCCATTTATGTACTGTCTCATTTCTCCTACAAACAAATTAATCTCTCCTCTTATTAAACATAACATCTGTGAAAACTAAATTGCTTTTATTTTATCCTGTCTGCAAATGTATTTTGCGTGAGCTCTTTAGTGTTAGTGCCAACTGAAAATATTTCCTGAGACTTTGCCCTCTGCTTCTCAGGGACCCATGGTGCTCTGACTTACAGGCACTTTCTTGGATGACTTAATAATTTTCCTGCCTTCAGACTGATGGGGTCACCTACTGGTGACAGTTGCCTGTCAAATAGCAGCTAAGACCACATATCAGTATTTTCTCTGCCATCTGGGCATTATTTAGCAATGAATCCTATTTGTCTGAATATTGGCAATTTGGAGTTGAGAAATCCTGGACTTCCATTGACCTTCACTTCTCCTTCCCAAATCAGCCTTTCTCTAATTCATTACCAGGTCTTTCATTAGAAACTAACCTACCATGGATACCACCAAAATGTCTATAAACTAACATACCTTAATTTTTATAATTAATTTTGTGACTTTAAAATCATAGATGAGGCAGCTATTCTTTGAATTCTGTATTGCTTTTTATATTCCTTTACACTTTATTTTATATTTTGGTCAGCTTTGATTTTTTAATGTTTATTTAGACCACTAGAATTTCATTGTTAAATTTCCTTTTCTTGCTTTAAATATAGTATCGTATCACCTCATTTGTGCTGCACATGTCCTTTGGCCATGGTAACTGTCAGTTTATCTGATATAAAAGAGAATCAGTATACACAAAGTTACCTGCAATTGACTCTATAGAAATTGCTCATGATTGCCTTCTGAGAGGAATACTGAAATAACTCTTCCAAGGGGGAAGAGGGTTATTGAATCAAGAGGGCCTTATTTACTGATAAAATCTGAATGCACTTTGGAATAAGGTGCTTACCTGCAGTGTGTGCCTTTAAAGATGCTCAGCATAGAGTACAAGAATAATCACTTCTTAGAAGAATATCTTAACCAAGGACACTTTATTCCATTCTTTTGATAAAATTCAGATTCCCCATCAAAAGCTCAGTTTCTAATTTAAAAAGTTTGTATAAAATAGTACTTCAAAAATAATTTTAGTTGAATGAATTGAAATCATGGAAGAAGTGCAATGAACAATATGCTTTGAGTTTATAGCTTCAAATGGGTTTATAAAATTGGATATACTTTCATTTGCTTTAAGCTTTCTTCTCAAATTAGATCTTAGGCAAAAGAGCAGTGATATAGGAAACTTAGTGGTGCTACTCTTCATATAAAAATATCCACTTTTAAATGACTCTGTGGTGGGAATTTCATTATGGTGCAACTTGTTATTTGACGTTTTTCATATTTTATATTAAATTATGTTCAATTTATTAAATTATATCTTTGTGATTTTTTCAAAGTCTCATCTTTTTAATAGGATTTTGGTAGTGTTTAATATGAAATCTGGTTTAAAACCAATATCCCCTTGCCTCATAAATATATAAGTTGGCCATTGTTTTAGATAATGTATTTACATATAACAGTTTTGTATCTACTTTCACCTTAAATTGTTCTTTGATCACTAATCTTCTCTACAAACTTTTGTCTGGATTGCAACGTATTGCAGAGGATGGTATTTTAATACATTGTTTTATTTTATCATAGAACAAGGAGTGGGAGTGTATTGAAAGGCCATGTACTCTGACCATTTAGTGGTGCTTAAAACACCACTATTGCTTATACACTCTATTTTCTAATTGTAATCAGGGTTTCTAATGAGAATGAGAGGATTTATGAGTAAAATTCAGAAGTAGACTCTTACATAACTCTTAACTCTTACATACAGGAAAGATGTTCTGAAACCTTCACTAGCTCTTCATCAGCAAGGAATCACACAAAAACAATTCAAATTTTCTTCCTCATGATATTTGTTACCCATGAGCCCTTTCCCTTCCATCCCATACTTCATCAGTCCCTTCTTTCATGTATTGTTTTTCTCACCATCAAAGGTGACTCAATGATCCTAGATCAATCAGTATCTCCAAGGCTTTAAAAGTTATGTGCTAGTATTAAGCCATATATATTTCTTATTCTTGAGTAATCATTATCATTTTCATTATCTGTAGTATTACTTTATCTGTGTACAAATTTGATTTTTTTCTTTTAAATGTTAAGTTGTCTTAAATATGCCTAACTTGCTAGTTAGTTCCAGCATTTTGATTAATTTATGTGACTATCTCAGCTTTGTGTTTTCAGGATTTAATAATGTACATTAAAACTTGAGAAAGATAGAGTCAAGTGTGACATCCCACCTCCTTCATCTGCAAACTGCTTTCTGTCTACTGGCAGTGGTTATCCAGCCTGTTATGAATTCCCTGCTTTTCTACTGCATTTCACACTGCCTTGTACATATATTAAAAACTATCAGTGGTTGAAATGAAAAGCATTGAAATAAATCTTCAACTCTACTTGAACATTTGTTTCAAAGATTATGTAAGAAATTTGAAGAAACTTGGTATCTCAGTCTCAAATACTAAGTTTTCAAATTAAAGCAAGTATAGTTTGAAGACATTAAGATAAGCAAAAACAAATAAGAACTTATCAATGAAGCACAGACATTTTAAAATATGAGCTTGTACATATTTAGGAAGTTTTGGTAGAAAACATTGGTGGTGTAATAATTTTGAGAAAAAGCTAGGATCATTTATAGAGAGGAACCTTTGTTAATATTTCATTTGGGAACATAGCATTTATAAACTTACAGACAGTACTGAATATGTTTCCATGGTGGGAAACATAAACAGATCTCTAGCTGAAGAATCTGGACCGGAATCTCATAATGAGGATGGTGGTGACTTCTGGTTTTTGGTGATTCTAGTGAGGATTTTTGAATCTTGGAGCATGTGCTGATAAACATTGGTTTCAAGAAAAATATGTCCAAGTAGAGTTCACTATAACTCAAATGTAAGTAAAGACCTCCGTTTCTGAAATATGTAAGAGATCCATTGGATGGGAAGGGATAAAATCGATGACAAATGCATAGTTGCTGTAGAACTCTACATACTCAGCTGCTAAGATCATTGAGAAGTACAGAGAATGCTTTAATGAAATCCTTTGTGGGAAAGCTTGATAAAGCAAAGTGTTAGAAGCAAATAGAGAGGAAACAAAAATGCCTACGAGTTTGTAATCCAGGGCACGTAGGAGAATTTTGGTATACTCATCAGTCTTGTAATGAGCAGGTTTCAAATCCATGGTTCTTTCCCTTATTTAGAATAAGTATGTTTAATTGGGTGTGAAGTTTGTCCAAGAGAATATACCTCACTAACAACAGTAGAATGGAAGTAAGAGAAGGGTCACAGATTGTTATGAGATGCTTAATTGGTGACTGAAGGAAAAAAGTGTCCCTATCCCAGTTACACCTGTCTGCTCATCTCCTTGGCCCTTTAGGTGGTTTACCTGTGCTTTGGGCTTCACACTCAGTCACGTTCAGCCCAAACCTTTTGCATTTAAATTGATTAAACATTAATGGACAAAATATTAATTAATTAAATATATTAAGTTTTCATGTCTTACAAGATGATTATTGCAAACCATATCCCATAGTTCTCCAACTTATTTTTAAGAAAAGTGCTTCATTTAATGGGCTTTTTTCATAGACTAGACAATGTGAGTATACAGTTACATATATATATTCACGAGCATAAACAGTTATGTTGTGCTGGGCTATATTGTTAAAACGTAAAACCTTATATTTGTACCAAATATAGCCCCAGTCTGATCCCACTGAATTCTTATCTTTGGTTTTGCCTTTCTTGTTTTTTTAAATGAAGCATTTTCTAAGTTATTAGGTCATTATTTTGTAAATAGCTAATAGCCCTATGTACATGAAAGTAGGGAAAAATACAAAGAAGAAAAAAGAGACAGCACTATTATTTTTTAAAAATAAGTTGAACTGCTGTAGATGCTTCAGCCCTATCATTCCTCTGTGACAGTATTTGTTTAGAGCAAGTTTTATGAAGACCTGGCATACAAATGGGGGTTAATGGTTGTGGTATCTACTTTATGTTCTTGCCTCATGACTTGCAGTTGCCATTCTTTTTTAAAATTAGTTAATTAATTATATATGTATATATTTGGTACGGGAATAAGAGCTCACTATGCAGCTCAGACTCGTAGTGATCCTCCTGTCTCAGCCTCCCCAGTGCTGGGATTATAGGCATGTGCCTCCATGCCCAGTTTCAGTGGTCAGCACAGTGTAGGACTGGTAGGGCATGTGGTGCTGGGGATTGAACCAGACTGCTAAGCTATCTCCCTGGCCCACCATTCTTCTTGAGGCACTAACATTTTTCCTTGAGTGCTATATGGAGTAATATACACAATTATTATTTTATGGAGCTTTTGATAACTTGCTAAGCATAGACTAGTGTGATTTCAGCTTAGACAGACTTGGTGAAACTGTATTTTCAGTATATTCTCTAATTAGACCACAGAGATTTGGAATGCCACAGTTGATGGCAGAATAGTTTGCTGGACATCTAAAGCTAATAAAAAGAAAATTCACAGAATTAGTGTTCTGACTTTAGGCTGGAAACTTGTCAATTTTTGGAGATATTATAATTGAAAACCAGACTCAAGGTAAGACATGAATATGTTTCAAAATGATCACTCTCATCCATTAAAGAGATATCATTAGATTCTAAAGTTATGGAGACACATTTGCTCTATTATACTGATTCTTCTTTATGAATGTCTACACTTTAAATCTTAACTTACATAAAACTATAATTTCAATTATTTATTCTCAAGGAAGATTTGTGTTTTTTTTTTAAACTGGCAGTATTATTGTACAATATACAGCATTAGTGTGTTTGTGAAGAGCATTTATTGATTTAAGCAGAAACATGGGATTAGAAATTCCCATTTATTGGTTTTAGGATTGTCTATTTTACCTATCTCATAGGAAAACATTCCAGATTTAAGGTAATGAGAATAATTAGGACTCAATTTTCTACATAATTCAGGTAAAAGACTTAATTGGTAATTAAAGAACAAGGTTTTAGGTAATAGGAATTCTTTGGTTATTAAGTAGTACTTCCTAATGATGAAATTATTTAATTAACATACATGACTACTACCAGTCATACAGTCTTCTGGTTACTGGGACCATATTAAATAAAATAATAATCACAATAATAATAATTATTGCTACTACTATTATTATGGTCAATGGTTTCATAATCTGTTGAAAGAGATAGAATCATATAAGTAGTCATAGACTTATAAATTATACAAAGCATATGGAATTACTTAAAATTCACAGAACATGGGAAAATGCTGTATGTATAGCTCAATTTTATTATAAAACAAGAA
Source organism: Octodon degus (assembly GCF_000260255.1). NCBI lineage: Eukaryota > Metazoa > Chordata > Mammalia > Rodentia > Octodontidae > Octodon > Octodon degus. The sequence goes on from NW_004524600.1 coordinate 20,191,626, forward strand.
CAATGTTTTCTTTCTTATTGTCTGCCTCAGAGGATGTATCATGGAAAAAGAAATGATACAGATAATAGCCTTTTAGTTGCATTTAACTTAGATTGCCAGTAAAGAAGTGGATTTTTCTTCACTGATGAGTATTGAGCAAGCGTAAGAAATAAATTAATAAGATGTGAATGTTTGGCCTTCAAATCTAGTAACATAAGGTGTAAATGAATTCATGGTTAACATAAGCATCTATGCATCTACTGTAGATTTTGAGCATAGACTAGTGTGATTTCAGTTTAGATAGACTTGGTGAAACTGTATTTTCAGTATATTCTCTAATTAGACCACAGAGATTTGGAATGCCACAGTTGATGGCAGAATAGTTTGCTGGACATCTAAAGCTAATAAAAAGAAAATTCACAGAATTAGTGTTCTGACTTTAGGCTGGAAACTTGTCAATTTTTGGAGATATTATAATTGAAAACCAGACTCAAGGTAAGACATGAATATGTTTCAAAATGATCACTCTCATCCATTAAAGAGATATCAGAAAATAGTTTCATGTTACAAACAAGAAATTTAAAGTTCAGAAAAATAAAATAACATGACATGTCCAAGTCCATAAAATTCATTAGTAGCAAAGCTTGGGATACTTTAGCTTGTGTTAGATACTTTCTTGGTTGTTCAATGTAGAGCTCAGTATAGTGATAGGTAAGTGTAATGCATCAGTAATGTTCTCAAGATATTATAACATCAACTAAGAAAATGTCTTCATCCCAGGCTAACATGCATAAAGCAGACACAGGGAAGTTCTGGTACAGGTTGTGTAAACAGAGAGACCAAGGTTTGTCTTCTGATGCGGGCGCTGAACAGTATAGATCTGACTTCTCGTTCTCTCCATAACAGTTGCCTTGACAGCCTGTGACCCTAAGGACAAGTCCTTTGGTGGGACAGAAAATTTCACAGCCATTGTTGAATAATCTGAGGCACCTTTCTCTGTTCTCTTTGGTGCTCTGATACACTTTATAATTCCAGTGTCGTGTGGGAGGTGGAGTCGCACCATATTGCCCATGCTGTCTTTGAGCTCATGGGCTCAAGTAATCTGTGAACAGTGACTGGTTACATTTTATAATTTGTCTGTTATGGAGGAAAGAAATAAGAGACCAATAAACCAGTTGCTGCTATATGTTCAAAAGGAAGAACTGTTTATGCTGGATATCCAAAGGTGATACTGAGTACTGGAGAACATTTACAGTAAAGAAATAGTGTCCCTTTACGGATAATGAATACACTATCTATTATTTACACTTATTGACCAACAAATTTTACTCTTTGGCTATAAACACATTATTAGGGCAAAACATCTGCTATAGTAATCAAGGAACACAGATATATAAGCTATCGTCTTTCCATGAAGAATTCCATTATATAATGTGTAACATTTGTTTACTAACTGTAACCATGGGAATAGGTATGAGGTAGAAAGATAAAAGAGAGAAGTGTAACTAGCTTTCTGACCTATGGAAAGAAGGGCGGGATTGTTCGTGGGAATCTCACAATGGGGCAATATCCAAGGTCAGCACCATTGGAAAAATAAGAGGAAAAAACCGAAGAATATAATTGGAAGTAGTGACATGGAAAACCAAGTGTGGTTGGAGGATTCTAAGTGCTGCTAATCCTGGAACACACGTTCCAGCAATAGGAATTGAAAAGGATGAAGCTGAAAAGGAAGGAAAACCCTAACTCCTCCCTGAACTTGTCAAACAAGGGAGTGAGGACTGACTCTATTTTGTAAAAAAGGTAACCAATGAAGGATTTTCAACAAGGAAGAACCATGAGTATATTTTTATGATGGAAAACATTGGTGCTCTGAGGTTTTAGAGAGAAAAGATTAAGACAAGGAATTGGATGGGAAGGTGAGACACCTACATGGCCTTTTTGGTTTGAAGAAGTACTGGAAGAAAAGCAAATTTAATGGAGAGATGCTGAGAGGAAGTGTGAAACAGAGGGGCAAGCACTGAATGGATTTAACAGCTACTGTTGGGTAGATTTGGTATTAGTAGCTGATTTGTTCTGTGGGCCAAAAAGAATGGAAAGTTGGGAGTGACTCGCAGAGTTCAATTTTGTAGGTACAAATAGGAAAGCAAAGAACATAAAAGGGGGGAAATTAAGTATTAAGTTGGTTAAATCTGGGGTACTCATGAGAAGAAAAAGTTTAGAGAACCTATAGTAGCATCCAGAAAGGGAAATATGTTTGAGATTTGTCAATGAATAGGTGAGATTAAAACTCCAAAAGTTGTTACAATTGCAAAGGAGGAGGAGATGGAGTGCAAAGAGAAGGGTCATGCGAAAAACTCTAGGGCAAATGAAAACAAGTAAGAGGTCTCAGAAGAGGGAGGGACCAAGAAGAGTGGCAAACTGAGCTGTCAGGAAATGGAGAAGGATGTGTGGAACCGGCGTCCTGCAGAAGCAGTGTCTTTGTTTGCTGGTGCGATTGTAAAGAACAAAAAGCTAGCTCTCAGATTTCTAAAGGTTTTATGAAGGCATAATCTGGCTTGGGTTGCTCTCTGCCTGCCAAGAGGACACGTTAGCACCGTGTTCTTCAGAAGAGATGAGCTGTGCTCTTTCTGTGGAAGCAGTGATGGAAAAGGACTGATCTAGGATGGTTCTCTCCTGCTCTTATACAGGGTAGTTCTATCAGGGTTTATCTCTTATTACCACCAACAATGGGGATGAAGCTGCAGTACATGAGAAGGAAAGGTGCTCAGACCACTGGAGTAGCCTCCACTTCCTCCTGACTGCTCTTCCAGTGATCTCTCAAGTGTTAAATCTTTTGAAAGGGAAGGAAGGGAATGGAGACTGTTGATATATGGCATTGTCCCTAGAGACAGAAGGGAAAGTGAGACAGGACATGCCTATGGGAAGGTGAAAACAATTCTTATAATGGGAAAGACCTCCATAGGTTTAAGGGGTGATGGAAAAGAGTATAAAAAGAAAGTCGGTAATTCAAGGATCTAGAGAAAACAAGAAGAAACTGTGGAAGGGTCAGCTTTGAACCTTTCCTGTGGGTGATGATTGCAGTTATGTTTGGAGATGAGGAAAGAGGAAGGTTTGAAAATAACATGTGATAACCTATGTTTTTTCAGTAATTCAGTTATGGAAAGAAAGAAGGAAGAAAAGAGTAAACACAAGTAGAGATTTGGGAAGGGTTCCCCTGAGATTGCAAACCCCATGTTTCTTGATATGTGCCCCAGTTTTGTACAGTCCCAAAACACAGGAAGAAGTCACAGTTTTCATAGCAGTTCATTAACTTCATCCAACCAGGATCCAACCAGGATCTTTCTACAGTTAATTATGCAGGCCATGAGGCACTCACCAGGAATCATAGCCTATCTGTCCTCTACTCAGCACCTATCAAGGGACCAGACAAGGGAACTGATACTCAATATGTCTTCATGGCTTCTAAGAGGTCATTGTCCTCCTCTCTGCACAAACTCAGGTTTCGGAAGATTACATATCTGACTTTATTTACTTGTCCTAAAGAATCACCTATTATAAATTACACTGTGATATTTTCCCCTTTCATTCCTTAAAATTCAGAAAAAGGATTGGAAATAACATACTGCTTTATATTTTTTTTTTTTGTTGAAGACGTTGCTTAACATGTTATTCAACATTCCTTGTATAAAGCCCATTATAACAAATAGCTTTAGGTTTTAATTTCATGAAGCCATTTATTTTTCTTTAATAGCTGACAAGTTTCACCACAATTTGTAATGGGATATTTTCTACTTTTTTCCTGCCTCCCAGAAAGCTCAAAACTAAGCTTAATGCTCTATCAGAAAAAATGTTCTAGTTTACTGTGTCTACCACTTTACTTCAAAAAGTGTTACTTCATAGTCTGTATAATTGTGAGATGCCTCACTATTTTGGGAAGAGGAAGAATATATATATCAGATAGATATAGAGGTTACCCTACTCCCATAGGCACACATCTCTAACAGTGTCCCCATATGTAGTTATGCAGCAGATGCTAAGGAGAAACTGAGAATGTTAGAAGGCTTTTAACCGATGAAAGGAGCAGGAAAGCATACACCCAAAATTTAATACATTAAATTTGGAGAAAACTTTTCTTTGTATCTAGTGTGTGCAGAAGAAACCTTGAGTGTTGGTCACGTAACAGAGAATCATGCTACTTTGGGTTAGTTGAAAGCTCCTTTCCCCACTGGGACTCTTTGTAGTTTCCTCCTGGAGTACCTCTGGGCCTGCCCTGTGGCTGTCCTAGGATGTTTTGCCCCATTCTGGCAGGATTCAGGGAAGCTCAAGCAGTCTCTTTCCCCATTTGCAGCACTAAGCAGGGATGCTTAATCCTCAGTATTTATTATAGCTTTTCCCCCCCAAACCTGCTAAGGAAAAATAAACCTCTTTGCAAAGGGGGGGATCAGTGACAAATGGCAAGGGAACTTGTTTTTTGCTAACTTGCTAACTTCGCCAGGTCTTAGTGTGTGCCTCCTAGACCACAGTCAGTTGTTATTGTGCAGCTGTTTTTGCTGAGTGTTCTTAGGTAGGCTCAGCATCCAGATGCTGCCTTCTACATTCTTCTCCTTTGAGTCAAGGGCTTCATGATTTCACTTGGGGAGCTGAGCTTTACATAGCATGAAGTACTGAGAGGATTCCCCAGGACTTCTATCCTCTTCATTGATTGCCATTAAATCGCAGACAATGGAGGAGGCCACTGTTCATTGATATGCATGAGAGATGAATCATCTTTTTGAGAAGGGCTAGAAATGCTAGATTTGAGACTATGAAGAGGCAAATTTCATTTTTCTTCTATGTTGATACATCTGGAAGGAAAATGCAGTACATAATGTGCTTGATCTTAAAAATAAAATCTTACTTGAAAAGAATTATGCCTTAAAAATAAGAAAAAAATATCGAGGGAGTGATTGGTTTTTGAAGTGCTGATATGCTCCCTTTAAGTGGCTTATTTTTAGGTTCTCTAGGTGCAGAGCAGTGCACTAGCAGTCTTCTGAAACTTGTGCATACTGAGCACCCAGGAAACCTGTTAAAAAGCAGAGCCTGCTTTGGTAGGCCAGGGAAGGGCCTGGTGTCTGTATCTCTCTCAAACTCTTGGGAAATATTGGTGTTGATGTTGCATGGATCCCAGCACAGACAGTCTCAGAAAGTCCCTTCAGGTGATACGCTTCTTATGACAATACAGTGTAGATGCTTTGTCTCACATTGATGAATAATTCCTTTTAGAGTAATTTATGCCTAAAGGAAATGACCTCTGCTCCTACAATAGACTGAAAATGGCCTTCAAATGGTCACAGTTACAAAATTATACTTAAGATATTGATCTAGTCATCACTTACATTTGATAATTTTTTAAAAATATGCATTAGCTGACCTGAATAATTGCTGAATGTAGCTTTATAGTAAGTAATATTTCTTAATATATAAATTCCTTTCCATTGGAATACCTTTTGCAATAGAATATATTTCTTGGTCAGATGTAAATGCTAGAGGGTGAACTCTTGGCTTTATTTTGCAATTAGAGCCATGCTTTGCTCACTGTATACAGTCAATTTTTTTATTCATATTAACAAATGTTTTCATTTTCCATGCCATGTTCTCCTTTAGCAAGGGTTTCAGTGATTTAAGAACTTGTGGAGCTCCGATTTACTTCTATTGCCTAACACTATAAATGTAAATGAAACAAGATAGTGGAATGATCATTCAGCTTCTAAGAACCAGCAATCTTAGAGGTGTTCCATATATTACTAAATTCTTTACAATTTTTTTCTTTAAATTGTTCTTTCTCACCAAAAAAAGAAGTCCATTGAATTTCTTGGGTAGACTCTACTTCAATCACTATTCACTTTTAAATTTTCTAGTGATTGAGGACCACATTACTTTCACTGCCAGTTAAAACCCTCAGATGTTTCATTTTTCCCATCATCTTCCTTTGCATGAAAATTGTATGTGATGCTCTCTCTTCCCATTGGACTGGTGCCTGAGGGCAGGGGAGGTTTACTGCATCGGAGGGCTACAGTCTTTTCATCAGCCAGTCTCATGATTCTGGACAAGTCAATGAACTGCTTTAACTCTGTTATCTAATTTATAGAAGACTCTGTTGTGCCTTTCTTCCAGATTTCCTCTGGGGGTCAGATGAGCAACTGGAAAGTATTTTAAAACTGTACACTTTTGTATGAATGCAATCAACTGCATTCCATCCCATCACAGATTATAGAATCATTTTTCATTTCATTATTAATGATTGCTTCTTGGTCTCTGCATTTGCTAGAAATTCATAATCAACTAGCACTTTTTAGTATTTATTTAAAATGATAGACTTCATGTTGAAGGGATCTGTAAGTCTGATTTGAAAAGAAAACTTTGAGGTTTGGTGACTTTCCTCAGATTGTACACAGACAGTTGCTCACAGTGCAAGTCTTTCATTTCAGTCTGCTTTTCCTTTCTACCCCTGAACCCCCTCCAGAGCATCTATCTTTAACTCTTCCCATGTTCTGCCTATTCTGGTTTACTTTGGTCTTTGGAGGTTGGCTTGAAGGGCAATCTCCAGCTTCTTATCAAGTCAGCCTACCGGTTCATAGTAAGTGCATTTCCTACTAGATGTTAGGCAGCATGCCAGAGACCAGGTATCAGAAATATCAGGTGTGCAAATATCAATAATGTCTGGAAGCAGGAAATTATCTGTAATCGATTATGCATACAATACAATAAAATAATATTATTTGTATTTCCAGACTTTATGGATGTCTTTTAATTTTTGCCATTGTCTGTAGTCCAGAAGGAAAGACACAAAGTCAGCAGGGAGAGAAATGAGAGAAGTGCTTATTGCCACATCAGTGTGAGAGGGAGACTCAAGAAGCAAGTTAATCCTAGTCGCTCCACTGGCACATCAGGGAAGTCTCTTGGAATAAGTAACATCAGACTTGGGTCTTAGATAATAGCTGGAAACTGGAAAAGGATTGCTCATGAGTGAAATCATGAGTGAGTATAGGCTCGGAGTAGAGCAGAGCAGACATGCACAAAACGATGAATTGTTTAAATTTGTTTTGGAGTAAAAGCCACCAAGAGGAGACTTGTGGCATTATTGGTTGGAAAACTAGACCCAGTTTCAGAGTGATAAGAATACTAGAGTTTGATCTGGTCTTCTATTTGCTATGTTAGTCAAAACAGAAGACCTTCTTTTGCAAATTCTTACCAAAGACTGATAAATAGGGACTTACTTTAAACTTTCTTTGCCCACTCATTTTTAGGTCCTTTTATTGTTTCTTGTGCTAGAAAATGACACCTTTGCAAGGAAGCAAACTTCTTTGTTTGTCTGGAAAAATGTCATTAATCATGTAGTCCACTTACATTTCCAGAGCAACATAAATACAATAAATGATAGTAAGTAGAGCAAACGCAAATGCATTGCAATGTTCGCAGCTGAAGCTTGCAGCCTCTGGACATGTGGTCCGCCTCTCAGGGAAGCAAAAGGCATATCACAAGCTGGCTTCTCAGCTGTGAAATGCCACTACTTAGGTCACATGCCTCAGTTAAAAAAACTGCCAGGAGCAACGCCTTCTTCTTGGCGGAGAGGCATGCCACCTGTCTCCCAAAGCTGCTGTCCCTCCTGGCAACACGCATAGATAACTTTGCTTCACTGCATGTGGGGTGGTTGCGTTCTCTGCCTTTCGCAATGAATTTTTGTGTAGTATATATCTTGGGTCGATTTTAGTCTGATACTTGGCTTGGAGACTATTGCCCTTACTTACAAAGCCCAAAGGTGAATCCAGAGGAATAGTTATAAATTTAGAGATGACAGTCAGATGAAAATGTGAATATCTTTTGTGTGAAAGATGGCACATGAAAGGCATATTTCCACCTGACACCTAGCCATGATTCTTCCACCCTCGATGACATTTCAAGATCATACTTTATGTCATTCCTTTAATAATGTAAGGATTCTTGGAAATAAGCCTTAGAAAGTACACATTTTTGGCCACTTTTAGACCTCACCTTATCAGCTTTTATGTCATGCAAAACCAGAAACATAATTCACGTCTTAGAAGTAGATAAAACACCCTGTACACAAAGGACCTTAATTTTGATTTCCCCCATATCTTTGTGGTATAAAGCACAACGTACTTGATTCATATTTATCAAGGAATAAATAGTGGATTTCTTAAGTAATTTAATATCTAATTGATCTCATGAGAATACAGAAATCTTTCAGCTTACAATTTCTCTGAAGAGGACCTATTAAAATGGAGTATGTCTTTCCTTTGTGAAGATACATCTATTCTTACTACCACAAGCAGAACTGATATTTAAAGGTCTGAAAGGTATTTCCCTCACATATTTGAGTAGTTTAAGAAAAAATATTGAAAATTATATTTTCCAAACAGTTTCAACTCTAATCCTTGGATTTGCTTTCTGTTGTTGTTATGGACTGGACTGTGACTCCTCAGGAAAGGTATATTAGAGTGCTAATGTTCAGCACCTCAGCATTTGCTCTTGTTTAGAGAAAGGACCTTTTCAGAGCTATGCTAGTTAAGATGAGAAGGATTAGCATGGACCCTAAACTAGCATGTCTGGTGTTCACGGAAGGGGGAAATTTGTGCACAGAAAGACATATGCACAAGGTGAATAGTTCTTGAAGACCGAGAGGCATAGTGCCTGATGCTCCATCTGTAGCCAAGGAATGCCAAGACTGTCACAAGCCATCAGGTGTTCTGAGAGAGACAAGGGTGGGTTTGCTCTCACAGCACTCAGAGGAGCCAGCTCTGCTGAAATCACGACTTCAGGCTTTTGGCCCCCAGAATTGTAAGACTCATTTCTTGGCCATTCTGTAACACTTCATTATAGCAGCCCTAGGAAACTAATACAGCTTTTTAAAAAATCAGATTTCATTGATATATGCATTGATATACATTTCAGATATACGCAATGATCACATTCATCATAGAGAGTTTGTACCTATACATCATATATCTTATTTTTCTTTCCCATTCCCCTACCTTCCCTTCAACCCTTCCTCCTCTTCCTACATTCAAAAGCTTGGTTTCCAGTTTTCCTTACAGTTCTAAGGCTATTGCATTGGAAAACTTAGTCCTCATGTGCTGAAAAAACCCTAGAATGTATGGTGCAACTGATTTCTTTTGCCATGGATTATTAATCTCTCTCCATGTGACCTACCAGGTTCAACTCTTAAATGGCGACCTAACTTCATGGGGTTAAGGGATAACCAGAAAGCTGATAAAACATTGTTTCGAGGTATGCTTATGAGATGTGTCCTAGAAGAGACTGGTACATGATCAGTAGATTGGGTAGGAAAGACTAAACCTCACCCGACGTGGGCAGGTGCTGTACAACCAGCTGAGGGCCTGGATAAAAGAAAAATGTAGAGGAAAGGTGCATTTGTTTCTCTCTCTCTCTCTCTCTCTCTCTCTCTCTCTCTCTCTCTCTCTCCCTCTCTCTCTCTCTGGAAATGGGGTACGCTTGTCTTCTCTTTGGACATCAGACTCCACTGTCTTCAGTGTTTGGTCTCTGGGATCCGTACCAGCAGTCCTTGCATGCTCAGGTCTTTGTTTTTAGACTAAAAATCCCACTATCAGCCTCCCTACTTCTGAGGCTTCTGGACTTGTCATCACACTACTGACTTCACTGATTAATATGTAAACATTACTGCATTTGATCATCCCAGTGACGCCATGGGGGCATAGTCAGTGATAATCTTATTTCAGAAAAACTAAAAATGTTTCCATAAATCACACAGATAAAAAGTGGCAGACACAGTCAGTTCAAAAATCAACCAGTCTTATTTCAAAGCTCAAGTGTCTGATCATTATATAATTTCCTGTAGAAGGAGGCACTCAGATACTTAATAGGCTTATGGCTTTTCAGATAGATATTTTCAGTGTTCCTTTTGCCTAATCAAACTGAGAAGAGTGTCAATAATCAATGCAAAGTCTGTACTACTGTAAGAAGATGCTTAGAAAATTTCAGATCCGTGAGCTATATGACAGCCAAAATATTTGTTCTTGTCAACCTGGGGAACCACAAAGCCTAACCTATTACCACTTCAGAAAGGATAAAATAAAATCATATGTGGTTCTCCTGTTCAGCTCTCTTCATGCTCTAATATATGTGTTTTCTAGAAAAGCCTGTAATCCTGAAGCTCATTCTTGTTTGCCTGCTCAATAAGAGATAAGGCATTGTCAAAGAGAGGGAGATATCTACACTTTGATTTGTTTTCAAGCACATTTGATCCTTTAAGTTTTTTTCAAGTATAGTAACTCCTAAAAATTATAATTAAAATGATTTTTGCATGCACCTGTAAGAATCCTACAATTAAAAAAAATCTATATTTATAAAAAGCAATGGATATTTTTCAGTGGGTAGGAGTGGGGGGAAAAATCTTTATCTTGTCCCTGGGAATTTCTAGGGCTTTAATACTGAGAGTTTTCTCAGTATTTTAGTACTGAGTACGCATACACACACACAGGCTAAAAAGGTGGTGGCATGGTACGGCATTCTCTACTTTTTGCTCAGCTTTTTTTGGGAGTAGTTTTCCTTCCCATTGTAAGTTGGTAATTGACAGTGCTCTTAAGTGATGCATTTTTAAAAGAAGAAAGTACACACTGCCAATTGACTTTCCAGTGGGGTGTGCATGTATAAACCAGCTTGCCCTAATAGATCCATAGTATTGTAGGCACATAGTTGTGAGGTTCTTTGTCCATTGTAGGAGGAATAGGGTGTTAGGCTCATTTGATTGCACAAGTCATGCCAAAGACTGGAGAACTTCTCATTGCATGATAAAGGGAATAGAATTGGGCTAATTGTCTGTATAACTTTATAACAGCAATCTTGGCCATCCTTTCTGGGAAGAGCTCTGCCCATGACTTTGGCTTACCAATGTAGCTCTTGGCTTTTAAAATTTTCGCTTCTCCATACAAACAAAAAATGCTTTTTGAAGCATTCTTTGAAGGAGGGGGCCCAGTGACGAAGAGGGAGACTTCTAGAGTGAGATTGACTTGGACTTTAATACTACTTTTGTTATACTTAAGCTATGTGACTGTGAATAGGTTATTTAACCTTTCTACACTTGTTCCTTAAATCTTTAAGTAGGTAGTTACAGTTGTAATTGCTCCCTCTGTGACAAACAGGGTGATGGCTAGCATGTAATAGTAACTCAATAGCATATATGCATACACATACACAGGCTAAAAAGGTGGTGGCATGGTACAGCATACTCTACTTTGCTCAGATTTTATTGGGAGTAGCTTTCCTTCTCTTTGTAAGTTGGCTACTGTCTCATCCTACATCTTTTGTGCATACCTTCTGGCACTGGTATCCATAGGGAGAATAATTCTCTAGGAAAGGATGCCTATAGAATTTCCTGAAAGGTATTTAATTGCTCCCATCCCTTACCTATTTTTCACTGAGGAACCTTTTTTGGGTGTTAAACATGGTCTTGTTAAAAAAGAGTGTCTTTGGAAAGTGTAATACTTAAGGCTATTGTTGATTATATCAGAATTATCAGATAAGTGTTTCGGGTAGGCATATCGGACTAGCTCTGAGAGGGGAGAGGACGTTAATGATTATTCCTGTTCTGTAATTTTGGTTTTAACTGTACAGCATTTTTTAAATTTTGGTACTGGAGATCGAATTCAGGACCTTATGTTCAACAAGCAGGTGCTTGGGCCACTGAGCTACTTCCCTAGCCCTGAACAGCATTTTCTGAAGGTCTGTGATGATCATCTTAAATTATTATCATGCTCATCCTAAGTACCCTTATATAATCTTGGTTTATGTAAAGCAGTAGCCTGTACTTTGTACAGGGTTGCCAACCTCAGCGGCTCTAGTGTGGAGTGGGTTGAAGTCATATCCAGGAGATTGTGAAGTTGATGTAAGAATCTGGAGTCCTTCTTATAACTATCTTGAGGGTAGGTTGTGTGCTATCTTACTGTGGTTCTTGTATCTCTGATCACAGCTACTTGCATATAGACTGCAAAGGTCAACTAAAATGAATTCACCATTACAAAATAGTAATTGTTTCTCAGACTTGTGAGGTTGTAAGAAAAAGATATTCTTTGTTTTAGGAGTTAGTAATTTGAGGGTTATTTCTGTACCCAAAAAGTTTCCTAACATTTATTTATCTCATTCCTCTTCCTTTGTTTTTTTCTGGGCTGCAAATTCATCTTTTCTAGTTTACATATTAAGGCTTTTTTTTTAAAGACAGAGTTTCACTACACAGTTCAGGCTGGCATTGAATCCATTGTGGAGCACAGACTGGCCTTGAACTCATGGCGATACTCCTGCCTCGGCCTCCCAAGTGCTGGGATTATGAGCATGTGCCAACACACCCAACTCTATCTAAAGACTTACATTTTTGCTTAGGTTCCACTGTAATTATATAGGGAGCTTTACAACTCATAGCCTTTGGTTTCAGCAGAGGGGGTTTCTACTAGTGTCCAGAAAGTGGGCTGAGGGGTCTATAGCCCTTTCTATGAAGACAAGGTTCTAGGGGTGAGTAAACAAGGGAAGAGATGGGTCTGGTACCACCAACATAAAGAGTGATCCCACACTTGTGCCATCCAGTGTCACTCATTCCATACTTCGGCATTCTGACCAGCCTTCAGGGAACGGTCCCCGTTTGCCACTGGAGCCAACTGTTTGCTGTTACTGGAATCCACTTCACTTAGGTCCTTCTGTGAGTGGCTAATTATTTCTCACTCAGGCCTTAGTTAAAATGCCTTTGCTCAGGATGCTCTTCTCTGTCAGTGTGTCCACCTCCTCCCCTCACTTCCTCTCCATTGCATTGCTCTATTTGCTAGATGCTATTTACTCCTCTCCTAAGTATCTCAGCTCTTATATATTTGGTTATCTCACCTACAAACAGGGTGCTGTTGCACCTCCATGGCCAAGGAAGGTGCCTGGCACCCAAAAAGCTTGCAATAGATATTGAGGGGATTGACCTAAGGGTTTACATTCACAACAGGAATCCCAAATGTGTTTTAGTCATGAAGAATAAAGAAACCACATTGTTTTCAGGTAAATAGGTGGATGTGCAGGTCAGTGTGTTAGGAAAAATAAGACAGGCACACAGAATCACATGTGTTCTGTAGACCTGAAGGTAGAAGAGAGGCTATTAAGGAAGAGGGAGAGAGCTGTGGGAAGGAGAGAAAAAAGAAGGGGCAAGAGAGGAGAAATAAAGGAGTGCGAGCAGGATGAAAGCATGATATATGCATGTGCAGATGCATCACTGCGAAACCATTAATATGTACAATTAATATGCTTTAAAAAGTACAAAAAGAATGACAAATAGGTGCATAGTCATTGCTAATTGGCTTGCAGTTTTCTTTGTCCTAGATTCAGGGACATAGTTTCAACACAGTTCTCAGTCATCAATCTCAACATAAAGCCTTTCTTATATCCTTAGTTTAAAAAATAATTTTCCATATATTTTTCACCTGAGAGGATTGAGTCTCAAGTAGGCTAAGCAAATTCTATTTTTCCATTCTCCTTTTTTATTGCATCATTTGAAAATATTGAGAATTTATGATGCAAGAAGCAAGATTCAGATTTATGTAACATGTTACCAAATCTTGGGGTTTATCCTGTACTCGATCATAATCTGCTTTTTTAGTATATACTTGCTGAGATTAATTCACTAGGAAGCTTAAAAGGAATATACAAATTATGCAAGGTGATATATGACAAATGCAGGTGGGATAATTATAGTGTAGATTACAGGGTAGAAAGGATGAAGGGATTTCACATCATCCATTCTAATGACTTCATTTTACAGATGACTTGAAACCCAGAGAAGAGAATAGTTTGTTTTCCATGAATGATTATAGCATGAATAAAGGACTGACAGCTTGACCTGCTCAAGGTCATGTGGTTATTTTGTGCATAGCAGATATCAGAACTGAATTCTTAAACAAAGCTCATTTCAACCAGTGATCCTCAGCACATGTGGCAGAGTGCCCTGGGAATGCTGTGTAAATTCATGTTGGGGATCATGTTCTAGGACTTGAGTTTTATATCCTCTTCCCCTCCCCCAGGGTGATTCTGTTGCACAGATATATTTGGAAACCACTGAGTACCATGAATTTGCTTTACTTTTAACTGCAAAGATGTGAAGGTTCTATAAATTATTTAGATTACCACTTACGGGGGTTCAAAGTAAAGAACTCTTAATTTTGCTTAGCTGCATCCTATCAGTCTCAGAGCTCAATCTCAATATACTAAAGGCTTACTTCTGACATTTAATTAAATTCAACAGTTATTGAGTATGAGGGATAAAAAATGAGTAGAACATGCTTCTTAATATAGACTCTTTAAATCCTACTTAAATAGAGGGAAAGACGTTACAGAATTCTGATATTTCCCCGAGTTTTAGATAATAATGATTTGTCAGATTGCTAGCAACATGTCGTGTACTTTGTAAGGTGCAATGCGATGCTGAATTTGCTCTGATTAACTGTTAAATGGAAGTACTGGTTTTTGCTTCAACTATTGTGGTGTTATCTACCAGGTGATAACTAACCAAAATATCCTTTTGTTATTTACATACTGCAAATGATCAGGGTGAAGAAATTGGAAGGAAATATCACATTTTTTTTTTTTTTTTGCTCTGAATGCCTTCAGGGCAGTTTTGGCTGGCTTGAGTTGTGGGGATCGAACCACAGCCACCCTGAGCCTGACAGCTTTGGGGAAGCAGTCACTTAAAGAACTGAGCTAGGGCCAGGCCCCCTCACATTTTATCCCTCTCATGTTTTCAGATTGAAAATAGGATAAGTGCAATTATATAACACGTAGTTAATTATATGACATTTTAAACATTTTTGTAGAGGTAACAAGCTCTGCTTTTCCTAACTAACTTTTACGTCCTTTACAGTTCACCTTATTTTATCTTGGTACCCATCAGCAGTAAAATATACTATGATAGCTATTCTCCAGGTGCTCTGCACAGAATGTTGGGCCTGACATGTTTCACTTTAAGAGATATAGAAATTCATTTCTCACATTTATGAAGGAGAAAAAGGGAAAAACATCTTTAGAAATAGACTAAGAGGCAGTAGGAGATTTATTGTACACTAGGGTGCAATATACAGATGAACCTCAACTTACAGCAGGGATAATGTTCCAATAAACTCATGGAAAATTTAAAATATCTGAAATAAGTCGAAAATGCATTGAATCCACCTATCTTACCAAGCATCCTACTTTGGAGATACAGCGCACTTTAGAGTACCAGTTATTTCTCTTTGGAATCTTGTGATTGACTGGGAACTCAACGTCATAAGACAGACTTGTACCACAGTTGATAGCTTGGGGGAAGATCAGAATTCAAAACTAACAACATGATTCCTATTGTATTGTATATAACTTTTACATCAACCTAATGTCAAAAAATCATAGTTTAAATATTACAAACTAGAGATACTAATAACATTATGTAATACAGCAACTATTGTTGGATTTTTATTTTGTTTAGTGAAATTCTATATCATACCTAATATTTTTTTTCTTTAAACCATTTTGTATTCTCTTTAAAAAGTTAGGGCTTGTGTGATTTTAAAAAATTATCTATTAGAAATTTTCATAGAAAAAGGAAGTCACAGTTTCAATTATCAACACAATGGATATGGATACATCTTTAAGTTTTCCTCTGGGGGCTTCAGTGGGTGACTGACTTTCTTATCCGTTTGGCATGGAGGATGCATGGATAGGTGTGGATGGCCAGAGACTAGCAGAGGTGATTGTGGTGAGTGGTAGTAGGGCAGGGAGAGCCAAGTGATGGCTAAGTGAGGAGCTAGTCATAAAATATAGAAATAATTCAAATATCTATCAATTGATATACATAAATAAAATGTGCTAGACCTACAAAATGGACTGCTTTTTATATGAGTTCTTGATTCTAGCATAATCCCCTGCACATAACTGGTATAGAGGAAAGTTTTATAGTCTAGTTTCTAGTGTAGATGTTGAGATGTCTTACAGATTTTAATCTAGAAAATACATTAGAAAAGATTGAGGACACTAATTTTTTTCAGTTTTCAGGGAAATATGCTTTTATTTTCACTTTACATTAAAACAAATTTGTTAGGAAGAGAATATACAATCACTTTTCCCTCACTAGGACAAAATATTCAACCCTTGGAATTTAAAAGAGAAGAGGTTTATTTTGGCTTACAGTTTCAGTGTGTATAGTCCATTGTTAGCCTACTCTGAGGAAGAAATGGAATGCTGGAACGATGGCACAAGAAAGTTGTTCAACACATGGCATCCAGGAAGCAGAGAGAGTGGAAGAAAAGAATTGGGGACAGGCTCATGAAATAGCTCACCAGACTTAGCACCTGCTTAGACAAGAACAGAAGCCAGGGTTTGATCCCTGGCACCATATGCCACACCAGACCTGCCCCTGGGCATGCCGAGCTGGTGACTGAGTCCGAGTGTGGTGGTGTGCACTTCCAATCCCAGTGCTGGGGAGGTTGAAAACAGGAGGATCATTGAGTCTAGGCTGCGTAATGAGACCCTACACACACACACACAAAAAAAAAAGAACTGTGGGCAAAAATATACTCTTTCAGGTCATGTTCCAAGTGACCTACTTCCTCTAACAAGGCGGTCACCTGCTTACCAAGACATTCAGCTATAAATTCATCAATGGATTATTACACTGATGAGTATACCACTTACATAATCTAACCATCTTCCAGAACACATGAACTTCTGAACACATGAGACTTTTGCAAGATAATTAAAATCTAAATTGTAGCAGAGAAGTTATTTCATACAAAATTAAAGTTACTTTAAAGTCATGATTTCATTTCTAACACATGAATTAATTATCATATCTTGTTTGCATTGAAGACTCAGTTCAAATCTAATGGGTATGGTGTTGAGCAGTATGTGTTGTTGTGGGTACAGATTTTAAGAGCTGAAGAGATGTGCTTATTTTTTTTTGACAGCATTTTAGCATTGTGTAGAACAACAAATACTTTCCCTCAGCAGCTTAAATATGAGTAGTTTTTGTTTTACATTTATAAATAAAATGTGATAAAATGATTGTAATAGACTAGGTATGGCAGCAAAAGTGCAATATAACCATAATGAAATAAACTTGAGGAAATGGAGCTGGATTGCCATTGGTAAGAGAAATACATATTCATTCTATTGGTGAATTTTAATGGTTTGCAATTATACACATCAGCTCACTAAAAAAAGATAAACTAATTAAATTTAATCAATTATTAAATTGATTTGAAGGAAGGAATTTAGCTACTAATCAGTAAGAAAAACTCTCCAATTGATTCATTAGTTTATTAACATAACTCACTATTTATAGGAATTGGATTTAACTCAAAATCATATAAACAATGCTTCCAAGTCATCTTCCTCACAGAACTCATATCTCTTCTCTTTCTGAAACCATAGGGAAGTTGATACATCTGGAATATAGTCTTCATACAATCTGTTATGTTTAAAATTTAGTTTTCTAAGGCTAGCTTTCCATGCCATGGACAATCTGGGCAGCTGGGAACATATCCTAATCTTTCAGGGGTCAGGCACATGAGGCTGACCATGAAAAACCTAGTGCACAGGAGTCAGCCTCAGCCCCAGCCAACTGCTGCTATAGGGAATGTTGGGGTTCTGCTGCCAATTCTTTTGTGAGGAGAAAAGACAGAGATTGAAAAGCTTCAATATCAAATATCTCTGCTTTAAATTTTAGCAATTAGTTTGTGTTGAGAACACATCTTAACAGAATGCTGCTTGTCCCACATGACGTCACTGCCTTGGGTCACCAGGTGTCCTGAGAAGAGAACAACCTGTAGAGCTGAGTGCCCAGGCTCTAACGGAGCCACAGCTGAATACAGACCTTAGCAAGTCACTCATGTACTCGTTATTTTTTCTATTTTTATAATTAGAAGCATGAGTGAAATAGTACATAATTTGTTTTCTTTTCAACTTTTCTAACACCTATGACTTTATATAAAACAGTAACTGATCTTCACATTCATTAACATTTTCATTTTCTCTCCCAGCTACATGATTTTCGCTAGTATTTGCAATCTGCCTACTATTGGCCTCTCTGAAAGTTGTTTATGAACATTTGTTTAAACTGACCAGAGAAAATACTGTCAACTTATCTCCGAGTCCCAGTAAATGGTTAGCAGAGTTGCCGTACTTGGCTATCTCCACTGTAGTAAACATGTTAATAAGCTCTCACCAGAGGAGCTGCGAACAGATGCAGTTCTTGAAAACACAGTGTCCTTATCACATTTCCTTGTCTGTCTCTCCTAGTGACGCAAGACTTGCTTGTGCTATCCTAGTAAATATTCTCCTTTTTGTTATAATCAGATCATAGGTCATGAATACAACAGAAAGTCAGGGTACTCTGGAGTTTTAATACACAGAATACAAACAATATTGGAAGATACCTATTGGCATGGAATGATGAAAGTCTTTTTTGTTTTATGCATTGTTCTCTCATATAATTTATTTTATTCTTTTATACAATTCTTTGGAGCCAGTAATAAGAATGGTTATAGTCTTTGTAGACAGTTTTTAATAGAAACTTTAGATGAATTAAATATGGCAGATACAGCCATGCAACATCTTAGGCACCAAATTAGAAACTATCCCCAGGATAGTAGAACCACAAGGCATCACACTTAAGTTATTGTGCCTTTGTTGATGACTAGCTGGGTAACCAGGAAAATGTCATCTTGCTAAGTTTCGTTTCCTCACTTACAAAATGCTACTTAATAAAATCTCAAAGTACTCTTGTGTGGACCACAATCAGGCAGTTAGATGTAAAAGTATTCTGTGAAACACAAGAGCTACATGCCATTGGGATAACATACTAATCAATCACCTTCGTCGTGCACACACTAGGGCTGGAGGTACAGTTGAATAGAGCAGCGTATGCATGTCACGCTGCAGCAGAAATTTGCTGGAGTCTGGAGTTGCCTTCCTACTCTCTCCTGCCATTGTTTCTTCCTTCATGTCTTTAGCCTCTTCAACTCCATTTTTTAGTATACTAAGTATATGGACTGAAGTTCATAGTATTAGAGAGAAAGGATTTTGCTTGTGCTTTGAAAGATGTTAAAAATTCCTTGGATTTATTCTTCTTACAATTTTTTATGAAAAAATGTCATAAAATAATAGTACTCTGCCATAAAGAAAGACAAACTTTAGGCACTTGTAGGCAAATGGATGCGACTCAGCATAATGTTACATGAAATAAGTCACAAGGATTTTATTTAAAAAGAGTTATATGTCTAATCTCCTTTTCTTTCTGAATTTCTCCCACTTTTTCCATGTCAATGTTAAAATTGAGGACCATGAGTGAGGGTAATGTCACAGACACAATTATATAGAGAATAAACACACTGTCATCTTTTTATTAGCAACTTTCATTTATTTTAGTAAGTACATTTTTAGCTTCCACCTAATCATGTATCTACAGTTTAAAGTGGCAGCAAGATATTCAGTTACTAAATAGATTGAATTTCTTTTCATGCTAAGCATCAGGTTTTTTTTGTGTTTGTTTGTTTGTTTGTTTGTTTTTTTGTGGTACTGGGAATCAAACTTAGAAACTTAGGACCTTGTACTTGTCAGGCAGACATTTGTGACACTGAGCTATATCTCCAGTCTTAGTTTTGTTAATTTGTCTTTATTTGTTTCTTAAATATACCCAGTGATATATAATAGCTTTTATTTTGGCAGGGAGGGGAAAGAAAAGGTAAAAAAGAGAAAAGGCCCTCATTTGTGTATTTGCTGATTTCCATCGTGTAATGCGTGTGACTGCTAACATCATGGCGGATCTCTCAGACTACTGGTTTTATAGCACTGAATGGGGAGTTGGAGGAAAGTGTGCCTCAGAGCACATCTTAAAACAGGATAAGCAGCTCTCGAACATTGTGGCACTCAATGTGATGAATGTTTGAGCAACTTAGAAAACATTCAAAGAATTGCTTTACCTAGAAATTATTGTTGTTGTCATTATTATTATTAGTACACTGTATTTAATGTTTGTATAATATTTAATGCAGGGAATATCTATATCTATCTATCTATCCATCTATCTATCTATCTATCTATCTATCTATCTATCTATCTATCTATCTATCTATCTATTCCCTCCAGGTATGACCCCTAGTGACATAAATACCTCCCAAAGAAGACCTCTTGTGGAGGTTCTACCACCTCCTGACATCATTAACCTGGGGCTCAAGCCTTTTACCCAGCTTGGACTCATTGTGATCCTCCTGTCTCAGCCTCACTGCTGGGATTACAGGCATGTGCCACCATGCCTGGTCTTGGCGGCTGGCCTTGCAAGCAGTACCAGGGATCAAACCTGGGTTCTTGTAGCTTGGCAGGCAGGTGTTTAGACCATTGAGCCTTTACTATCTGAGCCTTTAGAGGAATTTAATATCAAAACTAGTCTTTCAAGATTAATCTTTTTACTATTTGATTTTTAACTTAGTTACGGAAGTTATTTATGTTTACCATCTTCTTTGGTGACAGAGTTTGCTGTTCCATATTCTGTTTGGTATTCATTTTTGTGTTTTTTGTTTTACATTGTTTTAATTTTTTGTTTTGTACGCATTGATGTTTGTTCACTGCATTGCCAATTAAGTTTTCTGAAATATCTGTGTCTCTTCGACCAGAGTGAGTTTTTGGGTCTTTTACCCTATTTTTTAATTTGGTTACAGTCATCTTGTCCTGGCCTATTTGCTTGAGTCTATTCTTGTTTAATAGAACTGTTTCCCTTTAGAGCATCATTTCAAACCATCAAATATGTTATTTTCTAAAATTGCCTTGTATTTCCTTAAAATCTATTTTTGTGACTCCTCTCACCCCTACCACTGTGCTTTGAGAGTTGTTCCTTTTTGTGCTATAAATTTTCTTTCACAGACTCATGCTGATTATGTCTCCCTTTGCTCATTTTTGAGTGAGGCCGAGTCTGCCCAGCTCTGGTGACCTAAGGCAGCTGACAGGCTCCTACATTCCTCAAGTACTATTGCCTGTGTCTCTGCCCCCAGTGCCCTGCTCCACATATGAGGTCAAACAGCGACTGGTCTTGGGACACACAGACAGATTCCAGGACAAGCACCCATGAAACAGCCACTCAACACATGTAATTGTGAAGTGACTCATATCACTTCCAGGTAAGGACAACATGCTTTGAAATGAGTAACCAGTCTTCTGTTTGCTGGTTATACTATTTCCTATTTCAAGTCTTATCATTTTGACTTTGTAAGTTTTCTCGATTCTAGAAGATTATTTTCTTTGTGATAATGAGTTTATAAACTTATTAAACTCTTCTGACCAATTCTGACACTTTTTTTGGAGATATTAATATGGATGTGAGGAAGGAGCTTTCTCTTTAATTTTTATGTTTATGTAACTTTGCTCCTAGTTTCTACATTTAAGAAAAATCACTTTAATTTGTTTGTTTAGTTTTCTACCTTATCATTTTTTGTATGTGCATCAAATTCCACATACACAATGAGGTAGTTTTTGAAACCTATTTCAGCATGATAGCTGTCATAGCCCACACAATATATTTTGTCATGTAAAAATGTTATGGATTCTTTTGCATCTCTAGTGTGACATACCAAGGTCAAGGACAGTCACCCATGCTTCCCTGAACTCACTGAAAATCTCTGCAAGTCCAGCATTAATGGGATAGGAGTTAATGATATTTAAATATATTGCCTACTCAAGTAGTGTCAACCTATTATCTATGCCAATTAAGAGGTGCAATGTCACAGAAATACAAAGTGAGCCAGAAACTATTTATGCATATTTTTTTATTCATATGCATTACCACTGTTTCCTTGCTTCATATTTACATAATTGCAATTTCACTTAAATTTATATGCAAATTAGGTTAGATCTCTGAAAATATACTAATTGTCTAAATTAACATGCTGGTTCACAGCCCTATTACTCCTTTCCCCTCAGCAGAACAAGACAACAATGTAGGACATAAAATTTGAAGTAGATAAAATCGAATAACCCACAAATACTTAAAAATTAACAAGTCTTCCATATGAATCTGTAAGTCCCCAAAGTGAGATGTACATGATTCTGCATGAGTCTATGTGTTTGCATTTTTTGAAAGTGTGCTTAACTCAGGGAGGCTGAGACAATAGGATAACAAGTTTGAGCCCAGCCCAAGCAATCTAATGACTTAGTGAGTCTTAAAATGTTAAAAAAAATTAAAAAAATATTAAAATATTTTAAAAAATTAAAAAAAAGCTTGGTATGTCTCAAGATATTAAAATATATCAAAATATTAAAATATATTTTAAAATATTTTAAAAAATGAAAGAGAGCTGAGGAAATAGCCCAGTGCCTCGTTGGTTCAAATTTCAGTGTTGAGAAAAGAAGAGGACTTGACCCTGTTGTATTGTTAAACAGTAGAGATACTACATAGTTTCATATATATATATTTATTTATTTTTGTATTTTAAGGAAGGGTCTACAGGGTGTTCAGGGTCTCACTACTAGATCGGACTCGTAGTGATCTGCCTGTTTGTAGCCTCCCAGTAGCTGGGATTGCCGGCCCGCACCGCCATGCCCATTCTCAATCACAGTCGCAGCGCGACCTGGGGGTGGAGCTGGCATGGCAGGCTTGGGAATCCAACCCTCCGCCCATGCGCCTGCTTGCAGGAACTTTAATCCGCTGAGCTATTTGGATGGCTCCTAAAGTATATTTTCATGAGCTATTTTAATCCAATTTGAAACTTTGATTGATAAATACATTAAACAATATATTTAATACTAAACCCTGCAATTCTATGATTATGTTCTATCCATATTTTCTTCATTTTCTGAAAATATTCACACATGTAATAACATTTCTACTTAGATCCATTTCTTTTATTATTAAATTGTGTTACTTTTTTCTGATTATCAGTGTATAATATCTATTCTACATCCTTGATCCATTGGTTTATCATTCTACACAAAAACCAAAGTTCAAATTTTTCTTTGCAAATCTTTCTTTTTATAATGGCAGTTCAATCATCCTGATATTTACATATGTTTTTCTTGCTAATAAATGTTTTAAAAATTTTTAAAAATTATTATATGGTTGTAATACATATTATATCCCTAGGAGTTGATACATATACATATTGCATGTTGAGTCAGAGTTAGGAGACCATTGGTATCTAGGTACAAGATAGCAATTTACAAACTTACAATGATGATTGCCATAGTTTTTTGATATTCATGACAACTTTGATCTTGACTCATACTTCTAATTTTCTTAAGCATTTGTTGTTACATTGTTCAGTTGTAAACTCTTCCCTTATCTTCAAAATACTCCATAAATATACTCCAAATAACCATTCTGAATTCAGGAAAGAAATGTTTTTTTATTTTCTAAAAATAATTTTATTGAGCAACAAATAGCAAAGAGTTTAAAAACTGATTAGTAGGACAGTTTCAACAATTAATACATTGCATATTGGTGTCTTCTTAGTGGTTATTCATAGTACAAGATGCAGACATGATATCCTGTCCACAAACACTATTAGAACAAATCTTTCTATTCATTGAATTAAGAGAAAGTAGCTGTATATATAGTCTAACTATTTTTTT
>NW_004524600.1:20215438-20234680 GCF_000260255.1 Octodon degus
TAACTATTTTGAATATACAGATACAAAATGTTCCTTCATTTGTATCCCCTTTTTTTGTTTAGTTTTGTCAGAGAAGGGTATTCCATTGTCATTTAAACATTGTAGGTGTGTGAATTCAGCAAAATATTCCAATATAGTCCAGACTCAGCACAAGCCCAGTCCCAGCAAGTGTGTGGGAGAGTTTCCACATTCTCCTGCGCCCACTGGACCCTTCTGGACCCAGCCTATGCCCAGTGCGTGAGAACTTCCGCCATGCTCATGGAACCCCTCCAGACCCAGCCCAAGCCCACTTCTGCAGCAGGAAGAAGCTGAGCAGAGCAGCCAGACCCAAGCCAGGCACAACTGGGTAAACTCAAACTTCATAGATCTGCACCTAAATTTCAGTAGGTGCTAAGGTTATAACTGCACCAAAGGTCTACACTAAAGGCCAGAGGACAGTGCTGTACAAAATGCGAAGAAACTTTTTAATGTAAGCTTGGCAAGACACATGTGCAAAATTTTCTTTTTCATTGGTTTACCTGTGGAGTTTTAGAGCTGATTTGGAGGAGCACGAGATGGTCCAGGGCTGGCATGGGCTTAGGCCCTGTGTTCTCCATTTTTGGATCCAGCTGCCCTGCAGTCAGTTATGCCCAGTGGCAAAAAGCTGAGCCAAGTTACTGAGACTAAGCTGCTGCCATTGCTCCAAACCCTGACTCTGCTACATACTGGACAGGCTCTTTAGTCTTTCTGTGCCTCAATTTCCTTATTTGTAAAATGGAGACAATGATCATACTTGCCTTTCAGGTCGGTGAAGCAGTAATTATTTATTTTTTATTTAAGTTTTTTCTTTCTAAAATGTTTTTGATACAGGGTTTCACTAAGCAGCTCAGACTCATAGTGATCCTCCTGTTTCAAGCCTTCCCAGTGCTGGGATTATAGGCATGCTCCACCATGAACAGTCTAGTGAAGCAGTAATTAAATAAGATGGTACATTGCATTTTTTTTTTTGTAGAGTGTGCTCTCATTGTTGCTACCAATTCTATGCATGTAAGACAATGTAGCAATAAAGGACCTTTATTGGCTTATGGTCCTGGGCCTGGATTATTCAGTAAAAAGAGCAAGGGGGACAGTGAGGACCACCACTTCTCATCTGCTTGGAATAAATTTCCAAAGCAAAGAAGGGAGATTTGTAGGTAGAAGGAAGAAGAAATGTTGGGTGAGTAAGAACCACACATGTCTCTTTCATAGGGGTAAAATTAAAGGGATCATAATGGGTAGGACAAAACACAGTTATCTTCATGACCAAAAGTATTAGTTTGTGAAAAACAGCTTAGTCTTGTTCCATGTGGCTCCTGGGATCAAGAATTGACCATATGGACAGAAGTTGCAGGAAATTAGAGTCTTTTAATTTAGGGGTAAAAGAGTGCGATTCTTTTCTTTTTAATTTTTAAGAGTAACTATTTGCAATACATGTAGTATTCGTGTATTCATCTTGGTGAATGCGTACATCTACACAATACAACTTGTTTCTTTTTACATTCCTTTCCCCTTCCCATTCACCTCACTTCTTGTGCCTCTCAGTTTCTTTCCCTACATTCATTTTTCTTGCTATTGGTATTTTAAGGTTACAATTATGATACATAATGTTTACATTCACTGTAGTTGTTAGATTCCTGTACATGGCACATCATAATTCATCTTCCTTTTTTCCCCTTCCCTTGCCCTTGATCTGCTACACCTCAACTGGGAGATGAACATTGCTGATGATGACCTTTAAACACGTGAAAAAGGAAATAGTATATTTAATGATAGGAGGGAGATGTAACAGTAAATACTTCTAATTTCATGACTCCTATAGGTGTGGGGCGTTTAGGCAATGAACAGGTTTTGAGGGATTGTTCTCTTAGAGGTTATATGACATTCAATCTCCCACAGTGCCAGTGATATGCTAATATATTTATCCATCACATGACTTCTCTGAGCTGTAGTCTGGATGTAATTTTATTTTTGTCTTTCATGTTTGACTCAACACAGTCTAATCCTTGCAAAACTATGTTTTCTGGAGATAGGGAGGGTCCCAAAACACAGGTAATTCTCAAGGCTGTTATTAGCTAATAATTTCAACAGGACTACTCAGCTTCTGGTATTATACTTCTGACTTTGGCATTAATGAATTTCCCCAAGGGAACAATTTAATTTATTAATCGATTTCATGTTAGGAAAATTAAATTCTTTCATCAGCAATGAGAATGGATGAATTCTTCACTGAGAGAAACATGTGGATGGGAATCTTGGTCATTTGCCTACTTATTACACAAATGTATATTTCATATGATACATTCCTTTAAATTTCTTATGAAAATAGGAAGAATATGAATTCAGTTTGTATTTCATTTTAGACTCTCTTGGCTGCTGCTACTCATAAGCTTTTCATAGTTTCTATCTTAGTTCCAATTTAGAGACAATTACCAACATAAATATCCTTTTGGAAAGTTTAAAATTTATTTGAATGAGATAGAACACTTTAATGAAATGAGAGCTATGATTATTTAGTAGGAAAGAGTTATGGTCTTTTGGATAGTTTTGTATAATCTTAAGCTACTTACTTAGTTTCAAAATAGGTTATGAAGAACCTGTCTGCCACACTTTTGTTATAAAATAAAATCATAGGTAATAGTTATGCTAGATTTTCTTTATTTAAAAAAATCCTTCTAAAATTCTTTGAAAACAAAGCAAAAACAAGACATGAGTCTAACTGCATTGTTCCAGAAGAGGGTATAGGAAGAATCTGAGTTCTTACTCCTCCCCTCTTCTACTGCTCCAGGAAGGCTAGACCTGCTCTTTGCAGTGGAATGTGAGCTCAGGAGAGGAGTATGAGTCCATGTCTTTCCTTGTGCCACTACCCCAGGATAGCCCAGCCTCATAGGGGACTCTGAGTTCCTCTCCTTCCTTCCTTCAGTGGTCCAGGACCACATGGCTGGTGAGAGAATTCTCAGATCACACCCCTTCCTCCACTGGTGGGCCTCAGGCCTCAGACCTGTGGAGATGCCATTGTCACTGTAGGATCCTGACTAAGTACACACGATGGACAGGTAGAACTAGAGGTATGGAAATATGCCATGCAACATTAGCAATAGGAGCCAACAGGTGATCTCTAACCTTTATTTTGGTTTTATTTTACTTCTGCTCTTCCTTTCTTTCATTAACTATCTCACTTGAGTTTATGATAATTTCATGCAAGTATACATTGTCACTTCTCTCTCTAGTTGATGCCAAAACTCCTATGCCTTCTCTTCCAATCCTTTGCTCCCGTGTCCTACAATTAATCAAAACCTGGGTAATTATCCTCAGTCCTCCAACCTTGCTCCTACTGTATTTAGCCTCACTAGTCTCTCCAGTCTACCCCCCATCTTCCTGACCTTCTTCCCATAACAGGTTAAAATCACTGTAATAATTGGAAAATCAGTGCATACAAGTTGCTGGTATAAGTTGGACTATATTTCTGTATGCCTTCCTGCTACAATTATAGATATCAGGTATAGTAAGAAGCCACGAGGCTGGGCAAACAGTTAAACAAAGGACAAAGACAAGGGAAAAACAACAGGTAAGCCACATGAAAAAGAATAAAACAATGCATATGAATTATAACTATCAACATAAATAGTCTCAAGTCATGAATCGAAAGAAACAGACTGCAGAATAGATCAAGAAGCAAGTTGCAGCAATACACTACATTCAATAAACACATTTTACCCAAAAATATGCATAGACTAAAAGTCAAAGGATGGGAAACAATTCTCCATGCCACAAGAACCAAGAAAAAAGCCAGAGCAGCTACTATATTTGCAGGCAATATAAACTTTCAGCCAAAACTGAGAAAAAGAGGCAAAGAAGGTCATTGTATACTTGTTTAGAGAAATCTCCAAGAGATAACAATGATAATTATTTATGCACAAACACAAATTTACCCAGTCACATAAAACAAATATTAACAGACATGATAAAACAAATAAGGACTATATACCCTAATACCCAACTCTTTGCAAATAGATGGATAGAGTAACTAGATGAAAAATTAGCAAAGAAATACTAGAATTAAAGCAAGTCTGTGAACAAATGGACTTGGTAAATCTCTACAGAGTGTTTCACACCAAAACATTAGAATACACATTCTTCTAAGCTGCACATGGAATATTTTTCAAAATAGATCATATATTAGTTGACAAAAGTGTTTAAGTAAATAGAGAGGAACTGAAGTTATCTCATGAATACCATCTGACTTTAGTGCAGTGAAACTGGAAATCAATGACAAAGAAAATCACAGAAGCTACATAAACACATAGAAATTAAACATAACCCTTTTGAACAATCAGTTGGTAACAGAGGATATTAAAGACAAAATTGAACAGTATATATGATTAGAGGATAATGTTTATATAGTATATTGAAATTGTGAGGTGCAGTGAAAGCAGTCCTACAGGGAAATTTATAGTGATGAACACACATAGGAAAACAGAGCAAGGTCAAATAAACAACCTAATGTTGAACTTCAAACTTCTAGAAAAAGAAAAAAAAAAAACAAATTCAAAGCTTATATGATGAAGGAAATTACAAAGAGCAGAAATTAAAGCAATAGAGATTAAGAAATCATTACAAAAAATCAGTGATTTAGAAAGTTGGTTCATTGAAAGGATAAATAAAATTGATAAAGCATTAGTCAACCTCATCAAAAGAGGAAAGAACACTACAAATTTAAGCAATGAGGAATTAAAAGGTAGAAATCACAGTGTTTCCACAGAAACCCAACACCTTCTCTGAAAACCTATATTCTAATGAGGTAGAAAACACAAGAGTGGAAAGATTCCTAGACATAATCAAATTGTCAAAACTAAACCAAGAAGTTATAAAAACTCTACATAACCTGATAAAAGCCATTATATTTGAAAATGTAATTAAAAATTTACCACCAAAGAAAAGTCAAGGCTCTACCAGATTCACTATTGAATTTTACAAGAAATTTAGAGACGAGCTAATGACATGAATGAGGAAACTCTTCAAGATAATTGAAAGGGAAGTAATACTTTCAAAATCATTCCTGGAAGCAAGTATTATCCTGATTCCAAAACCAGAGAAGACCCTAACCAAAAAAGAGAACTATAAGCCAATTTTCCATATGAATGTGGATGCAAAAAATCCTTAATAAGATACTTAAAAACAAAATGCAGCAAATCATAAAGAAGATTATACATCATAACCAAGTAGGATTCATTCTATGGGTGCACGATGATTCAACACATGCAGATTAATAAATGTAATGCACCATATTAACATAGTCAAAGGTAAAAAATGCATGACCATCTCAATACATGCAGAAAAACATTTGACAAAGTTCAACACCCATTCATGATAAAAACCCTACAGTAAAAATTGCAATAGATGGTCTTTACCTCAATCTTATAAGACCATCTATGACAAACCAACAGCTAACATCATATCAAATTATCAAATATAGAAAGCTTTCATTTAAAAGCAGGAACAAGACAAGGATGTTCATTATCACCACTTCTATTCAATATAGTTTGAAAACATTAGCCAGAGCACTTAAACAAGAGAAAATTACAAGAAGAATAAAGATAAGAAAGAAGTTAAACTATCATTATTTGAAGATTACATGATACTCTACATAGAAGATCACCC
The DNA here is from genome assembly GCF_000260255.1 of Octodon degus. Classification (NCBI taxonomy): domain Eukaryota; kingdom Metazoa; phylum Chordata; class Mammalia; order Rodentia; family Octodontidae; genus Octodon; species Octodon degus. Next base: position 20,221,115 of record NW_004524600.1, read on the forward strand.
AAATTCCACCAAAAATTTGTAGATTTAATAGCCAAACTAAGTAGTGTACCAGAAAAAAAGTCAACACTCAAAAACTAATGGGATTCCTATACACAAGAAACAAATTGACAGAGAACTAAATTAGGGAAAGGCACCATTCACAATGGCATAAAAAATGAAATACTTAGGAATCAATCTAACAAGAATGTAAAAGACCTGTACAGTGAAAATTACAGTCCCTTAAAAAAAGATCAAAGATAATATTTTTTAAAAATGGAAAGATATCCCTTGCTCTTGGATAGTAAGAACCAGCATAGAGAAAATAGTCATACTCCTAAAACTGCTACATAGATTTAATGCAATCCCAATCAAAATACTATTAGCACATGCATTACAGATCTAGAGAAAGCACTCCTAAGCTTCATTTGTAAGGAGAAGAGACCTAGAACAGCAAAAGCAATTTTAGTCAACAAAAGCAAGTCAGGAGACATCACAATCCCAGACCTGAAATTATACTACAAAGCTACTGTGATAAAATCAGTATAGTACTGGCAAAATAACAGACCCAAGGATCAATGGAATAACATAGAAGATGTAGGTGCAACCTCAAACACACTCAGCCACCTTATCTTTGACAAAGGAGCCAAACAGTTTCACTGGATTAAAGATAATTTAATAAATGGTTCTGGAAGCACTGACTTTCTTCATGCCAAAGATTAAAATTATAACCATGTCTATCACCATACACTAAGCTAAAGACAAAATGGGTAAAAAAGTTAAAATAGAAATACTGAATTTACTGAAAGAGAAAATAGGTAGAAAACTTGAAGACATAAATATAGGCAGAGACTCCATGAACAAAACCCAGACTGCAAGAGAAATACTACAACGAATCAACAAATGGGGATCTCACCTTATTAAAAAACCTTTGCACAATAAAAAAAATTACCAATAGGGTCAAAAGACCATCTTCATAGATAGTTAAGACAGTTAACATAGCTAGTTTCTCTTAGTTCCTTGAAAAGAAAGGCTTCTGCTAATGTTGTTTGGACAAGCTATCATTCCTATATCTTGTGCTCGCAATAGCTGCTAAGAGGACAGCACTATTCAATGTATTAATTATTGTAACTCTCCTACTCACCGGTTTTGAAACTCTGTTTTATTTTTATTTTTTCTCTTAAAAAAAGAATCTAGAGAAGAAGGTCTTGGAAAGGAAATCTCATAAGACATACTGCAAATAAATCTCAAAAGATTTATTTTGAGAATCCTTACTTTGGGAATTCCTGCTAGAATCCTTAGTCCTCCAAACCTTGTATATTTGTGTTGAGACAAGATAAACTGAAAATTAAACAGACATAGCTATTTAAATTTTGATGACAGGAAAAATGACTCAATTTTCTCTTTTTTTCATTGATTTGATTTTGTTCAACTCATATATTATTTCAGCATTTTACGGGGAGAAGTACTATAGCTTTTTGCATTTGCTGTGGTGACTTACAATTCCCCCCTCCCCGAGGCAATTGGTTATTGGCAGTACTCAGCAGGATTCAATGTCATATAAATACACTTAAATCTCCAAATGGATTTTTAAAAACTTTATAATATGTGAAATAATGCTATTTTTGTTCAATTTTTCTTCTTTTCCTCTTGAATTTAAAATTAAAATCTGAGCTGGGTGTGTAGCTCCACCCCTTTAATCCCAGCGTTCAGAGAGGCTGAGACAAAAAGATAACAATTTTGATCCTCATTTGGGCAATTTAACAAGTTAGTGAGATTTTATATCTAAGTAAGAAAATAAATAAATAAATGAATGGCTAGGGATATAGATCATTTCAAATGTCCTTGGTTCAATCCCAAGCAGCACACCTACACCTACTCCCCACCCCAACAAACCTGTTTGTAAAATAGAGGATCATTTGTGTTGTAAGTCAAGAAGACTGTGTGTGATATAGACAGAACAATTAGTGGTTTTGAATTTGTTGAGATTCTAGTGCTGCTTTAGAATTATAATTCTTTTGCAGCCTAAAACTTGATTTTTATGCAATATCAAAGATGCTACTTATTTACTCCAATGATTTTGAACATCAGTTGACAATGTATTTTAAAATTTTATACTAGGAAAATTTAGGCCACAAAATTTAAAATAAAAAAACTTTAAATATGAAATTTATGATTTAAACATGAGAATTTGTCTGCATCTTGACCTGTGTGTTTCTTATGATGTTCCTAAATTCCTAGTAGTCCTTGAATTATTGAATTTAGGATCTTTCTCTATTATTGGTCTCCATTTCTGAAAATCACATGTGGAATTTAGAAATGTAGACATTATCAATCTTCTTTGTAGACCTTCTGAAGAATAATATACAGAAATGGAGCTGTTTTTTGAGAAGGATTTCACTGCATCATATTTCATGCTGGCCTTGAATGTGCAGAGTTCCTCCTGCCTCAGTCTCCCACATGCTGGAATTACAGGCACGCATCACCATGCATGGACAGAAACAGAGTTTTAAAACTAATTATTTTTTAAAGTTTCCTGGTGATTATAACTATTTTGCATGCTTGGAAGCCCTTGCTCATTGCAATTATTAGGTTCCTTTTCTACACATTGTGCTTAATGAAGATTATACTACGTTTCCTTCTCCGGATTGGAAGTTTATTTTATTTTATTTTATTATTTTATTTTTTGACAGAACTGGGGATTGAACTCAGGCCCTTGCGCTTGCCAGGGAAGCACTTATTCTACTAAGCCACCTCCCTGGCCCCGAAAGCTTCTTATTGATAATACTTAAAATACAATGCTGAGTTGTATTTTTAAATGTTCTAAAATAACTTTCACAGGTTGAGAATTTAAAATCCTTTATGAATAACTGACTGTAGATTGTGTTTTGAATAACAGGAGTATGAGTGTCTTTATTAAAAAGATGCAGATATGCTTGTGATATGTTTGAAATGTTTCCTCTTCCATTTATCATTGTTAATAGGCAATATTTATTTGCCCTGGTGGCTGTTGTTCAGTCCCATGCATGGGCCCTCACAACCAGCACACAATCTAAGGAGTTTTTAAAAAAAATTCATAAATTCAGGTGTTATCCACCTACATCCCTGTCTAAATTCAGTGATGACTCCATCTTGAATTGAAGGAGTGATGATATTTTCGTATGATAAAAGACTGTAATATCGTCACGTGAAAGTTATAAAAACAAGCAAGAAGCCAATTGTCTTAGCTGCCTTTCTCCTTTCTGAAACACAAGAGCAACCACCTGCATCTTAGGAGAGGCTTAGTGTGGCTCGATTCAGAAGTGTCAGTCCACAAGTAGCACGCTAAAAATGGAAACTGCCTGGCAGAAAGGCCTGGTTGGAGGGAAGTGGCTCACCTCACGACAGCAAGGTGAAGACAGCGTGGAGGGAGGAGGCGAGGAGAGAGATGCACTGGCCAGGTCACATCCCCAGGACCACTGCTCATGCCCAGGCCCCACAGCGTGTGAGCGGTCAGTACATCAGCGGCCCAATCCGCTGATGGGTATAGCACTCCCGTGGTCCATTCACCTTTCCAACATATGGGATTTTGTGGGACCTACACAGCTTGAAATCATAGTACTTTGTAGTTTAGTGTGCTTTCTTTCTTTCTTTCTTTCTTTCTTTCTTTCTTTCTTTCTTTCTTTCTTTCTTTCTTTCTTTCTTTCTTCCTTCCTTCCTTCCTTCCTTCCTTCCTTCCTTCCTTCCTTCCTTCCTTTCTTTCTTTGTTTCTGGTGGTACTGGGGATGAGACTCAGGACCTTGCTCTTGCCAGGCAAGCACTTATTCCACTGAGCTGTCTCCCGGGCCCTAGGGTGACTTTGAGATTTAATTTTTATGTGCCATCACCATCACTGCTAGTATCTCTACTACCTGCCATTGTTTACTATATGCTCAGCGCTATGCAAAGTGTTTCAGGTACTCGATCTTACCTATCTATGGCTTTGGTGGCAACTCCAGTACTAGAAAGGAGAGAAATGAGCATCAGCATTTCAGTAATTTGTCTAAGCTGATGCAGCTGTAAGGTGGAGGAGACGGATTTAACTTGTTGTTCTTTGTCTTGTCTGCTCTTCTCCTATGGTAAATACTCCAAAATCAAAGAACAGTGTTCTCTGTTCTCTGCCAGGCTTTGTGCCTGTCCTTGAGGAAACAAAGATAAATACCTCATGGCTGCTACCCATGAGGAGCTTAAGTCGTGGAAAAGACTATTTCATGCAGCTTTCCTCTGATTGTTATTCCAGATTCTCAACTTGATTGGCTTGAGAGATGCCTAGGAAATTAGTAAAGCACACTTCTGAATGTTGCATGCTGTTTGGGTGGGTTCTAGAGGTGCGACATTAGGGATCATATCTGGTCCCTGGTCCTTCCCTTTCTGGCCTCTTCATCTTTCTGCTTCACAGAGAGCATGAGTCAAGCAGTTTTCCTACTGTGATCTTGGGCTGGGGATATGGCTCAGGGGCACAAGTGCCTGCCTGGCAAGTACAAGGACATGAATTTAGTTCCTGGTACCAAGAAAAGAAAAGAAATTCTGCTAGGACCTTCTGCCATCATGTTCCTGCCTTGGACCCACCTAACCATGGGCTGAAATCTCTGAAATCCTGAGCCAAAATAAACATCTCCTTCTTTAAGTTGCAGATGTCAGGTATTTTGTCCAAGCAACAGGAAGCTGGCCAATACCAATCTTAAAGTTATTTCTTTGTCTAATAAGTTTATCCCTTAATGAAGGTCACCAGAACAAAATTTGAATGTCACTGAAGTATGACACAGAAAGGATTATAAATTGCAAAGAATAAGTTATATAAGAACATCCCTTAGGAAATCATGAATGTCTAATACATACAATTTCATTTAATACTCTGAAAAATCTGATAGTATGCATTGTAAAAATAAGGTTTAGTGATTAGCTAGTTGTCTGACCAGTTTTGCATGTGGAACAACGGCTCTGAAGATGACAGTGTGCAATATAAGAAGCATTGTTAATTTCCTATCATCTTGTTTTGAAATTCTGTATCATTTTTTTATTTTACTTCTTATTTTCTTTACAAAAAAAAAGAGATGTAGCAAGGGTAAACGGGAGGCTCAGAGGTGAAGCAGTAGCCTAAATATCTAACTTTTAAGTAGAAATACCAGGATTTTAGGCCGATCTGGGGCATCAAAGGCTTTTGCTTTTCTATTGATTCATGCTGACACCCACATGTGCTAGTGCCTAATTTTTAGTCTGGTATCTTTAAAAAGAAAAGGTTCATCAGAGTATCAAGTGCTACTGTTACATACCAGGTAGATTAGCAGACTACATGTTAAATAATTCAGTACAAATTATAGAATAAGTAATCTTACCAGACAAGCTTTGTTAGGTGACCTCCATTCAAAGGTTGTATTTCACCTATTTTTTTTTTTTTTTGTCAATTCTTGGCAACAAAGTCTTCACTGTACTAGTCAGTGAGGAATCCACTGAAAGCTCAGAGGTCACAGTAAATGAGCACCAGGATGGATTTGTTAGCTTGAGACCACATAACAAATATATCATTACAAATGACCCAACACATACCATGTAAGAAGAACTATAAACATTTAATTTATATGTACCAATTTAACTTTCTACTTGGATTCCTAAGGACTTATTGGGATATTTAGCTTTAAGAGCCTAAGGAATCAACTTCTTTCTGTTTCTCTGGATTTCTCTTCCACACTCACAAGTCACTGTTTTGGTCACCACGTTCCTGTCCCACCCTGGCTTGCTTCAATTCCATCAAGTTTTTATTGCACTGACAGGAAATTCTTGGTCTCTGTCCATATGATTGTTATTCAAAGGTAGCGTAAGTCTTTCTCTGCTCTTCATAGAGTGGAATCTTATAGCACATAGCACTTTCTGTTGGGTAACTTCTATCGCAGCTCCTCTTGTTGGTATGGAACTGAAGCCCTGCCCTGGCCTGTAACTCATTTTCCATGTTGTTCTCTATGTCAGTAAGAAGGGATATTACTTATTTCCTCATATAAGATGAAATTACAAGTAAGACCCAAATAAAGTTAGGTGCGAATCTCATGTTGTATAGAAGAATGGATGTTGTAATGCTTCATGTTTAATTATTACTGCACAGGCACATTCATTTGTAGTTTTTCAGTTTTACTCTTTCATTGTGTTTTTCCTAAATATGTGACCTCAAAAAACAATCAACTCTCTTGCAAGAGTTAGCATGGCTTCTTTGAGAGCCGTGAAACAGTACTAAAATCTTTTCCTGTTTAATTGTCTCATGTTGGGCCTAAGATGGAGATGAACCTATAGGAAATTTATTAGCAATGCACTTGGGGTTCCTAATGTGGGGTCACTTTTGGGAAATGAGTTAAGGAGGGAAGCCAACAGGATAGAATAGGCCCTTAGGGTACAGTCATGGCAAAGCCTGGTTTAACTCAGAGGGAGGTTTTAAGCTGGTACACACTACTCACCACAGTTGTTACAAAGGGTTGGCCTTTTACACCTGTGCATTGACAAGTTTTTGCATAACTTCTTTAGCTATGTCAATTCTCCAACCAGCGGCGACTTGTGCAAAAATGTTAGTAGCTGAGAGCTCTGCCAGGATCTAGAGAACAGATCCATCAGGGGTAAAGATCGACCCCAACAGCAGAAGGTGGTATCTGTGATACTAGTGTTTCATAAAAAGGAAACAGTGACATAGATTCAACCATTTTTTTCTCAGTTTGGTCCAGCCATTCCTCTTTCTAATAGCATTAAGCTTGAATCTAACATTTCTCCCAGCATGAATGGTAATCTGATATCTGAAAAGAGTATATTCTGAGCCCTTGTATTTGTTGGCAGATATTTCTTTTCTTTCATTTCTTCACTGTCCTTCCCAGCCTCTTCTCTCAACAGTCAAAGCTATCACATTCTTTGATATTTTATAATAAACAAACTATGCACAGCGATGTTTTGACAACCCTCATTTTTGTGTGTATTTTATAATACCCTCACAGAATATGACATAATTAATGTGAAAGAGTGGAGCTGATGAACAGTAGTTTTTATTATTTTCAAATTTTTCTACCAAGATTCCAAGATTCCAAAAACAAACTTAAATGAAGTCTGCCTTTTTTCTGTCCTGAGTAGGGCAGTCATTCTTTTTGCATATTATCTATCTGAGATGTACAGCAGGATTAGAGTACTAATTCTGAGGCCAAATAATACATACAACTACCAGGTACATAACACACAGAAATCTGTCTTACAATATGGGTTTTACTAGTTTACACAGGTAGAAGAAGAAAGAGATGGGGACAAAGAATTAATTCTAAAGCAAAAGACAATATGCTTTTAAGGGATCAAAGAAGAGATTGATGGTAAAGTCAGAAACTGTGTAAATCTCTGAAGGCATTTGATATAATAATCACCACTAAGCTCTCATTAAGGTTTATTATGTTCAAGGTCATATCCTATGTGCTTTGGATACAAAAATGAGTGAGGATTAGTATCTGCTCTCAACCTCCAATGGTATCTATTCCTAACGCATAAGGAAGGTTTGCTTAAGGGGATGTAGTCTCAGAATGTCCACATGCATGCTTTCTGAGGAAATACTGTTCTTCTTTGACATAACTACTATTATAGGTTAGTTAAATATTTATATGATGAACAAGTATATATTGGGTAAGAAGTCTAATTATAACTGTCATGATATGCTTGTTATAACTGGGAGTATTTGCTACTCTAATTGGAGAAACTGGGGAGAAATTGATGAACTGGTAAGAAAGAAGATGAACTTGACAGCATGTTGAACGTTGTGTTTGTTGAGCTGGGCCAGAAAAATGTGCCCAGGGATAAAGTTTAGGAGATCAATTTTTCTTATTATGGGTTAGAACATTATGAAGGTATAGAATGAAAGATTTCAATGTATATTTGTTATATACAAAGATGCTTTGACTAAGGCATGCTATAAGAAAATGGGGAGTGGGGGAATGATCAAAGTCCCTGCTGTGTATTAGCAATGCTACTGGGAAATGTATTAAACTTTGCTTTTCTTTCATATTTTGAAGCTAATATTTGGCCTACTTCTATAATGAGAATGGACTCTTAAAACTGTGAAGTATGATGGAAATGTCAAATTATACAGTGTGATCTATCAAGGGTGATCAAAATAGGAAATTAGGAATTATCATAGATTTTTGCCTAAAAATCCAGTGATCAGAAGAGTACTAAAAACCTTACAAATTTTAGAAATAACAATTTTAATTTTAAAAAATCTTTTAAAAAATTTATTTGATTATTACAGGGTCTTGTTACACCCCCAGACTCATACTGATCTTCTTGGCTCAGCCTCCTCTGCACTGGGATTACAGGTGTGTTCCACAACACCTGGTTTTGGTGGCTGGTCAGGCATTGCATGTGGTATAGGGGATTGAACCTGGGTCCTTGCACTTGCCAGACAGGCCCTTGGACTGCTGAGTTGTCTCCCCAGCCAAATGAGAATTTTAAATGACCATGAGAATATTATGCATCATATGGGGAAAAATATCTCTTTCACAGCAAAATCTTGTGTATCTGCACCTGAATGAAGAAATTTACACAAGTACCTGGCCATGTAAAGAGTCAAATGTAAGTGGTGTATGTACACAAAGAGAAGAAATACTGATACTATTTAATCCTGTTGTTATTGAGTAGTATCAGTAAATTGACAGTATAATCTGTGATTTGAAATCTATAAAAATAACTATGTCGATGTTCCAACACTATAGGGAACACTGGATTTTGGGAGCAGCTATCTTTCAAAACTTGAATGTTGTGCTGAGATAAAAAGATGAAAATTCTATTTTACCCAAAAAGTTATTATTATTATTATTATTATTATTATTATTATTATTATTATTTATGTATTTAGTATAGAGTCTACAGCATCTCACTATGTAGACTGAACTTGTAGTGATTCTCCTGTTTTCAGCCTCCCAAGCACTGGGATTACAGGCATGCGCCACCACACCCATTCTCAATCACTGTCTCAGGGTGCTCTGGGAGTGCCCGGCATGACATACCTGGGATCGAACTCCAGTCCCTGTGACTGCCTAAGCAGGCACTTTAATCCACTGTGCTATCTGGCTGACCCTCCAAGGGGCTATTATTCTCAGAGAGTGTATTTACTATCTATGGAGCAAGAGATGCCAAGAGGCTTCACTGAGCATCTTTTCTTATGCTTCTTAGAGTGGGGTTAGAATGACAGAGGCAGATTGTGCCGATTTTATCTGCTTAGATGAAGGATGTGACATTTTGGGGGCTTTGCCTAGATGTCTTGGCAGTGACCTGCTTTTTCCTAAAGGAGGTTTAAGGAAAGGGTGGAAAGGATGAGGATGCCTGCCCATAGCACTTGGCTGTCAGTCCTGTCACCCTCTATGCCCAAGAGATTGCAGGGCTACTGGGATTCTTTGAAACAAAGGCCACTAATCTGCACTTAGTTTAAGCTACATCTAGAGTTCTGAAAGTCTTTATTTTATTTTTTTCCTTTTCTGTACTAGGAATTAAAAGTGTCATGGGTACTCTACTGCTGAGCTCCACTCCTAGGCTCTGGAAGTCTTTTAATGAATGAATCAGTCAATCATTAGACATTTTTAAGCATTTTTTTTCTTTTTTTAAAGAGTACAAATTAGAATTAAAACAGAAGAAATTACAAGTGATACAGATTTTCACTTAACAAAGTAATACAAATTTCACAACAGTTGTTGTAATACACAGTGTCTTCCAACCAGATATTCATATTACCATATAATATGTGTAAAACTGGAAGAAGAAAGAAATGTATACAAAATTAAGGAGACAAAAAGCACAAACAACTAAAAAAAGGAGACGAAACAAATTAAAGTATTATCTGCTTCTTTCCATAGACCTGCAGAAATGCACAGTACAGTTGTCAAAACCATCCTGCTTACATATATAGATAAATCTTTTCTCCCCACTCCCTCTCCTGCCCTTCTTCTCAGCTCAATAACTCTTTACTTTTGAGTAAGTTCATTCCCTTTTTACCAGTGTCTATTGTACCCTTTAGATTTCATTTTCCTCTTTCAGGTTCTCACACTAAGGAGACAATATGATGTTTGCACATGTGGGTCTTTTTAAGCATTTCTTCTGTACCTAGGGATTGTGCTTGTCTTTGGTGTGAGTATAGCTACCTATTTTCTTAATAAAGTACCTACTTGCTTAATAAAGCAAGTACCTTTATTAATAGATTGTTGTTGGACTTTAGGTATTGATATCAAAGTAATATTACCCCACAAGTCTCATTATTAAATCACTTTGGCTGCTTTTGCTTTTAGTTGCAATTACTCGACCCTCCCTCTTTTGTAAGTAACAATAATTTTTAGTGAATAATTGAGAGCAACAAATCTGACACAAACATCCCGTGGGCAAGACCTATTTATTTTCACACAACAGCTTAATGACTTTCAATTCTGGTTGTATGACAAGTAGAGAAAAAAATCCAAATACCTGACCAAATTATACATAATTGAGGACTATGACATCTTAGGGAAATGCAGTTATACTGTCAAACAAGAGCATTTTAATTCACAGAAACTATAATTTCCTTTTTTCCCCTATTTCTACATCATGCTGACTTTTATTATTTAAATAAGGCCTTTTTTCAGAGGTTGTGTACTGGCCTATGAAACAATGTAATCATGCATCCTTAGATTGGACTCCATTTATCTCAGTGTCCTAACAGCTTCTCTGTAGTGTTCTGTTTAGAAGGAGTATGAGACAAGGGGATATTTGACACACTCCAGAAAAAACATGACATAATATCACTTTGATCAACAAAACAACCCTACAGCACTTTCACTGTTTGGAGAACAGCTCCAGATTCAAAGATAAAAGAGATATAACTAATTCTCCTGGGTTATGTAATAAATATTAGTTGATCATCTACTATGTAGAAAGTATTGTGGTATGCTCTGAGAATTTATCAGTCAACACAATTCTCTGTTCTCAGAGAGCTAATATCCTAGCAGCAAGGTACCGAACACAAATAACTAGATTATGTAATACTGAGGAAACTGAATGCTAAGAAACTCCAGAGCAGGGTTCTGGGGACGGAGATAACCAGATGAGTTACATTTTAAATATAGTGGTGCTGATAGGCTGCATTGAGATGCTAACAACTGTGCAAAGAAATGAAAGTGAGCATGCTAGTGTCCTAAGGCTGCCACAACAAAGCACCACAATGAAGAGGCTACAAACAAGGAGCACTGAAGTATCTCATAGTCCTGGAAGCTGGGTGTTTGATATCAAGCTATTGACAAGGCTCTGCTCCCACAAGTAGCTCTAGGGAAGAGCCTCTTTGCCTCTTCCTGGTATCCAGTGATTACCAGCAGTACTGGGTATTCCTCAGCTCCAGTCTCCAGCTCTGTCTCCTCACATAGCCTTCTTCCCTGTGTGTGTCTCTGTGAGCCCATTTTTTTTAAAAAGAACACATCATATTGGATTAAGACTTTCTCTGAGGACCTCATCTTAACTTGTTTACAAATTCTCCATTTACAAATAAGGCCATATTCATAGCTAGTAGGTACAGGGAAGCAGGATTTCATATCTGTGAGGGACACAATTCAACACTATAATGCTGAGTCAACCAGCCATGTGGGCAGAAATGCTTGAGCCCAGAACCCAGTGTAAGTGTTCCAAGAAAAAAGCACAACTGGCAATTGAGAAACACCAAGGAGGCTGTTTTTCTGTTACAGTGTGCATGAGCGAGGGCAGAATGAGATGCCATCAGAGGAGAGCCAGGGCTTTGGAGGCCATTTGTGAACTTTGCTTTTTAACACAGCTGAAAAATATCTCTGGTGTTTTGGTTTACATCTGTAAAAGTCACACTGTCATGTTAAAAATTCCAGAGGCAAAGCAGGATGCCAAGAAACTGATCAGAAGTATATTGTAGTTCTCCAGATGAAAGAGGACGGTGACTTGGACCAGGGTGTTGTGAGTGGATGATTCTAGATGTATTTTAAGGATGAGTTCAAGGGTTTCCTGATAGTTTGGGTGTAAGGAAGAATCAAGTCTGACTCTAAGGACATGATCTACTGGAAGGATGGAATTGCAGTAAGTGATCAGGGCTGCCTTCTGGAATGGCATGTGTGATGGCAGGATGGGATGCTCCCATAAGGTGGTGACATCTTTGATGTGTCTTTTTAATAACGGGATGCAGATGCTGGATAATCAGTTGTGTATCAAAGGCTGGAGTTCAGGGGAAAGATCTGGCAGAAGAGTGGCCTCTCTTCAGAGTATCTGTGCAGATTAGGGAAAGGTACCACTCTGCGGCAGCAAAGCTTAACTCTTGTTTGTGAAGCCCTGCTTCTTGACCGCTGGGGGCATTCACACTGTACTAGCTCTGATTTCACCATAGTGGGCAGTGTGCCCTTAAAAGTCATTTCTTTCCTCCCCTCTCTGTAGGAAGCTGGACCCTAGTTTCATTCCTCTTGGGCAGAATGACTTTGGACCAGTGTGAGGAGGGTAGGAAATTAAAGCAGGGGAAGCAAAAGACTGATGCTATGCTATTCTTCATAGGGAGTCAGAAGTTCTTTCCTTCTTTGGCCATGCCAAGTAAGGAGAGGCTCATAGAGGAAACCAGGCCACACCTCCTCCTCCATAGCTCAGAGTACGTTCCAAACATGCAAATCATTTCCTTGTTTTCCAGGGAGACACAGAACTTCATTTCTGGTCATGTATTACATAGTGACATTTTAATTAACTGTGAACTATAGGGGTGAGGGTAGTCTCATAAATTGTAATGGAAGTGGAAAACTGCTATTGCCAGGGATGCCTAACATGGTGGTATAACACATGACTTACAGGTTGTGGGGATGCTACTGTGCTGCTAAATATAGAAAAAGATAATACTATTATGTACAATGTATAATAATTGATACTGATAATGAATAACTGTGCTGTATATTTATGTGTTTTTATACCACACGTTTAATGGTTATTTTATTGTATTGGAACTTCTAAAAAAAGAAATTTGACTATAAGACTATGTTGGGTTATGCCATACATGTTGAGTTTACCATGTTTTGGTTGTACCAGAGGCTATAATGAGTAACTGACATATTATTTAGGAAGTTCTATTATATGCACAACAGGAAAAAATTGCCTAAGGACATGCTTCTCAGAACATGTCCCTGTCAGTAAGTGATGCATGTCTATACACTCATTTTTAGTTTATGCCTGAAAGATGCTCAGTGGCTATTTACTAAATGTTAGGGTTATAAAATTTTGATGTTAAAAATGAATCTAGTACCCTTTGAGGCTACTGAAGACTCTAAGTCAGTGTTCTGCTAAGAAGTGAGGGACCCCCGCATACAGGGAATTTATGCATGGTCTGTTCTGTGCAACCTTCGCAGGGCGATTGGACTTAAACTTCAGACAGGATCTTTCCTGGGATTGTGCCACCACGGCATTGTACTGAGCTTGGCATGCTTACCAATTGCCCTTCTTTTGACATTTAAGTGAAAAATAGCTATTAATTTACACTTTCCATTTTGAATTGACTGTGTTACTGGCTTTCTAATTGAAGCTGCAGTATACAAGGAGTGATATATCAAACAAAAA
>NW_004524600.1:20235215-20248996 GCF_000260255.1 Octodon degus
AAAAATGCTGTCTATATTATTTAGCTCAATTTTTATTTCTGCAAGTGTTTATTCAATGACACTGGTGAGTGGCCTGGGCACAGAGTTCACTCACTATGTCCCTTTGGTAGAAGAGTTGGTCTAGCAAGTCAAGGCCAGCAGCGCTGCTTTGATGCTGGCTGTATTGCCTCAGTGGAGGAGAAAGGGCAGCTAATGAAGAGCTCAGAACAAGGCCAGACATCAGTCTGATAAGAGAGAGGAGAAGTGTCCTTATTGAAGTTTAACTCTGGCTTTGCTTCATTTCCTTTGATGAAGCAGATGTTGCCTTAGTAAATATAAGCAAATGAATATTATTAGGGAAAAGATTTCCTTTTTTCTTCTGTGTTATGAGAGGAGTAGACATTGTCAGCATAAATTCTTCACAGGCTGAGAATATTTCCTGGTGTTTAGTGCAACATCACATCACATCTAAAGCATCTTCATTATTATTCAGGTGGAGATCTGCTTGTGTGATGGAAGATGAAAGATGGAATTTTTGTAGCTCAATTCTTTTCCTGAGTCGTGCTTGAACTGCCTTCTTTATGTGTTGTTTTTAATGGCAGCCTAAAAGACCCCATTATAGCAGCTGTGGAAATACATTGTTGAAAGGAAGAAAGAAAAATTTTGCCTGTTCAGCACGCATAATAACTAAGAGTAGCGTGTGGCTGTGAACCGACAGACACCAGGCCAGTGTGTGCTGGGAATGGTCAGTAGCCCTAAAGTTCTTGGATAAGATAGTAAGAAAATGAAAGAAATTTATCTATCACCATTCCACTACCATGAAATGTGACTGTAATGAACATTTAGGCTGTTGCTAGGTTTAGTTTACTTGGGACAACCATGAAGCAAAGTTATTTGTTATTATAGAATGTCTTACAGTATTTAAAATGAAACAATTTGGTAATGATTTAGGAAAACCATGGTTGGAGCAATTCAGTATTCTCACATTTATATCTTGTTTCATAGAACATTCCCTGACTTTTAAGAACACAAAACCATAATCATTACCATTATTTTTTTGTATATATACACTTGCCGCCCAATGTGTAAGCTAGAAATCAAGTTGAGCTGTGTACAGCTATGGAGGTGACTTTTAGTTTTAAAGAAAAATTCTATCCAGATTGGTAGATATTTGATGTATAGAACTTATTTATTTATTTTAACTAATTAATTAATTTTTATCTTTAGTATAGGGTCTACAGAGTCTCACTACATAGATCAGACATAGTGATCCTCCTGTTTTTCAGCCTCCTAAGCATTGGGATTACAGGCATACACAACCACGCCCAGTCTCAATCCCCATATCAGTGTGCCCCCGGGGGTGGAGCTGGCACAGCACACCAGGGATTGAACCCCAGCCGCTGCGCTCTGCCTAGGCAGGCCAACCGGATGATGTATGGAATTTAGTAGTGAGTGGGGTGGGAAGGCCATTTGTGAGTGATATGGGATTTTTTTAAAAAAGGGAGAAAGAAGATAGCAACTTTTCTGGAAGAAAAAAAAAATCAAAATTTATCTTCTTTATTAGAGCAGGTTGATGGAGAACAGCTTTTATATTTGTTTTTAAATTGTGGGAATTTATAAGAAATACATCCATTATTAAAAAGTGATCTTCCCCCAACTGTCAAAAAGATACATCTTTTTTTAACCATATGGAAGAACTCCAAGGTTATCTAATGTCTCCTCTTGTGTTGCAGTTTATATCTAGTTACCCTCCCCCAAACTTCATGAGATCATTGTCAGGGCTTTTGGAATGTAATTGCATTGGTGTTCTAACAGGCTTGTACTAGAAGGCAGGTCACTGGCTTCTTAGGGTGCAGTACATCTCCCTTTCAAGGTCTTCTCTTTACTTTCTGCTTCCTGGATGTCACAAGGTGAGCAGCTGTTCCTCTGCCATGTCCCTATGCCACGCTCTTCTTTCTTGGGGGCAGTAAAATATGGACTGAATTATGAGTCAGTGTAAACCTCTCCTCCTTTAAGTTGCCTGTGTTTGGTATTTGTCCCAGGCATGAGGGAAGTGCAGTGTGAGAGTACAAAGATATTCAGAGGGCTTTGTCCTCCTAGTCAATAAAATAACCTTGTCTTCTCAGTAGTGGGGATTGCTAATAATTTACAAATCATCAGAATTGAAAACCAGATAGAACTGGTCTTTAAGAGCCGAAGGTTGCACAGGAGCCATCAGGTGGGATGACCATTGTCCCTACCTGCTGTGGCACCCAGCAATCCTGCTAAAGCCATCTGTGGGTGTCAGGGGGTAGGTAAAGGGCTAAGCAGTTGCATGATTGCACTTTGTACCTGTTCTCATTCTCCTCCATAAGAGTGGGTCTTGAGAGGCTTTCAGAGTTCTTCAGTAGAGATTTGTCACAGGGACAGTGCATGATTCAAGGGGACTCTGCTGACTGCTGCCAGTACACAAGCAAACATGGGTGAGTGTGGTGCCAAGCATCTCAGTGAGACAGTCACATGCAGAGCTCTGTGCCTCAGCAATGGTGAGGACCACACACCATTGTTGGTGTCTCAAACATAGAGCATGGGACTGCCTTACACTTACACACTGTATTTCCCACAACTAAATGATTCCGGAGTTCTTTGAGGGATGTGGGAATGGCTCAGAGACAACAAGCATTCAAATGACCTTGCTGTTGATTATGAGGGTAGGACCTGTGCAGTAACACACTGCAGAGGAAATGAACCAAGGCTGGATAAAAGAGTGTTCATTTGGCAATAGCACTGAAATTCTGTGGAGTGACTGAAGCCTCTGGCGATGCAGAGTCTTCTTGACCCCAACTTGGGAGAATGATAAAGCAAGTGAGATAAATATTAACATTTGAGAAATCTGAGGAAGACTACATAGAACCTGTAAGACAAATTATTAAAAAAAAAAGCTAAGAGAAAGCACAAAATAAAATAAAGTATGTAGAGAGGTCTAGATCCTGTCAAAGATCTGGAGAATATCATATATTCAAAAAGAATGGCTTCTCTCTCATTACTGAATTAGTAATAGCCAGAGGCCCACCTCTTCACCTCTGAGAAGAGAGAAAGAAAAGCATACTTAAGAAATGTGAGGGAACATAGTGTCGTGCATTGACAAAGAGGGTTAATTTATTTAAGCTGAAGATAATAAAAATTGAGGTGAGTGGCCTGAAGCAGTTCCCAGTTTGCAGAAGAACGAGGTTTGAAAAATTTGAGCTTTTGTGTGAGTTAGTTAAGTGGCAAAATGCCTGATTTTACCAGAAGAATTCATTTCAAACTAAACTCAGTGCATTTATTAATATTTAATTCATTGGGGGAGTGCATATTAAGCCCTGTGTGCTTATGGTGAGAGCCCCCAACCCCACCACTGTCTTGCATGCTATGGCTGTCTTTTCTTCGCAGCACCTAATGTGGCTCTTAGCACATAGCAGACAATACAGATAACTTCATGGAGCTATCAAACCCATCTCTTGCCCTATTGTTTTGTATTACATCCTTTTTACATATGAAAATCCTCATTTCCACATGTTTTTGGGCCACCTTTACTCTCTTATTCTCTCTCTCTGTGTCTCTCTTCTCTGTCTCTCTATCTCTGTCTCTGTCTCTGTCTCTCTCTTTCTCCCTCCCTTCCTCCCTCCCTCCCTCCCTCCCTCTCTCCCTCTTCTTGTTTTGTACTTTTAAAGCTAAAAATGATACTTTGATGAAATTTTTGAAAGTTCCTCATAGAATTGCTGAGTAGATTTTAACAAAACTTGGCAAAGTTATTACAGCTCTTTGTGCTGACAAATCTACACGCTGGGGCTATAGGAACAGGAGCTGCTTCAGCTTTGCAGGTGTGTCTGAGGTGTGTGAGCAGCTGCTTTATGGTAAGCTACTTAGGTTAGGTTAGAAAGGAGTCGACACATAACATCCTCTTCTTTCCACTTTCGGAGTGATTACTCAGGAATCAGAGACAATAATCCAAGTAATATCTTTTCTTTCAATAAAGGTAAATTTGGGCATTTGGCTTGATCTATAGTGATAATTGTTATGCAAATTCTGATTTGATGTTTTATTATCCATACCATTATAATAAAATTGAATCTATGAACCTAAAATTGAAGATTTCTCCCTGAAAATAAAACCATGTTAACATACTGTGATGCAATCTTATATAACATGATAGGAAAGAATGCTTCCCATGACCAACAGGCTGTCAGTCACTGATCTCATCTGAGAGATTAGAGGCCCCAGATGTTTAAGGCCCCCCTAGTATTTTCACACAAGGAGTATTCTCTCACAAGAAGTACCAAAAGTAGGAGAAAAGTATAGAGAGTTGAATACCAAAGCTTATGGCCATCGAGAGTTGTTACTGCATCTCTTAGAGGGACAAAAATCTTACCTTCTCCCTCTGAAAGCTGATCTTTCTGTCTTCTTCAGGCCCCTGGAAGGCAGTATATATTACACAGTGCATCAGAACTGCAGTGTCAAATCAATTTCTAAGTCCTTGCATTATATAGGGGTAATAGTCATTCTAATTCTTATACCAGGTTATATCCAGTCTTTTGATTAACATCATTTCAGATTAGTTGTTCAGAGAGATCATATGGTAGCATAAATGAATTCCACATTTTTGTGATGGAAATATGAAAATCCCCTCCATTTATGGGTTTTCCTTTTCAATGAAATTGCCAAGTCAAAGAAATATCAAAATCACCTTGCTCATATCTAAAATCATAAGATGTAAGCCCTGTACATTAAAACTTAAAGAAATTAATTTTCAAAATTATGCCTTCTAGTCTTTTTTAGTTGCAGAGGCATCTACTACACAATCAAGATGAAATGAAATTCCTTTCATGAACTGTAGTTTGAGCTGTCTTGTATTGAAATAAGCTTTTTCAATCCAAAATTTCTCTTTATCTAAAGGGTTTTTTGAAAAATTTTTTTGGCGTATTTCAATTTACATGCAGTCATAAGAAATAATATGGAGGGATCTTATGTATCTTCACCTACCTTCATGCAGTGATAACCCGTTATGCAGCAATAGTAGAAGTCCAGGAGCCTGACATGAGCATTAGCATGGTCCCCAATGTTGTCTAAATTTCACCCGCTTTTCATGCCCCGTGCATGTCTGCATGTCTGTGGATCTCTGAACATTTGTGCAGCCACCGCAACATGCAGGATGGCACTGTTTCATCAACCCAAAGATTTCTTACGCTACTTCTTTGCAGTTACACTTATACCTTATACCCTACCTCAGCTTCAACTCTTGGCACCCTCTAATCTATTTTGTTGCTATAGTTGTTACTTAAGGTGTGTTATATAAGTGAAACCATATTGTATGTGACCTTCTTAAATTGGACTTTTCACTGAGCAACAGTGTTTTGACATTCATTTAATTTGTTTAACATCTCAAGTCCCATTTGTTTTTCTTTCATTTTTTAAAATTTGATTTGCTTTTTGCACATTTGGTTTGAATAAACTTTTTAATTCTCTGGGATAGATAGCTAAAGTGTTATTGGTTAGAGTAGCTGTATCATTTTATATCCCTACTGGGTATGGTTAAGGGAAACATTTTCAGCAGCATTTGGTGTTCATTTTAGCTATTTTGAAATGTTTGTTAATTACTCACTAAGCCTCAGATTTGTGTTCCCTGAACACAAATTAACATTGTTGAATATCTTTCCATATACTTTTCATATGTTCTGGATAATTTCTTTAGTGTAATGTTTGTTGATATAGTTCTCCCATTTTCTAATGTATTGCTTGAGCATTTGTTTTTATTTTTCATTGTTGAGTTTGGAAAGTTTGTTACACATTATAGATGTGCATCTTTTGCCAGGTAGTGGTCATGTGCCTCATTTTTAAAGTTGAAAGGAAATAGTACACACTTAATATTACAAGACTAACTTTACAATTACAAAATTTAAGGCAACAAGCAAAATTTGTGATTCCAAGCAACATGCTGCTAGAACTTAAGGTTTCATCTAACACAGACCTCTGTTATTGCTGTCAAAGATCCAAAGAGGGATTCCAGCATGTTTAATGAAAAGAAGATAGGCAGCCACAATCTCATTTTTAGTTTTACTGGAATTCCAGTGGTCCAGACACCAGGATTTAAATTTAAATTCAACTGTGAGAAATTGTTCATCAAAATGTTAGTTTGGCAACATGCATTTATCGTAGCTGGGGAGAAACTCCACCTGTCTATGAACAGGTTTTCTGCCTCAGTGGCTGCCATATTTATACTCCTGACTATAAAACCTGCTGCCTGGGAGAAGTTTTCCTCTGTCCCTACATTTTTCTCCCTTAGCTCATGAGTTGTGAAAGCTTCATTTCCTCTAAAGCCTGACCCTTTAGTAATCCACAGATGAGGGAGTCATTGTTTAGAAATTTATTGTTCAACTATTTTTGCATTTGCTCTTCTTATTCAACAATGCAATTAGAAATCCCAGCAAGTAGCATCACCCTAATCCATTCTTTATGATAGCTATACAATAGTCAATAGTATAAACATAACCATCTCCAAACCTCCCTGAGTCAATGAGATGTTTTTAGCGGAGGTACAGATCCACTGTGGCCATTCTTGGTGTGTACCCCTTTGTGGCACTTCTCCTAGGATGTGGGAAACGCCTGTAATTTGAAGATGGCAGAGGATGAAATGCCACATTTTTATATTATGTAAGACCATCTTTCAAACATATTTATTCTTGCAATGCTTCTTGCTGGCTTCATGTTAAGTGACCATGTTAAGGAAGCCTGACTGACAGGAACTTGGGGGCCTGCTTCAGTTGGCCTTTGAGAGCTAAACAGCCTCTTGCCAATGACCAGCAGAAAGCCAGAGACCTCAGACCTCTAGACTCAGATGAATTAGTTCTGCCTCTAGAGTGAGTGAGAGAGACAAAAGCAAATTCTTCCCCAGTCAAGCCACCAGATGAGAAAGTAGCCTGGATCATACCTTATTTGCATCCCTGTCAGACTGTAAGTGGATGACACAGCTATGCTACATCTCAAGCCCTGGTCCACGGAAGCCAGAAGATAAAAAATGCACACTGTTTCATGTCACTAAATTTGTGATAAATTGCTGCCCTATAGCAGAAAACTAACATGACTCCTCCTTCAGTTCTTTTGTTATCTTACTAGAAATGATGCTTAAGTGTTTTTTTAAATGTATGTTTATATAATGATGTCTTTATTTTATAGGATAGATTTTTTCAGATGCATGGTTACTGTATTTTATTTTTTATTATGTTTTAACAGTGCTGAGAATACAGCCCAGGGCCTCACTCATGATGGGCAAGTGCTCTACCACTGAGTTATATCCCACTGAGTTGTATTCTTTCTAGTTTTAATAGGTGGTGTTGGATTGTTTTCCCAGTAAGCTCCAAGGATTCATATTTTGCTACAGTGTCGAGGGAGTATGCTTTTTCCTCAATTCTCAATTCTACACTTGGATCCCCTTAGAGCTTATAATTTTCCAGCCTCAAAGACATAAAAAAGATATTATATTACTACTTTAATTTAAATTTCACTGCCTACCAGTGAGTTTGAACATACTTTAGTATTTCTTGGGCACAAGGGCTGCCTATGTTGAGAACTGACATCCGTGTTTATCCTGTCATTTTCCTCTATGCTGAGACTAAATGCCTGACAATGTCAGTTTAAAGGAGGAAAGATTTTGTTTGGCTTAGTAATTATTGGAAAATCTCAGCTATCATCCTACACTAGTAGGGCAGAATCTGTATTTTAACAAAATCCCAGGTGAACTGTATATACACCAGTATATAAACCTGTGGCTCTGCTATAAACTGTTTCAGGGGAGAGAAAACTTGGAAGACATTTCTCCCAGGTTTTCAAAGATACTGGTATCTCCAGAGTTCCATGCAGTGTTCACTACAGTCATTTAAATTCTTTGATTATTGTTGATTTTCAGTTTTCTATAATTATGCTTGTAATAGATTTATCTTTTTTAGTAACTTTTTTAAAGACCAGCTTTCCAATTCTATGTTAGCTTGTTTATTTCAGCTTATGGTTGGTCTAGTATTTCTAGTTCATTTTGATTTAATTTTTATCTCTAATTTCTAAATAAATATTAAGTTGTTTTCCTTTTGATCACAAAAAAACCATGTCAGGTTATACCTTGAGTACAATGGATTTTGTTATTTTTGGCCAGAGTTTTCCTTTCAAATTCCTCTGGTTTCTCCTTTATCCATATGTAATCAAGAATTGTGTTTATAGATTTTTAAGTA
This sequence comes from Octodon degus, assembly GCF_000260255.1. NCBI lineage: Eukaryota > Metazoa > Chordata > Mammalia > Rodentia > Octodontidae > Octodon > Octodon degus. Next base: position 20,243,432 of record NW_004524600.1, read on the forward strand.
ATTAAAATATTTTATGTGTTGCCTGGCAAGTGCAAGGGCCTGAGTCTAATCCTTGGTTCTGCCAAAAAAATTTATGTGATTGAATTATGATTATAATGCATCCTCTTTACTTTAAAAATGATTAAAATTTTATTCTGCCCAATTATGTATTTGAAGTTTGTGAATGCAAAATTTATGAATTTTTATATATACCAAATTAATGCTCAATTCCTTCTTCTTTACTTTTTAATTTTATTCTTGCCTCAGATGTGTATGGAACATAGTTCTTATTTAGTACTACAGCTATAGATACACATACCTCGCTCAGTGGTTGCTCATGTCTACTCTTTTATCATCTTCTACCCCGAGGTCTCTGACCTGTTATTTCCCTTCGGGTGATAACGCATGATGCAGTCTCTTGATTCTTTCCAGTTCATAAAGTTTTCTAGGTGTGCCTTCTTTTATTTCTTTTCTTTCTGATTTTTAAGGGTCCACACTGTGTTTCTAATGCATTAGGCCTCCCTCTTCACCCACTTGACTTTCTGGATCTGAGATCAGGACGTATTTTCCCATTAGCAGCAACTGTGCCTGAGCCACAGTTGTCACTGTCTTGTTTTCCTTCCGTTCTTGGCACCTCATCTTTGCTGTGTCACTGCCAAGTGTGCAACTTTCACACATTTCGTGAGTACTGCCCCAGAGCAAGGCAATAATCCCTTTTCTAGTATAATAGCCTCCCTAACATAGTACAGTATAGATTAATATGTAACATAGACTTAAAATAGCTATAGTGGCTTTGATACATAATGTTATACATATAGTTATGTAAACAATAGTTATGTGATAGTTACATATACATAATGGTTAATATAATCATATAGTTATAAAAATATTTTTAAACTCCTCCATTTAATTGAATATAACTGAGATTGTTCAGGTCTTCCAAGGTGATTTGCCACTTGCTTTTTAATAGGTTCTCTCTACATGCCTTTCAGAATGTTCTTCTCAGTCGTCTCCTGGACAAGAGCTTTCCTCTGGGGAAGCCTTGAAAATTGCTTCTGAGACTTTGACTATTTTACTTTATTAGATTTCAATGGGCTTGTTATACTCTCCAAATCCAGTGCTAAAATACCTGTTCTTCTTCAAAACTCCTCTGTATGAGAGAAGTTAGATATAGGCTCGTCTGTTTTCTCTAACCTTACCTTCAGGGTCTCCTTTCTTCCTTGGTATCTGTCTAATGTGCAGACACTTCATCTGTGCTTTATTTTTCCTCAATCAAGAGGCCCTACTTTTTTTACATTTTGTTAACATCCACATTCTTTCTGTGTATGAGGACAGATACAGTAAAGATCTGTAATCCAAAGTTGTGTTTCTTCCTCATTTCAATAACAAATCAAGGCTACCTTGCAGTCCTGGGTTCGATGTGTCATTCTTAAAGGCTTTTCAAATAGGCTCTGTAAAACCGATAGGTTAGTTTCTTCATATTTTCTTTTTAACTCTTGTTGTATTTCAAAACAACATACAAAAAAATAGAGTATGAGGCAGCACACTCAGTAGCATTTACCTACACTGGCCTGTGACTCACTTTAAGAGAACTCTGTGTCCTGTAACCTGGCTGCTTTTGCACAGTGGTGATCCAGCCTACAGATCTGCCCATGAAATACAGTTGACAGAGCCAAGATTGATCCACCCACAGATGCCTTAAATGCATTTATACTGAAATTCTGCTTCTTTTATTGGTAAAAAATGACTCTCTGACCTGTAATGTGACCCCTGTTCCTTTGGCCTGCTTTAAGCCATAACTGTTCTGAAATAAGTCAGGTCGAGTTTAACCACAGGGAAGCCCAGAGACCATGATTACTAACCCCTATATTCTCTCAGCAATTAAAACCCAGCCACACAGTGAAAACAAGTCACAAAAAGCCAATGAGGTTCAAACCAAATGGCCTAGATGGTCAAAGGTTTCCTGTCCTTTCCTGTTACATGCTGCCTGCATTTCTGGCCCACAACCTGGTGAGTTAGACCTGGACAAGGACAGTCAATAGCATTTCTTTTAAATATAGAAAAATCACAAAAAGTAAAGACAGGACTCTAAATAATCAATGAAAAAAAATATGTGGTTTTTCCAGTAACAAGAGATTAGAGATTCTTTGCTTGAACTATCGTTATCCACACAGTATCTATATTCTGTGCTCCCACAATCTGAAAATTGAACTTGACCCGATCCTTAATACTATTTCTCTTTAGTGCTCCCCAAAGCTAGAAATTGAACTTACACACTTATGACATCAGGCTCCTGGTAATGGAAGAAAGGAAGTGTATGTCCTTAAGACTTTCACATTCTGAAGGAGAGAAAGGAGCTAAGCTATTTATCTTAATTTCTTCAAGCTGCTCAAAGCAGAGAAGTATTTCCTCCCTTCGGAAAATGTGGGTCAGGGAGCAGAATACTCTCCTGGGAAGTAGAGCTCCCTTTCCTTGCTGTAACTGTGAGAAGTGGGTGATGGGTAAACTCCTCTCCTAATGTGAGGCTGGAAATGTCAAGATCAAGGCCTACGCAAGCCCATTGTCAGGGCTTTAGCAGGTCCACTTCCTAGTTGTTAGAAAGGTGCCTTTCATCAGAGTTTACCTGCATGACTTTATCAAGACCTAAGTACCTTGCCTTCTGATACAATCCTTCTTAGGGTTAAAGTTTCAGCCTATCAATTTGGAGGGGGGACATGAACATGCAGCTTATAATGTCAACAATCTTCACCTTTTCAAGGCACCTATTACTTCCTGATTGGTGATGTCTGCCTTCACTAATCGTTTGTTTGTCATTTTAAGACAGGGTCTCGCTATGCAGTTCTGGCTAGTCTTGAGCTCACTTTGTAGCTCAGGCTGGTCTTGAACTTGTAATGATCCTTCTGCCTGAGCCTCCCAAGCAGGATTACAGGCATGCACCACCATGTCTAGTTACTAATCATTTGACCAATGTAACATTTTCATGATTTTGCTACTGGGCTACTTTGTGGAATTAAACTCCACATATAATTGGTCTTCCTTTCTGAAGATATTTGAGAATTTATGCCTATAGAAACATATAGACATTGAGTACTTATTGGCTTTATTTAGGAGAATGCTCATATTGAGGACACAGAACAAACTTCTGCTTTTGCATAGAGTAAATCTATCCATTCTTGCACAGACGAGGTGCCATAAATAAAGCTCACTGAGAGGGCTTGCTGCATGGACATTGCCATTCTGATGCCCACCGCATCTGGAGAAGCAGAGCTAAGAGAAAGCAAGGAAGAGCACACACCTTCCTTCCAACCTTCAAGGCAACTTGTTTGCCACTTGCCCCGTGAAAGTCAGGCCCTTACTTTGTTGTCAAATGGGCTTACTTTTCTCTCTTCAAGGGGAGGAACAATTTGCAGAGTTGAGGTAGAGGCTGAAAGGTTTCTCATAACACCATCCTTTCCCTTCCCAGAGATGCAGATAAGATCTTATGTCTTGTTGGAGAAAGAATGTGGAGTGAACAGAAATATAATCATCTCTAATATTAATCATCTTAAGTAGTATTGTCTAAGTGTTAGGCAGGTGGATCCAACTGGTTTATAGAACATATATAGCCCTGGAATGCTAGTAATTCAGCATCACAAAACTTTAGCATGAGTATGTGATTTCTAGTGATATTTTTATGACTTGATTGCATGGTGCTCAAGAATAAACTGTGTAGGTAACAAATAAATGCTGCCTAGGGCAGGCTACTGTGCTGTGTGATTCCACCTCTTGTGCCTGACACACATAGTTAATCAAAGCTCAAATGCATCATACGTTACACATGCTTGTGTGACTTTAGTTTACTCTACATGTGTGTGCCTGTGAGCATTAGCGTTTATTGTTGTTAAGCCATTATATAAATTTTCTTACTTAATTATTAAATGTGGGCTTATGCTATTTCATAAAGTAATTTAATCAATTTAAATATTTTTAGCAGCTGTGGTATAGAAATCATAAAAATATCTCAGATTGGCTTTTGCTTGTGGCATTGTTACAATTACTTATAGAACACCACTGATAATTGAAAAATGAATACTTTCTCATTTATTAATTTCTTGAATGCACAGATTCAACTCAAAGAATAATTTGCCTTTGTCTTTTCACTAGGGTTTTATGACACCTATTTTTCCAGAAAAAAATCCCTGCTTGACCATTGTGCCTTATCCCTGTGATTTCTTTTTTGGCAGAATATACATTTTGTGAACAGCTATTTCCAAGGACAGAGCACAAGAAGAGTAAAATTAGGCAACAAATTCTAAAGAGCACTTTGATAACGCACTAAAAATTGCACCCACTTCCAATGAAGCAGACACTGGTGTGTTAGTTTCAAAAAACAAGGTCACAAATATACCATTAATTTTATGTTCCAGTTTCTCCCTTTTAGAAAAAAATCTAGGAGAAACTTTGTTACCTACAAAATCGTCTGTTTTGTATTCTATGTTAGGCCCTGGACAGTTTCTCTGCACTCCATGTGTCCTAGGCAAGCCGAGTCTTTTTACCCCCATATTTTAGGTAATGTGATTTTTATTTTAGTTTGGAATTCCTCTAATGTTAGAGCTCATATGCATTGCTCCAGTTCATGCTCACACTGATGAATATTAGGAACAGAAATAGTTACATGCAGTTAGAAATGTGCAAAACAGGATGTCCGGTGGAAGACCTTGCTGTCACTCAGCGCCTAGGGAAGATTAGCTTGAATCCAACATATTTATGTTCTTTGAAGATTTCTGTCAACCTCTGGGGCTTTATGTTCCCTGGCAATCACCATCCGATTTTGTATGTGCTGCTTTGGCTGTACATGTGGTTAATTCAACAAAGGCTCTGAGAACATTTGTGGGTTAACATGCACACTCAAAACATTTGTGGGTACACTCGGTTTGTTTGGATGAGCAGATAGTTAAGGAAAAGGGTCCCTTTCTTCATAGGTCAGTAAAAGAAAATAATTATTACACATTCCAGTTTTCCAAAATACTTTGCATTTAGCTTTCATTGAGGTTCAACCTCATGCATTATGCTGTTTTTCATTCTTTTGTGAATTCTTCATTTTTTTCCTTTCTTGTTCCCATATCTTCCTCTTGAATTTCTCTAGAAATTCTGAACATGTCAATCTTTATTTTGCTGTAATACTCTCCTTCTTCCAAATACCTATATAGGTTCAGTAGATATCAAGACTTACAGGGTCAAGAGCAGTTCTCCTGGGGAGCTATTCATGAGTATAAATTTGCTTTTCTGAGAGAATTATAATAATATTCTTCACACTTATGTTGATTTTATCCTATGGAGTAATAGGAGAATAAATATTAAACTGTATTAAGAACCTTCAGTGTTTGTTTTGTAACAGGCCTTATAAAATAGGATAAAAATTAGCCTAAGAATAAGAAATAAAAATTTTCACATTATTTTCGGGCATTGAGCATTTGAATTTTTGTTTGGTTGTTAGTGCTTTGAAAAACCAAACAAACATCTCTAAACTTTTTCATAGTTATTAGCCATTCCCTGTTTTGGATTAAGTGATGTGTGTGTGTGTGTGTGTGTGTGTGTGTGTGTGTG
>NW_004524600.1:20249096-20251727 GCF_000260255.1 Octodon degus
TTACACATACATTAAGAAATTGATTTATGAAATTATTCTTTAACAACTTTACACTAAGATGCACACTATCATGCTTGTCTCCATCAGGCAGGGTCACTATGAGCTACCAGAGCCCTTTAAGAATTGCACAGGCCAAAGAGGTCACATTGCCCTTCTGAAGAGGGTGGAAGGATCTAAAGACCTGACTCTCTTTTCCCACCTTAGTACATTCATCCTTAAAATCATCTGTAGTATCAACTAAATCCACCATGGAGAATGCATCACTATTTAACATTTTCTCTGTTCATGATTTAATATCTTCTCTGTTCTCTCTTGCTTTGTCTTTCCTTCTGTCACCTCCCACAGACATTGAATCCAAGAGCTTCCTGCAGTAAACACCCTCCATCCTAATCTCCATCTCAGACTTCGCCTCAGAGGGAGCCTAACCTGGAACATCCACCCTGTAAAAGTTTGACACAGCTTTGCCAGGGAGGCTTAGCGTGAATGGGAATGCTGGAGGCTTTTCCTCTGAATAGCAAACTCATAAAGCTTACCCAGTGAACAGATTCATTCATTTCGACAACATGGATGCAGCAAGCACTCTTAGGGATATAAAGATAATTAAGGAAAGTGTTGTGTTCTTTGGTGAGAGAGACAGGAAGGAATGCTCACCAGTCAAGGTCATATAGCTTCTAGAAGAGGACTGTGTACTGTGTTTAGGGCACACAGACTGAAAAGAGTGACAGTTACCCAGCTGTCCCTGAAGACCTCACAGGAGGAAACATTTGACTTTAAAATTGAAGTATAAAGATAGGAAAGACAATTCCAGGCTGAGGCAGCAGCCCAAAAAAAGTAAGGAATGGCACAGTTAGAGGTGGCTTTGTTCTTCAGCTATGTAATTTGTAAGCTGCCTGGGAAAAGGGAAGGGTCAGGGAAGGGAGAGGATGAAGAAAAGCAGGAAGGGGTAAGCGTCTAGTTAAAGTAGTTTGAGTCAGAGCTAAAGAAGAAGAAGCTGGTGCCTACTGAGTATATGAGATGAGATAAACAAGACTCCAAAAGGAGATCCATCTTTCCAGTGAGAAGTATTGAGGAAAAGCCATAAGAAATATCTACTGAAAATCCATTCATATAGTTGAAGCCGAATTAGGAGAGCACTGCTGGGGGAAAGAGAATCTTAAAGTAGCATCACTGTTACATGCTCAGGGATGTTCGATGGGATGAGAACTTTAAGAGTTTGAGCCCCCAGCATAATGAGCAGAGACATGACAGCTTCTTCTTCTTCTTCTTCTTCTTCTTCTTCTTCTTCTTCTTCTTCTTCTTCTTCTTCTTCTTCTTCTTCTCCTTTTTCTTCTGTATTTTAGGGAAGGGTCTACAGGGTGTTTAGGGTCTCACTACTAGATCAGACTTGTAGTGATCTGCCTGTTTGCAGCCTCCCAAGTGCTGGGATTACTGGGGTGCACCACCACGCCCAATCTCAATTGTTGTCTCAGCATGCCCCAGGGGCAGGACCAACACCGTAGGCTGGGGGATCGAACTCTGGCTCCTGCACCTGCTTGCAGGCAATTTAATCCCTGAGCAATTTGTCTGGCCTGGCAGCATCTTTAAAAACAAAATATCACACTGTACCCGAAGTGACAAATGATAGCCATATAAAAGAAAAAAGAATAGAATAAATCTCATGATGAAGTTAGGTAAAGTAGTGTGATAGCTTTAATTAATCTTATGGTGTTGGAGATGCTTGTTTAGGTGGTAAAACTGTGAGAGGAAGCTGCAGCAATTGGCACTGCAATGAAGAGAGTAATTGCCCTTCTAGGGAGGAAGGTAGATACCTGAGATGGGTGGGTGAGGATTTGCAGGATGCTAAGGATCTTCTGTTTTTGATCTGAAAGATGACTTTATGAGACTTTTCTTGAGCATAAGCCTTTGGGATATCCACATCTGTTTTATAAGGTTTACAGTGATATAATTTATATTTCACAATAAGCAGGGTTAAAAAAAGGCAGTTAGAGAGATTAATTCCAGGGTCACATTGGCTTTTGCAGTGTATTTTCTTTAGGTGAGGGAGTGGGTGGTATAAACCTGATTGTCCTGATTTCTACCTGCAAACCAAAAAACAAAAACTTGAAAATGGGGATTATTCTCTTTTGGATATCGATGTTGAATGGCAAGAGGTAGGCAGTATGGAATTTTGAAGTGGATAGCCTTGAAACTAGGAATACTGCTAAGGCAAACACTTTTACTTAGGATTTATAGCAAATACAAGTACAGGAAGATAAATTGTGAGTAGTCAAACACAGCATAGTAATCAGTGGTTAAATACCATTGGTGGCAAACAGCGGATTTTTTTTAAACAAGGTTTTTTGAGAGCTTCTCTCATAGGTGTCATTTAATATGAAACCAATGAATGATTCTTAGAAACTTGGAGTTGCTGAAAGCACTACATGACAACAGAATGGCTTAGCCATGTGTATGAACAGGAGTTTTTAAATGCTTTTTTAATAATTATTTTTAGTACAGGTCTACAGTGTATCACTACACAGATCAGACTCGTAGAGATGCTCCTGTTTTCAACCTCCCAAGTGCTGGGATTATAGGCACATGCCACTACTCCCAGTCTCAATCACCGTCTCAGCCTGCCCTGTAGGTGGGGCC
>NW_004524600.1:20251827-20257750 GCF_000260255.1 Octodon degus
AGAGAGAGAGAGAGAGAGAGAGAGAGATTTTTAACAGTAAAGAGCAATTTATTAAGCTTGTTACATTAGGACTAAGCACATTTAAACCAGGTCTAGTTTAAAGAGAAAACCAAGCACAGTGATTACAGAACAAAAATGTTGAAATCAAAAATGGGCTGTCATGAGACATTTCCTCCAAAAAGCCAGTGGTAAAGCTTTCTAGATAATCAAAACTAAATCTGCTAAAGAACTTGGATGTCCAGATAGCAGCCCAATAAATCATCAAGGGGATGGAGTTACACACAGATCAACACTACTATGAAAATGTTTGCATCACTGGACTCAAGTGTGAAGTCAATGTCCATAGAGAAAAAGTCTTATCTAAGCCTATAACATCTCTCTAAAAATAGAACTTGGCATTTGATGGCCTTACACAAAGATGACTAATGCAATCCTGATTCTGTATGCACTGTGCAAGCCTGTTTTGGTCCCAATTTCTCCGGATTGGAGGGTGTGTCCTACTGGCTTTTGCCTGATTAGCCTCATGAGTCAAGAGGTGAGTGAATAGAACATTAAATCAGATCTTCCAAGGTGTCTGTGCTCATTTTCATGACATTTGTGGCTATTTCCTAAGCTCCTGGTCTCTTTTTCTGTGCTCTTTGCCTTTCTTCAGGTACAATTCCTCCTTTCTCTCCTCCACAAACACTTCATTAAAGTTCAGTGCTTGCTCTAGGAAACTAGAAGGGATCTCTCTCTTCTCAAGAATACATATGCTGAATGAGTGATAAGTTGCAATTTCATATTTCACCAAGGAAAAAAGACAATGGGTTTAGGCACAACAGTTCATGGTGGCATTTTATACACTAAAGTTGGAGGGAGCTTGATTAGGACCTTTGTGGCTTCTCTATATCATCCTTGTCAAGTTGTCTCCAAGCCTCTCCTTGAACATGTCTAGCAATAGGCGATTCATGCCCACCAGAGGCAGTCCTCACCATCTCAGACAGCTTCAAATGACACTCTTTCCATCTCTGATTTATCTTCATGCCATTCAAGGCTACTTTAATTCAACAAGTCTAAACATAGTCTCTTGTTTGAATCAGCCTAAAGCCTAGAGCTGCCCAGATTCTGCTTACCTTTGCTGAGATCTTTATATACTTTTGTTTTTAAAAACACCTCTTTTGAGATATATTTGGTACATAAAAATTATACATGTTCAATATATATAATTTGTTAAGTTTGGACATAGGAATATATCTGTGATGCTATCACTTTTTTTTGGAACTGGGGATTGAACTCAGGCCCTTGTGCTTACCAGGCAAGGACTTATTCAACTGAACCATCTCCACAGCCCAACAGACTTTTTTTTTGGCGGAACGAGGGATTGAACTGAGGCCCTTGCACTTGCCAGGGAAGCACTTAATCTATTGAGCCATCTCCCCGGCCCCTATTTTTTTGTACTGAGGATTGAAACCAGGGCCTTCTCACTGATCTACTTCCCTATCCTATCCTATCTGTTTTATTTTATTTTATTTTTGGAGACAGTCTTGCTAAGTTGCTAAATCACCCAGGCTCAAATGTACAATCCTAGTGCCTCAGCCTCCCAGAGTGCTGAGATGGTGTGCCACCAATTTCGGCTACCATTCTTTTAAAATTGTTATTTCTTTTCATGGATTTAGAGTGGGAGAAGACATCTAGAGACTAGCTGGCTTACTTTACTTTATTTTTTGAAGATTGAACTGAACCTGAAGTGAGGAAGGGACTTGCTGTCACTGAAGTCAATAGCTGCACAGGAAGGCAGGGTATAGTCCCAGGCTATGACTTGCAGAAAGGATACAGTGGCTATGTATTCCACATATTTTCTATTTGCTAAAATACCATATGCCCTCAATCCCCAGTTCTGCCCCCAAAAAACAACAATCTGCAATCAATAGCAAGGAATGAATACCATATGCCATAATAGAAGTTTTTTGCTTTTGAAGTGAAAAGACTAATGACATTAATTGAACATATAAAAAAAATCTCTCCCTCCTTTCAACCCCTTGCTTGTTCATTTGCCTACCTGTCACCTGTGGCCACACCTCTCTTTGTCTATCAAGCACTTGAACAGTGATGTTGAGTGGCATTCATTCTTATGAAGAGGAGAGAATCAGAAATTCCTCAGAGGAAGGAACATGCTTGAGTAATAAATGTGATGATATAAGTTTTAGCTATGTGATGGTTTTGTTTCTTTAAAAACATGATTTTTAATGATGGCAAGTAACATTTAATATTATCTACTGTAATGCATGAGGTTTAGTAAGGAAACACATGATATTCTTTCTGAAAATATTCTGGAAATTTATTTCTTTACAAATTATTGCTTACTTAAAAAAATTTCTATTCTAATATGCCAAGTGCCTACATGCTTATGGGGAACATAATCCCCAAAGTTAATATGGTACGTATTTAAACTTTGTCAGGAATTGTGATAGGCATAATCTGTGGAAAAATGCATTAAGTTGTGGGAGAGCTTCACTTAATAGGTTTCCCACATGAATTCTGATTTACTCTTTTCCATATAGCCCTTCATATCTGGATTTCATTTTTAGTTTGGCTTTGTATTTTTGTGCTGGAGACCAAACCTGTGTCTCATGCACACTAGACAAGTGCTCTAGCATTGAGCTACAAGTTCAAGTATTGCTTAAAAATATTGCCCTTTTTAAAATTCATGTTCTGATTAAAATAGTTGATATTTGATGATTCCAATTTTTTTAATTTTTGACATCTTTCATTTATTTATTTGGTACAGGGTCTTACTATGCAGCTCAGACTTGTAGTGATCCTCCTGTTTCAACCTTCTCATTGATGGGATTACAGGTGTGTGTCACCATGCCTGGTTTTGGGGCCAGCACAACATGAGATACTGGATATTGAACCTGGGTCCTTGTACTTGCCACACATGTGCTTAGACTGCCAAGCCATCTCCCCAGCCCAATTCCACATTTTTAATAGAAAAAATTTCTAGCCCATTAGAGAAAACACATGTATGAAGATATAGGACAGATATTTGCTAGTATTGGGTAGGAAGTAATAAGTAACTTTGGCTGAAGAAAATTTATTAAATACAGTTCCATAATGACTTATATTCCTGAACCCTATTTGCAAAGTTGTGATGTGGTGTATCATTCTGTCTTGGGTTGAGCCAGTTTTACCCAACTATTTTATAAAAGCTAAAGTTACTTTCACATTTTCAATATTGGGTCCTGGTATTTGACAATGTCCCACAGGCTCATGTGCTGGAAACTCAAAGCTTGGTGCAGCAGTGTTTGTAGGCAGGGCCAGGAAGGGGTGATGGGATCATGAGGACTGTGTTGTTATTGGATTACTGCTTTCATGCAGGTGGGTTAGCTATTGTGGGGCTGGGCTGTCCTGCATGAATTCACCCTGCAGAGTGCCCAGCTCTCTCCCTTCGGCCTTCTACCATAGAAGGATGCAGCATTAAGCTCTTCACCTAGGACTGGGGTTGTGTTTTTAGCCTTTCCAATTTCCAGAACCAGGAGGCAAATAAATTCTGGTCTGTTCTTTATACATATTCCAGTCTTAGATATCCTATCATAGTGGCAGAAAACGGAGTAAGACAGGCTTCACATTGCCTATCTAGTATCGTCTCGGTCTGTGTTCTCCCACAACCCCATTGCTCCAGCTTCATAAATCTCCTTTTCCTTGAGCGCACTTAGGATGTGCATCTTGTGCTACTGCAGCACCCTGCTCTAGAGTGCTCAAGGAACTTGTTCAAATTCATTCACCAGTCAGAACCAAACCTGTACTGTTAGTCACCTTTGAATGACAATCTGTCCTGATTTACACATCATGAACTAACTATTCCTGGGGCACATTAGTTACACCTGTATTCACTGCTCCTTAGCTGTGCTTTATGGTTAGTTTACTTCATATTGATCCACTGAACTAAATAAGTGTGATTTCCTTATTTCCCACACCTCATCCTCTTATTTAGTATCACTCGCTTCATTATCTAGTTCAATGATTTTTGTGGTACTCAAACCTCCAAGATTAATATTTGCAGAAGTGATACTAAAATAGTAAATTTAGATCTTAAATTAGTAATTCTTTGAGGAATCGAAATGGTTATTTTGGTGACTTTGCCAGTACACCACCAATCTAATCTCTAACATTACATACTGAGGAACCAGGGAAGTAAATGAAATATCTAAGATATCACCATTTTCACATGAGATGTGATGAAACAGCATGATGAATGGTTAAAGTTTAAAGAATTATTATAATAAGAGAAAGTGTCATTAGCGTCTTTCAAGACTCTCACTTTTAACACATTTATTCCATCCTTTTGACATTTCCAGAAACAGCTCTGGAAGTCTTTTGTGAGTGATATTTTTTTTGTAGCTGCCCTGATGTCCTCAATCAGTTCAAACTGTTTGCAGCCATTTCTGTCAAATAAAAACATCACAGAGTCTTCTCATGCACCTTATTTACGGGCTCTAGCACCATGTGGCTTCTGCCTTCTCTCCAAAGTCGATCACTTTAAATCGACTCAGGACTTGCAAGTAGCCTAAGCCTCGTGAAAGACTTCCAGAACTGCTTCAGAAAGCAGCATGAGTGGTGGGATGTGTGTTGAAAGCAAGGGGAGCATTTTGAGGGCACCAGTAGCAATGAGTCTTTATTATAACACATTAAAAATATAAACTTTAAGCACAGCTTATGATCACACTCTGTGTTGGAAGGCTAAATTTAAAAATATACTCATCAAGTGACTATGTCAATAGGATAATGTGGCCGTATGTTTTGGTGAGTTGCTAATCTACCTGAAAAGAATATTCATGCTATTTCTCCATGTGTGGAACATCCACACAAAAAGTATAATTACTGCTAACCATAAATAGTGTGAAGTGCAAGTAATTCTTGGACTATTTCTTTATTGAAAGAAAATAAAGATTTCAAAAACGGTCTTTCCTAACATGGGCCCTGTTCTACAGATAGCTTATTATAATTGTAATGTGTATTTTTGTTATTTGTGTAAGTAAATATGTTATACAGATTGTGGTCAATTTCTACAGGAAGCCATTAAGTGTTATTTTCCCCACTATTTTTTGAAGCAAATCTTATTTTTATCTTGTTTTACACTTTTCATTTGGTAAATAGAGCTTACACACAGAAATGTGCATACCAACCCATATGAACAGTTCTATAAATAACTATAAAGCGCAAACCTATGTAGAAACTACACAGATCATGAAGCAACACGTTGTATGTGGAAGATTTGGGGTAATTTCTGAAGGCAGAAGGGGAAGGACTAGTCAGGCACTAGAGCTACTCTGCTAGGTACAAATTTCTCCTTTTCCACTAGTGTTTATGCTATCCTGACCTGTATAGCAGGAATGCTTTTGCTTATCTTTTGATTTTGCCACCCAGGTATGCATCTATCAGCAAGAAGTTTTCTATTTTTAGCTCTACATAAATGGAGCCATATTTTATCTATTCTTTTGTTTTTTCTCAACTACAGGTTGTTATGATCCATTTGCATTGTTGTATGTGATTTTAATTTATCCATTTATTTTAAATTCAGTATAGTAGTCATTAAATGACTATTACACAGCTTATTTCCTGATGTAGCAGTTTTCATTGTTTCTAATTTGGGTGTATTAGGAACAGTGTGACTTGAAGCATGATTGTCTTTTTTAAATTTATTTTTATTTTAAAGAGAGTAAAAAAATTAAAAATACAGAAATGATACAGAATTTCAAAAAAACGCAATATGGTGTAAATTCAACAATGGTTTTTATATTGCATATTGTTGTCTTCAGAGTAGTTGCTCTCCAGATGTAAGCATGTAAAGTTGGTCAAAAAATGTTAAGCAGTAATTATTTCTTGCAATAAAATAATAGAGATTAGTAGTACAGTTATCTTGGCTATCATATATATATATATA
>NW_004524600.1:20265799-20269168 GCF_000260255.1 Octodon degus
GATTGTTTTGATCTGAAACCCACAACTATATATGAACTTCCTATATGGGCCATATATGCCTCATACCCATAGCCTGAAGGAAATATCATGCTTTATTTTTAGTGCACCTGAATTTTGATCATGATCCATTGTATGCGATCAGCTGTGACATTTTCTTGTCATACCAATGTTATGTGAATCTAAAGTTCAAACATCTATAGATTTTAAGCCAATTCAGACATCAGACTTGTAGATAAGGGATGTTCGATCTCTTTCTCATAGGTCAAATCTTCTTGTTGTAAAAATTTCTAAACAGTTTTGTTATAACAGAATTTGGTCTATACCTAGACAGGATGTTCTGTATTTGAAATTGTTTTGTTTCAAGAGTTAGTTATAAAACATATAATTAATGATTAAGTGTTATCTGTATTTTATCAGGAGGTAGTACAGTTTACTTACAGAGAACTGATCTCCTTCATACAATGTCATTGGAAAGTGACTTGATTAACAATAAGTCTCTTTAAATACAACTCATAACATAAGCTTAAACTCTGAGACAGAAGGTCAGCTGCATAATCTTGTCAGATTTCATTACAATCTAAGTATGATTGTGTTGCCTTTCTTCAGACTCTTGGCTATTGCAGTGCATGACAAGGGCATCTGTTCTCAGCATAGAGGCAAGAGGAAGTACGAGTCCTTGGTTCTTTTGGTGATGTGCTCTGGCTGTACTGTCTATACACATCTAAGCCTTCGGGGAGTTTATTCAGTCTGCGCTTATTTTTTTTTTTTTTACAGGAAATTATCCTCTTTATACATAAATGTCACACATGACTTAGCATGTAAGGCAGATAATGTTCAATAATAGTTCTCATGAGGATTTTTCCTTGACCATTCATTCTCTCACAAGGGCTACTCCTCCTCCAAATGAAGAGGGTGTATTCAGACAGCCTGCAGATCTTTATACTGATTGACCTTCCTAGTGACTGTCAATGAAATCTTTTAGTTTATCACTTACCGAGCCACTTTCATCATTTATAATCCTGAACTCACTTAGATCTAGAGGACCTTGTAACACTCTCTCTCCTCTATCAGAACTAATACCTGTACCCTACTCCAGGTGCCTCAGAGGCAGATAAGGCTGATTATCTGTATTTGTGTGCTCTGATGTATTGAGCATGGCGATGCACACAGAGTGAGCTCTCATTAACCATTATTTAAAGACAGATGCTTTGTATCTTATCTCTTTATGGTGCCTGTATTTGTAATGGTAGTTAACATGACTTCTGACCTCTGGGCAGCATCTGGCCATGTGCTCCCCTGTGCCTTCTCTGTCCCTGACCTTGGGGGCCTGTTGTTGTGACTTTCCTCCAGGATGCTGCACTTGCAGGGCTCCCCTGACAGCAATCCTGCAGTGTTCTTTGCCTGCTACGAGGAGGACACCTTCCTATGATTCCTATTCTCTCTCTTCAGAGATTGAAAAGCACATTTGTGAATTATGGTTGTATGGATATTTAGGTACTATTGTTGCTATTCTATATGAGATGAAAGTATAGAAATAGGAAGACTGAGTGACACACACCACAGACAGCAGAATCCAGGATCCAGCATCCAGGAAAATGTAGTAGCTTGTTTGCTTAAACTCATATTTTGCTATTGTCTTATTTCTATGCTACAGTTTTCTTAAGCTTTAGCCTTCACTTACTTTCCCATAATGTTTCTCAGCACCAAAATACAGCCCCAGGGTTATCCTGAGATCACTGCCTAGAGGCTTCCCCGTGAGCCACTAAAGCTTTGTCCCTTCCTGGCCTGAAATGGCTTTTCTGACTGGAAACTCCTCCCCTCAAGCCTGACCTGGAATTGCTGTTGTCCCAGAAATTCTGAGCTCTCTTGGGCACTCACAGTCCTTCTTGGGGGTTATTGATTTTTGCTCTCTTAAATTACTCCTGCATTGCATCTATGTCATGGAACAATAGGTGTTTTTGCATTTGCCAGGTGGGCTTTGGGAAAATACTGCGGGTATACTTGCCTAAGGTACCACGAGACACCTTGCCTGTCAGTTTTATATGAGCGCCTCATTTTCAAATCAATACTGAGGCTTAGTTGAATAACTGCTCTTTTAATTTGTGGGGATACTTTTCTTTCCTATCAGTCTCTCCTATCACTTTCTAACTATTGGGTCTTAATCACACATTTTTAATGTATCAAGTAATTAACTTATATTGAATGATGTTAGTTAAGTTTTCTGCTAGGTAAATCCAATTTGCTGTCTCCATTTTACACCTGAGTTATTGTTGGCTTTTAGAGTGATTTACACACACACACACACACACACACACACACACACACACACACAAAAGAGAAAGAAAGAGAGAACCAAAAATGTGCATCCAGCTCTGTAGTTCACTACACTAATTGATGTCTGGAGGCTCATGGCCACCACTGGAGCACCTCTTAGAACTGCAGAGGCCAAAGGTAACTTCTATTAGTCTCTTGGTGTCTCAATAAATGCATTATTGAAATATTTGTACAAGTTTTTCTTTTCCTGTTGTATACATTTTATTTTGCAAATTTGTGTGTGTGTGTGTGTGTGTGCGTGCGTGCATGTGTCTGCATGTGTGTGAGTATCTTCACATTGGCAGTGTAAAAATACAACAAATTTTTACAATGTGGAAGTTAAGAACTAGAGAAGATACCTGATTGTGAGCTCATCTAGCTGAAATTTGGTTGTAAAACTTCAAAATTCTGTATATTTTTATCACCTTCCAGCAGCATAGCCTCCCTGCGTCCCCAGTGAGGGCACACACAGTCTCTTTCTGTGTTCAGGGGGTTCTTTTTCTCAACCAATTATGAGAAAAGCTATTTTTTTTCAAGCTTCTAGTTTACCTTCCTCCTGAAAGGTGTCCCAGACAAAGCCAGTCCAGATTTATTTTTCTACACTTAGTGTTTATCGCATTGATTTTTGTGTTTACTAATAAGCTGCTTTGTATGATTAGGTATAAGTGGATGCATCTAGAGGCTGTACTCACAAATGAAATAAATGAGACCCACATGTGTAAATATCATATTGTCTCCCTAGTGTAAGAACCTGAAAGAGTAAGTAAAACCTGAAAGGTATAATGGATATGGTAAAATGGAAGGGAATTGAGCTTAAGGATTAAATAAGGAATATGAGAGAAAAGAGAAAAGCTAGGAAAAAAGGAAGGGGTGAAACATGCAAGTGTGTATATACAGGATGGCTGAGATGATTGTACTAATCATTTCCATCAGTTTTTGAAAATAGCGGTTAGTGTTTGGAATTTTCACATTGACTAATTGTATGCTGATATCTGTGATCTGAACAACTACAATGAGAACAACAATGTGCAATACAAAAGCCAGTGTTGAATACAT
>NW_004524600.1:20269882-20270754 GCF_000260255.1 Octodon degus
TTTTTTACTTTATTACTAGCTAGGTTAAATTCCTTCATGTAGTTTATCAGTGATTTGGGTTTTCACTGTGAAGCATCATTTCAAACTCTTTTTTTTTCTTTCTGTATTTAGGACAGGGTCTACGGAGTCTACAGGGTTTCACTACATAGACTGGACTTGTAGTGATTCTCCTGGGATTACAGGCGTGTACCACCATGCCCAGTCTCAATCACCATCTCAGCTCGCCTCTTGGGTAGGGTCAGCTTGGCACGCTGGGGGGTAGAACCCCAGCCTCAGTGCTCTGCCTAAGCAGGCACTTTAGTCCACTGAACTATCAGGCCAGCCCTCAAATTCTTTAACTATCTTTCTGTTGGATTGTTCATTTTTTTTATTTATTTGTATTTGTCCTTAAGGTTGCTATATAGAGATTGAATATCGTTTTTCAAATGTCTTTTGCTTTCTGATTGGCTTTTGGTGTATTTTATGAAGACTATGAATCTATTTCCAGATACCATTACAGTTCCACTGATTTGATGGTGGCATTACTCCATTGCTCTGGAGTACTAATTTGTTATAAGCACAGTGTTCTCTCATGTGTGTAGACTTCACTTGTAGTCCTTTTGTCTAATGTCTCTACCTGTAATAAAAATTACCATCTTGATTAACATACTTTATTATAGGTCTTCATATCTGGTCAAGTGCTTCCTACGTTGTGCTTCTTATTCTTGCATCTCTGGGTTGTTCTTGGCCTTTTAAATATATGTGTTAATTTGCTAACCTATGTGTGTGCATGCTCACACACATACACACACACACACACACACGATGATAGAAAATTCATTGACTTTAAACATTAGTTTCAATAGAAATACTTATACCCCATGAGGGTTTTT
>NW_004524600.1:20280053-20286256 GCF_000260255.1 Octodon degus
CTGCTTACTAATGTTTATGACCTTGGATCACTTTTGGTTCATCTGTAAAGTGGTTACTTATTAATTCAATCAAAAATATCAGTTGGATGCCTATTCTGTGTGTACATAACAAATAACTCAAGGAAGAAAGCTTAGACAAATCAAGAGATTCAAGCCAACATTAAATGATTTTAAGTGATTTTTTTTAATTTTTAAAGAGAGTACAAATTAGAATTAAAACAGAAAAAATTGCAAGTGATACAGATACTCACTTAACAAAGTAATATGAATTTCACAGTATTTGTTATAATACACAGTGTTGTTTTCCAACCAGTTATGTATATGTAATATTGGAAGAAGAAAGAAAAAATGTATGAGAAATTAAGAAGAGAAAAAGGAGAAACAACTGAAAAAAGGAGATGAAAAACATTAAAGCATTAAGTGCTTCTTTCCATAGTCCAGAAGAAATGCACAATGTTAAATGATTTAAAGTACTGCAAGGCCAGACGGTAAAGCCATAACTGCAAGGCAGTGGCACAATGGGCTGCCTCACTGAGATCCGAATGGTGTGTCCATCCTCATGTGCTGAGACGTGGGGAGCAATTATCTGGGCTGAAAGAATGGGGATTTGAGGTAGCTTGTTTTATTAGAAGCACAAAGAGGACCTCAGCGTGGCTGGGGTGTAGTGAGCGAGCACCAGGGTCATACAGCTAGCTGATAGGGGGAAGGATCAAGCCACATGGGGATTTTAGGAGTCTGGGTTTTGTTTCCTTGCCATATGATACCAATGTGGAGGACAACATAGTATTCTCATTGTTAGAGGAGCAGGATAGATGAACACAGCAACACAGCACAAAGCTTGATACTTTAGTGTTCTCTATTTTAAAATTTCTCATTCTTATATATATATATATTAATTAAGGTACTTTTAAAAGATAGTATTTGTTTGCAGTACAAAATGATTGCGTTTCTTTTGTGGGTTGAGTAAGTGTGCAATACACACTTTCAATCTCCTTTCTCTTCCTGTCCTTCCACTTCCATCATCTCTTGATTTCCTTCTTCTTTTTTTTTTTTTTTGTTTAATGCATTTGGTTGTTGCACAGTCTGTCTCACTATGCAGTTCAGACTTGTAGTGATCTTCCTGCTTTAGGCCTCCCTAGCGCTGGGATTACAGGCATGTGCCACTGCACCCAGACTCTGGCAGGCTCAGCCCGCACTGGGGGCAGGGCTGGCACGACATGTGGTGCCAGGGATCGAACTGTAGTCCCTACACCTGCCTAAGCAGACATTTTAGTCTGCTGAGCTATTTTTGGCCCCTCCTCTTTTGAGAAAGGTCTATTTCTTATTATTTATCTTAATTTTTTCTTTATTCATAACTTAGCTTTTTCTTATAAGACACATTATGTAATATTTAAGCTTGTGAATCTGGTTTATTTTGCTTAACATTATGATATCAAGATACATCCATTTTTCCTGCAAATAACTCAAATTTATCATTCTTTATGGCAGAACACTATTCTATTGTACATATATGCCACATTTTCTTTATTCATTCATCTATCGATGGAGGTACAGGCTGCTTTCAAGCCTTAGCCATTAGAAACTGTGCTTGTATAAATATAGGCATGGATGTATCACTTTAAAATGATGCCTTTAAGTCTTTCTAGAAGTGCTTAGAAGAGGAATTAGTGGCTCAAATGGAATTTCTAGATTGATTGATTGATTGATTGATTGATTGATTTTGAGGAATCTGCACCCTGCTTTCTGTAGTGGCTGCATAGTAACTCCTTGGTTCATGAATGTAATTTGTTTCAGTTTTGGGAAAGATGGCCACATTCCTGTTCATGTGGGGAAGATGGCCAAGGTTACACTTGTCACTGGAGGTGGAGTACCCAAACAAAAGTAAAAGTTTGTCAAATGCTTCTGTTTCTGAAACGATGCATTCGTGAGCTGGGTTTCTACCATATGCAATTGCCTGTTACCAGCCCACTGTCAGCTCCTCAGATGCAGAGGCTGTGTAGCACATTCCCCACTGCAGGTGCACACTGTGACATGGATAGTTTGCTAAGCTCTGTCAGCTGTGGCTCTGAGCCTACAGTGCCACTTGGTACCACTCAGCTGCAGCCACTTCCAAGTCATGGCTGGAAGTGTTCTGCATAGCTCAGCTGAGCTGCCTGCCTCTGTGCTCAGTGAATCAGTTCATCCCCACCAGGCCCTCTCCCAAGCTCTGGAACAACAACTTGCACACACTGGAGTGTGTAAGTGTGCACAATTCTCAGCCGAACCTATATTTAATTGCCATTTTGGAAAACATTGACTTTTGTATGATTATCAAAAATTAAAAAAAAGAACAACATGAGTATAAGGGATGAAGGATCCACTTAGCATTTTGGAAAAGGGAACGTCTTCAGAAAAGTTCATTTTCTCCTTATTTGCTACACCATCTGCTTTTGAGATAAGTCGAACTAGTGAGTTCTTTATTGAGATACATACTGTTACTTAGACCTTGAAAGTTTGTTCCTTCTTCAAAATGCCAAGCATTTGAATTTCTTGGTTCTTCAAAACATGTATTCGTTTTCTTTCTGACAGAAGAGAGATCAAGATAGAGACCCTCTATGTGGGTTTCCTCAGTAAAGGTTTCTTCCCAAATGGCAATTTCACAAGAGACATTTGTCATTGTTTCTATGTAGAGGTGGAAAGATTTTTGTATTTTTCTTTGTATATTCACATTCCAATCACTCACTTTGGGACATGCACTGGTTTTTAAATTGTCTGCTATTTGGAATTAGAAATGCCTCTTGGGTTTTATGCAACCACAAATCTGAGCCAATTTAGTTCTCTCTTGAAATGTTGGCCCTTTTTGTTGTTTCTTCTCATTTTTTTCACAGAATGTCACCTTCAGATGATAAATAGGTGCACTCCCTTGAGCTTCAACACACATCTAAAAGCATTTGCCTAATTTTCAGCCACCCAGCTCACTTTGGAAACAATCAATACAGAGAATAAAGCTTTGATAAGTTAAAGACAATTCATTGTTTTATCAAATTCTCTTTTCATCTTCTTAAACCTTTGCATTCCTTCCATATTTCTTTCTTTCCTTTTTAGTTTATGTATTGGTACAGGGTCTCACTACACAGCTCAGACTCATAGTGATCCTCCTGTTTTCAACCTCCCCAGCACTGGGATTACAGGTGCGGACCACCATGCTGGGTCTAGGTGGCTGACTCAGTGCACTTGGGGGGTGGGTCTGACTCAGCATGCATTACCAGGGATTGAATCCCAGTTCTTTGAGCTTGCCTAAGAAGGCACTTAGTTTGCTGAACTATCTTGCTGGCCCGCATATTTCTTTTTGGCAAAAATATTACCTTAAGTCTAACAACAAGAGTAAAAACATGAAATCAAAGGTAATTTTACTCTTTGTATCTGCTCCATCTTTAATTGTTTTAAGTGAGTTTTAAAGTTTTTATTATAACCGAAATGGAACTTTTTTTTTTGTCTTTTTGAGTCAGGGTCTCACTATGTAGTTCAGCAGGTTGGCTTTGAACTCACCTTATAGACCAGGCTGGCCTTGAACTCACAGTGATCCTACAGTATCAGCCTCCCAAATCCTGGGATAACAGGCATGTGCCACCACACTCAGTTTTTGAAGTGGAAACTTCTTAAGGAGATAGATTATGCCCTACAACCCTGTCTTCTATTGGGCACTCAACAAAAACAGACTAAATAGAATATTTTGAGACACTGGGATTGAATAATTGTTTGATGATTTTTCCTGTAATTTAAAGCCTTATTCTATCCCATTTGTGACCATAATTAAACTGTATTTAACTTCCAGGCCCTCAAATTTGACACACTGCAAGAAAGGATAACATCCTAATAAGGTCTTATCTTATGCTAAGCACATCGAAGAATTTATGCTATCTAATTCAGCCCTTCTAGAAGGAAGCATAGACAATCCTTATTTTAAAGATGGAAGACTTCAAAAGGAGCACAGCTTATTTTTTTTCCCTTTTAAATCTGTACTCTTTGAAGCTTTTTACTGAAGGTCATGTGGTGTACTGTTTAATGCCTGGAATGTGGACAGCTTTTCTCTCCAAATTTTCAACAGAGCTTATGAATAATAGTGAAACAAATTATATGTTTCAGTGTAAGGTTTTATGAAAATAAACATAATGATTCACTCATCTTAGGTGGATTGTGATGGATTTTAATAAGTCATTATCCTGTAGCTGTTTCTCATGTAAGTATGAGAGAGAGATGTTTTGGACAGGTGTTTGGGGGCATCTGTCCTGAGTTTTTTCTCTAATCTGAGACCAACTGGCCTAGACATGTTTGTCAAAAGTTCCAAATACAGCCATGCACATCTTCTAAATTGGTTTCCCTTAATACAACAAATGTGTGGGTCTATATGTTTAGCTTCTCTTAAATAATTATTACATTGTTGATAGTGTGTTAAAATTACAGAGGTGGGGAAAATGTATTGAAAGCTTTAACTGGTAGATTCTGTCACTTAATTTTTCTATCTCAAGTTTTGGAAGAGGTCTTAGTGATTGACAACAGCTATGCTGCCAAGAACATTGTTTTGAAGAACCAGTGTAATAATGACTGATTGGCCTATTAAATCAGCATAAAGACTTTGATTAATGAATACTCAAAGTTGTAATGAGTTTGAAATAAGTTTTCTTTCTTTCTTTCTTTCTTTCTTTCTTTCTTTCTTTCTTTCCATAATTTTATTGAGAAACAAATAGCAATGAGACAGTTTCAAACCAAATTGGTAGGACAGTTTCAATAATTAACACATTGCATACATTCTTCCTAGTGGTTAATTGGTGTACAAGATGTGGACATGATATCCTATTTACAAACACCATTAGAAGAAATCCCTCTATTCATTAAGAGAATGTAACTATATATCTAACCTAACCACTTTGAATACACAGATACAAAATGGACATTCATCTGTATCCCTTTTTTTTGTTTAGTTCCATTATTTGAATATTATAGGTGTGTTAACTCAGCAAAATGTTCTGAAAGAGTCCAGTAGTCCATAATAGTATTGGGTCTTCCGCTTCACTGACAATGTCAGAAATTGTTGACCTGAGTCCCCTACAGCTCAACATAACAGCATGGCTTTACTTCTTATACTTCGTTTTTATACTTTTCTGCTGGATGGTTAAGACCAAGGTAAAGCAGGACCTACGCAACAAGAGTTGTAGCTTTTGGATCTGATCAGGTCAGTGAAATCCTCTTAGGATTTATCCTGAGATCCTGTATCTCAGATTGTAGAGCCTTTGTCAGGGTCAGCCATGTGGATGAGTCACGGCCATTGCTTGGCCAGTGTGCTTTCTGTGAAAGCCTGAGAGAATGTTTTCTCTCCATGTGACTCTCCTTAGGCACACTCTACATCATTGATCACTTTCCTCTTTGGCCCTAAAATCTCCTTGTTCAGAAAATTTGGGACACTACCGAGTTACATGACATTACAGTATAAGTTCTCCTATGTCCTGAGTCTTAATTGACCTTGGAAGGCTAGGGCCAAAATGTTGGCTTTTCTTGTGGCCATCTTTTTTCCCTAAGTTTGGTCTGCAAACTTAGGTTGTTAACCATCCAGAAGACAAGCTTATTATTATTACCAAACAACTTAGGCTGCTAAGCTTAACCTCACTATTTGTCTGAATATCAAACATCTCAGGCATAACATGGAACAGGTATTTTTCATCAAGTATTGATCTGTTGAAATTTAAGTCGCTATAGAATATGATGAAAAAACATTTAAAATTAGAATATATTTTAAAAATAGGCATAAAGAATTATATACTTCTCATGTTTACACATAATCCAAAACTCTAACCATATACAACCTTGAAACAGGACAGTCCCACAATATTCTTTTTCCTGTCTCTTGCCTTCATTCATCACCCCCTTACTTTTGCACAGTCATCTACTCTAGAGACAGCACAGCAGCAACTGGCATGTCATGACAAGCAGCCTGTATTGAGAAGACCAGAATGACAGGCATTCCAAGCATGAAACTACTATTACAGATTACAATCTGCAGTGCAGTTGCTTATTTCACAGGTATCAGTATATATTGTTATTCAGGGTGAGAATCTTTCCAATTAACTGCTGGATTCAAAAATCTTCTGGAGATTCTCAGGATCACTGCCTTGCCCATCTTCTACATATAACTGTATGGCTTGACATTGTCATGTTTCCTAGCTCTT
>NW_004524600.1:20291951-20293711 GCF_000260255.1 Octodon degus
CTGGTGTAGGGTAGCGAGAAGCTCTCCCACACACTCACCGGGCCTGGGCTAGGACTGGTCTGGGGGTTCCTGGAAAGTGGTAGAAATTCCTATTTGGAGGGCGGGGTAGGGAAGGTGCTGTGGTGTGGTGGTGGTGGGGGCGTTCCAAGGGGGTGGGAGAGGGTCTCACCCAAGCTGTGCCTGGGCTGGAACCAGTAAGTCCTATCTGCACCGGGTAGCCAGAAGCTCTCCCACACACTCACCAGGCCTGGGCTAGGACTGGGTTTCTGAAATAAGTATTCTTATACATTGCTGATGCAACTGCTTTCCTAATATTGGAAAGCAACTTTTTTGGGGGGTAATTAAACAATTTTCTTTGACTATTCTTCTATTTCTCTTTGGTTATATAAGGTACTTAGACTTTTTGATTCTATTTTTCCAAGAGATAAATATCTGCCATATAGTTTTGTTTTAATTTTATTTCCAATTTTGCATGAGGCTTTTTTTTATATCAGATGACTTTTTTTTCTATTTATTTATTTATATTTATTTGTGTGTGTGTGCGGGCCAGCTCAGCCCACCATTTGTGGCATGTGCTGCTGGGGAATTGAACCGCAGTCCCTGTGCTTTGCTAAGCTTGTTCTAAGTAGGTGCTTTAGACCACTGAGCCATCTTACCAGCTCTTGCATGAGGTTTTGGAATCAAATAATCTATTAAGTTTTTTTTTAAACAGTTGTTTGAAGCTTAATTTTTTTTTTTTTTGACAGTATTAGGGATTGAACTCAGGACCCTGCACTTGCCAGGCAAGTGCTTATTCTACTGAGCTATCTCCCCAGACCCTGGAAGCTCAATTTTTAGATAAAATTTATTTTTAGAAACATTTGAACAGAGTCAAGATAAATCTGGACACTTTTTTCTGTTTTTGTGGATCTGTGAAAAACTTTTAACTTTTGATATGTCTCTGTGTTAATTTTTTGTTATTTTCTAACTCATATGAATTTTCAGATTATCATAACATCTTTTCTCAATTTCTAAGTTATTTCCTTTATCATAATATCATACAGCTCCTCCCTTCATTTGTTTCATTTTAGTTACTTTGATATTTTTCTCAGTCAAAAGTAGGAAATCTTAATCCCTTTTTGATTTAAATTTTTGTCTCATTTTCTTGTGTTTTTTTAATTTTACTTTTTATATTTCTATCTCTGTTTCTTATATATTTTTAAAATTTTTTGTTGGATTAATTTTGATATTCTTTACCCATAATTTTTGTCTAATAATATTGATGACATGGAGTTTGTTTTAAAAACCATGTGAAGTATATACTCTTTTATGCTTCAGAATGAAATATTACTTCTTACCATAAAATTCTTTTGCTGTTAATTTTTATGTAGTTCAGTGCAAAGGTTCTGGGTCCAATTCCAAGTATTTAAGAAAATTGATATAGTTTTATGGGTACTGTATACATATAATTTCATTTCTCACCCTAATGTGACACTTTATTTACAGTTTTGTTGGTGGTTTTATGCAATTTTTTCAAAGGTAGACAATTGTTAATCCAATCTGAAAGTTTCTGTTCAATATATCTAATTTACTTATTTATCTAGTGAACAGTTTCATATTACATATTCTTTAATTTTTTAAATTCCTGTTGTCTTGATTATTTAACTTAAAATTTTTTTGACCAAATTGATTTTGTTTTCTTTCTTTCTTTCTTTCTTTCTTTCTTTCTTTCTTTCTTTCTTTCTTTTTTTTTGAACCAGGGATTGAACTCAGGCCTTTGC
>NW_004524600.1:20294724-20297155 GCF_000260255.1 Octodon degus
CATTTGTAGATGTTAAGTCTTCTCAGTCTGTCCTGTCATTGCATTTTCTCTTATAATTTTCAGGTTTTTGTTTTCTTGCACTGAGCACTGAAGAGTCTCCCACTTCACTCATTCAGCTTTAAACCTAAAACATTGTGATTTTTATTTCTATTGCGTATTAGATCCAAAATGTTTCTCCACAGTCTTCCATGTTTGGAGATTGGGCCTGAGCAGAAGAGGCATGTCACTAGGACATGGCTAAGCAGGGTGTATGTTTGCCTCTGGCTCCTCCTTTTTCTCTTTGCTTCCCGGATGCCATAGATTAAGCAGGTTTCCGCTGCCATGGCCTTCTACCATGCCATTTCTGCTTTGGAGCCAAATTTCTATGGACAGAGTCCTCCAAATTTGTGAGACAAATGAAAATTGTCTTCCTTTACATTGTATTGAATATTTTGTCTCCATAATAGGAAAGTTGACTCATATAGCAAATTGGTGCCAGAAGTGTAATTGTTGCTGTGAATAAACCTGGTCATGTGCTTTAGACTCCTTTAAACTGGTTTTGGGGAGAAGTTTAGAGATCTTTTAAGACACAGTGTGGGGAAGCTTTAGAAAGCTGCAAGTAGGACCTGATGGAAGATTCTTGTCACAGTTCTGGAGACCAGAATGCTATATTAATATAGACAGTAAAGGGCAAGCTCAGGAGGTTTCAGTCAGAAACTGAAAGCTCCACTGGCAACTGGAGTAGAAGCAAGGATCTTACACTCTGGAAAAACAAGTACCCTTACACTTTTCCTGAGACTGAAATTAAGAGTAATACCCTAACTTATCTGGTAAAGGAGATTTCAAGGCAGCCCAACATTCAGAATGTTGTATGAGTGCTACTGCTTTTAGACAGATTTATAGTGCAAATCCAAAGTCAAAAGCAGAAGTGAATTTGAAAAATTTTCAATTTCATTAGAAAGGAAATACTGGAGCAATACAGGGGGACATAAGTGCTGAAAAAATTAACACTAAGAAGAAACCATGAGGGGCAGGCAGATAGCTCACTAGAATAAGCATTTGCCTGGCAAGCTCAAGGTCTTGAGTTCAAACTCTGGTACTGAAAAAAAAAAGAAGAAGTCATGTACTTTGTAATAAAACAATAGGAAAATGACCTGAGGGTACCTCAAGAAGTAGGCAGATCTCACCCTCCTTTGGCTCACAGGTAAAAAAGGATAAACTCCTTTGAAAGATTCTGCTTTGGAAAGAGAAGATACCTAGGATACCTTTTCAATGATGGCCACCCAGGGGTGTGTTTCTCCCACTCTCAGCCAACTTGAAAGCTCATGCAGCTATATTTTACAGGGACCTACTATTCAAAATGGTGACAAATCTTAACATCATCCATGTGGTACTTGCTGTGCAAGCACATAAAATGCAAGAGTTATGCAGGCATGGAAGGTTACACCCATGACCACATAACTCTTGCATTTCAAAGAAAGACTTAGGAGACCAGGAAAGGAACAGCAGAGGGCACCATGCATATTTCTGTGAGAAAAAAGCTAAAGGTGCAGTGGAGATTCCAGTATGCCACAAATGCAGAGCACATGTCCTGGAAAGCCACAGGCAGTGAGAAGAGCCATCACAAATAAGAAGCCATGTAGGTTGCCAACAGCAAGGCATTATGGGTAGGGTTGTCCAAGCGCTTTGGAGCTCACCCCTCACCACAGCCTATGCCAGATGTTGGACATGCAGCTGTAGGCTTTAATGTTTGTCCCTGTGGGTTTTGGTTTTGCTTTGGCTTGGTTTCTTTCTATTCCTGTATTCCTCCTTTTGGAATAGGAATATGTACCCTATGCCACTGTATGTTGGAAGTGTTTAACTTTCTTTTTTATTTTATAGGAGCTTACAACTAAGAGCTTGCCTTAAGGTTCAGAGGAGACTTTAGATGCTAACTTTTGACTCAATGGTTTTGAGCAAAAATCTAGTTTCAAGTTATACGTTTAAGCTAAAATGAAAAGCATATTGTATAGGAAGCTGCAATGCTAGAACTGTTAAAACTTTGGTTAGTCTTACAGATGGGATAAATGTATTTTCCATAATAAGATTGACATGAGTCTCTTGGGGTCCCAGAGATGGAACATTATAATTTAGTTCTAACATGTCTCCCAAAAATCACATGTGTTTGGAGATGGGGACTAATGGTAAGAGGTAGGTCTCTAGGGCATTACCTGGAAGGAATGTTCTTGTTCCTGCATCCTCTCTTTTCCTCCTCTCTGCTTCCTGGCTGCCATGCATTGAGATTTCTTCCATATTTTACTTTACTTTTTTGTCTTGGAACCAACCATCATTGGATTAAATTATCCAAAACCATGACAGTCCAAATAAGCCTGTCCTCCTTTAACTTGTAGGTGTCAGGTATCGACTAATCCAGTTTATATTTGAATTTCTCATTTCAATAATCTTAGTTTTC
>NW_004524600.1:20297350-20312636 GCF_000260255.1 Octodon degus
TATTATCAGTTTTCACATTTTTGAATTTTATGAAATGTAGCTGCATTCTCATTGAGCATTGAGTTTTGTAAGTAATAATAGAGACGGGCTTCCTAGTAAAGATGCAAGTTTCCTGAGTGAGTGATTTTTTAATTCTGTTTATAAAGGAGTTTTTGAGGAGAAGGATGAATATTTCTGACTATGAGGATTGTTTCTAGGCTACCAAGAGAGTTTGCTTGATGAATAATGGACCTGCTTGCTCACAAGAGCTAGACACTGCCTGGAGCACCGTGGAGGTGCTCTCCTTTTGCCTCCTTACAATTGTAAGTTTTCTGTGGCAGAGTCTCCATTTTTTAAAAAAAATGTATTTGGTACAGGATTTCACTATGCAGCTTGGACTGGTAGTGATCCTCCTGTTTTCAGCCTCCCCAACGCTGAGATCACAGACGTGTGCCACCATGCCTGGACTCAGTGGCCAGCTTGGTGTGCCTTGGGAGTGGGTCTGGCACAGCAGGACCAGGGTTAGAAACCTGGTCCCTCTGCTTGCTAAAGCAGGCGCTTAGTTCACTTAACTGTCTCTCTGGCCCATTTTATGGGAGACAGAGTCTCCATTTTATTTAGATAGTTCTAGTCTGCAGGCCAAAGAGTTCCAAATTGGTACACCAGTTCTGTAGTTCATCACGACTACCCAGTTTTGTACCTGTGTCCTTCATGGGCTCAGAGTGGGACACTGCTCTAGTAGCCCTCCCTCATGTCTTTCTGATGCCACAGGTTCAGCTTTACTAGATTCTGCCATCAGTGTATCCTATCTGCCTCACATCTTTTAGAAATTCCCCACTGTTCTGGTCTATAGCTGGCACCATTCCTAGGTTTCTTATGCTACCATGGATTCATTCTTATTTTTAAATCCTTTCCATTATTTGAGTGGCATCATGGAAAATAGGAAAGATGGACACACATGTTCAAATCCACTCCAAAACAGAAAATCTCAGTGTTTAGCACTAACAATGAAAGGTTTTTGCTTCCTGGGACCATCTGCAGCTCATTGTGACTACCTAGTTTTGTACCTGTGTCCTTCATGGGCTCAGAGAAGCCTACTACTTTTCCAGTAGCCCCCGCTCATGTCTTTCTGGAGCCACAGGTTCAACTTTATAACACTCATCATTTTTCCTTTTAGTTAAACTTTTGACAACTGTTTCAGAATAATTATGTGCTGAGCTATATGACTGATATACATTTTTTGCTACCTTCATAACCATGCAAATTTAATATTATTGTTTTCACTTTGTATATGATAATGCTTAGAAGAATTTTAATCAGTGAGTAATTTTAAACAACAGGATGCTTTCTAAAATCATACTTTTAAGAAAAACAAATTGATTTAAATATAGAACACTGGAGACTTCATAACATCACTTAAAATACTTTCTGTGGTTTTGTAATTTTGTTCAAAGGCTGGTGTTATATGTAAGAATTTCTTCACTGCATATTTTTAAAAGGACATGAAATGTTTGCCTTGAATTTGAGATGATTCCTGAACCCACTAAATGTGCAGTTTCTTAGGTAGACAATTCTATTGCTCATTTTCCTTATCTCTTACATGGCACTGAGCACTTAATAGATTGGTAAACACAAATTTGTTATCAGTATCACATTTACTTATAAATCTGTATTTTTTCCATATCACTATTTGGCCACAATTATCTTTATTATATGTGTCAACTTGATTTTTGGCTAAAGAATTGGCTCTACTACAATATGATTGTTGAAAAAAACCCAAAACATTTACATGATACTATTCATGACCAGCTTATGGAATATAGTGAGATATTCTTTATATGAATATTTAACTTTTGTGCTTGTAACAAATACACATTTACTTTCTAGCATTTCTGAAGTAGAAAAATATAAAATGAAAAGAAAAAGTAACTATAATTTTATCACTAGGAAATACTTACTATAATATTTTGATACATTACTTTCTTATATCTTTTTTTGTCTCATGAATGTTTGCACAGAAATGCATGAATATTTTAATATACTGTGTATAAAGTTGAAGGCTTAAAACATGTATTTATTTCATTGGTTAAAATGGATCCAAAAATCATTTTCCTATTTTTTTTTAATCTTTTGTTTATTTATTTGGTACAGGGTCTTGCTGTGCAGCTCAGACTCATGGGGATCCTCCTGTGCCAGACTCCCCAGCTCTGGGATTACAAGTGTGAGCCACCATGCCAGGTTTTGGTGACCGGCAAGGCATGTGGTACAGGGGATCGAACCCTGGTCCTTCTGCTTGCCAGGCAGGTGCTTAGCCTGCCGAGCTACCTACTTAGGCCAAAATTCATTTCCTAAAGTAATTGAATTTCAATGTAAAATGTCTTTTAACTAAACAATTATATCATTTCAAACTGATTTATTATAGGCAAGTATCAAGTCCTTAAATGTTTTTCTTAATGCTCTCATTAGTTTTGTCATATCATTTCAATTTATAATCATTAGAACAGAGCAGAAAGATGCTCTCGTCTATTTAGTCACAGAAATATAAATTTTATTCATTAATTTGAGACACTCTAATGAATATTCTATTGAAGAAAGTTTTTAACTCACTGTAAAGGAACATTCAAGTCACTACTGCCAAATTGTTTTGAGACCTTAAGCCAATACATGACCACTTGTATTGAAATTGAAGTTAATGGTTTTGTGTGATTCTTTTCTGTAAATCCACTTTCAGGAGTAGGGGCATATTCAAGGTTGGTTCTGAATTGCAAAGCTTTTATGAAGAATGCAAACATTATGCTGCACTTGGCAGTATAATAAGAAAATATTTTCACAGTTGCATTGCCAAGATCTTTCCTAGGCTTCTGGAAGTGACCTGTATAAGAGACTAACTCTGAAATTTAAAGCTTCATTAACCTTCTATTACATTTCCTTGGCCTAGGAGCTAATGTTAGGTTTCCTTTAGAAGTATAGTTACAATTCACAACATTATGTAACTGAATGTGGTTCTGTAGTACATCCTTGGCTTGAGGATGCCCTGCACGTACCAAAATCTGAAAATACTAAAATTCCTTATGTGAAAGACTATGCTATTTGCATACAACCTACACATGTTCTCCTCCACTTTATCATCCACAGATTCCTTATAACACCCAAACCATGTAAATGCTATGTAAGGGCTATAGTTATACTGTATTGTTCAGGGAATAGTGACCAAGAAAATGCTTGTACTGGCTGGTATAGATGCAAATAGTATTTTCTAATGTTTTCTGTCTGGCTAGTTGAATTCCCAGCTGTAGATACAGGGTGTTGACTTTCCATAGAAAGACATGGTGAAAACAGGAATGGGAAAAAATGAAGTGGAACCAAAGATTCTTCAGGCCAAGACTAGCAGAGGAATTGTTATTTACTGGATTCTTCAGATGACAGACACTTCATTGGAATATATTTACCACAGTCCAGATTCAGGAATCACAAAAGGCAGTTGAGGGCTGGCTAAATAGCTCAGCAGATTAAAGTGCCTGTAAGAAGGCATAGGGGCCAGGGGTTAGATCCCCCCAGCCTTCTGTGCTGGCCCCTCCTCCAGGGTTGCACTGAGACTGCAATTGAGATTGGCTGTGGTGGCTCCCTGTAATCCCAGTTCTTGGGAGGCTGTAAATAGGCAGATCACTACAAGTCCAATCTAGTGGTGAGACCCTGAGTACTGTGTAGACCCTTCCCTAAGGAAAAAAAAAAGGCTGTTGAAGCCAATAACCAAAGGACACCAGACGAGAGGACACTAGCAACAGAAACCAGGAGGAATGTAATCAGAAAGCATTTCAGGGGCAAGGGTGCTATGTTCAGGTCTAAAGTGGCTCCAAAGCCTCACATGTCTGCAGCTAACTTGATGCTAAGAGGCAGGTCTTGTTGGAAGAAGCAGTCACTGGGGACATGGCCTGGAAGGGTGCATCTCCCTCCCTGGCTCTGCCCTTCATTCCCTGCATCCTGGCTGCCATGAGGTAAGTAGCACTCCTCCACCAGACCCTTCCACCCTGCCTTCCTACCCTGAAGCCAGCCAAGCATACACTAAATGTGAGCCTTTTGTAAGCTTGGAGTGTCAGCTATTGTGCCTCAGTGATAAGGAAGTGACTCAGGGGGCACATAAGTCTTGCTGGGTATATCTGGTGCTCACTCTTAAGATGGGTGGCAGAAGGACCACCTAACCCAGACTGAGTAAACATGGAATGCAATAGACACACAGCGTCACCCTGGGCCAGGCTTATGAGCCAGTCTTCTCCCAAAGCTTCCATTTTTCATTCGGGGAACTTTCCAAAATTCAATTATTGAAGAAGGAGCACATGACTTGAATAAATACATATGAGTTCAAGTGCTCTTGCTGCCTCTTAATAGCTATGTGAGCTTTGACAAAATTTATTGTCCTTGAGCTTTAGTTCCTTCACTTTTAAAATCATGGCATTAAAGATTTTTTTGGTAGTCTATTGATATGTAACAAACCACCCTCAAAACAAGGGACTTGAAGGTATCACATTCACTTTTCTCATGACTCTGTAATTTGGACAGAACTCAGGGCAGACAGCAGGTCTGCTCTACCCCACAGGAGCTGGGGTAGCCCAGTAGCTGAGCATTTCTTTGCTCAAGGAATTGATTTATGTACCTGTCTAGTGACTAGAGCCAGCAGTCAGCTAGGACTTCAGGCAGTAGCTGGGATAGCTGCACATAGTCTCTGTGTTTGCTGCTTGACTTCCATATGACATGGAAGCTGTTGGCCAGGGCCAAATATCTCTAGGTATCCAGTCAAAATGGGAACATATTTTTTACTTGGCTTTAGAAGTCATCCAGGGTCACTTTGGTCATAATCACAGGATCACCATGATCCAGAGGGAAGAAACACTCTGTTTTTTGATGTAGGAGGGATAATGTCACATTGTAGAAAAAGATGCATGGAATAGTATATTCTGTTCTGGCCTGATGCAAGAAATAGAATCCACTGCAAGGATAATAGCTGGAGACGTTCAACAAGAGGGCTCAGCATGTAGCAAGTATGAGAGATATGCTTCCATATATTACCTTGTTTAATTCCACACCACAGACCTCTGAGGTAGCTAGTGCTATTAGCCCTGACTTTCACATGAGGGATATGTGGCATGGAAGTTCTATTTCACCAAGCATAAGGCTAATAGAACACACAGCTGTGGTTTGAGTCCACGTCCCTAGAGACCACGCTCTTCAGCCCTCCACAGTACGTGAAATGCTATGTGAGTTTTAAATTTGCTATGCAAACTTAAAGCTTTTTGAGAAAAAAAATTTGGAAAATTTTCAGAAATATCATTTTGAATTTCAGTCACAGTGAATGTGTGAGGTTGGCTACAAAATTAATCTAATAAAAATAGTATAATGGAGGTTTTTTTTTTCTAAAAATGAAAATGCACAGGATTGTCCTATTTTCATTCTGTCTGGCCACTCCCTTCTTCCATCCCAGCATCTTTGGCTAACCCTCATATTTCCATTGTAAAACCAGACCATGTTAAAATCTGTAAGCGGCCTGAGCTATTAAATGGTACAATTCTCTTTTGTTATCCTAGTGGTGATGGCAAATCTTTTATAGACTGAGCGCTCAAATTGCTGCAAAACCAAATGCACTTATTCATCACAAAGAACCAACACTGCAATTAAACCTGAATACTGAGGTTTGTTTAGAAAAAAACAACTCTACACTAACATCTTTTGTCTTAAAAGAGAAGCAACACATATGCCACAGGTTTGCCACCACTGCTCTTGTGTCTTTAGGCATGTTCTTCAGAAATCAAATACATTTTCAGAATAAATATCCTTGTAAACTTTTTGTCATCTGATATTTTCAAGCAGATGTAATATTTCAAGGAGTGAGGACACAGTTCTAGAAATTGCAGATTTGAGAGAAAAGATTTCTTTTTAATTTATTTTGGTGTTTAAAGTTTTAGGCATTTTCTGAAAGTATTCTTTTTTCATTGTTTTAATATTTAACCAATCAGCCATAAAAATGTAACATCTTTGTGTTCCTGGAGCTTGCACTGCATAGGACATAAGATACACGGGCAGGAAGCAACCTCAAAATAATGACTGGTTTCAAAGTAGGGGAGACTTATTACAGAGGATACATGGTCTCTTCTTGATGTGCTGTGTTTCATTAAATAAGACAAAGGATTCCCATGTGTGTAGATGAGGGTGTTTGTGGCAAGGAAATCAATTTCAATTATTCTATAACACACCAGCAGGCATCTGTCCTGTGTGAAGCCTGCTGTGAAGAATTTCTGGGTGAGACAGAGCCACAAGTCTCCCTCAGAGGCGTTACTAGAGTCCACAGAGAGAGGATTCAAAAGATAACTTTGAGTAATGGCACAGATTTGTGACCTCTGGCTCACCTTGAACTAAGCTTCAAGCTGAGTTCTTAGGCAAGTGAGGCTGTTCTGTGCCTACTGGAGGTAAAAAGTCATGTTCTGACGACAGCTGTGTGCTGCTAAAGGTACCTAACACTGCCCCTCGCAATCCCTCTGTGGCTCTAAGCTCTCCACATTGCGGGGATCTGTTCTGCAGTGGAAAGCACCCTATATGCTCTCCGCATTTTGTGGGAGTAGGGGGCATGACTCCCTAGTGGACTCAGGTATCAGTTCAGAATCATGGTTTGGCCTGAGCCTCGACTCCTAAGGCTAAAGTAGAAAATACCAAGTTTTGTGTTTGTTTTGTTTTGTTATTTTTCTTTTCTTAAGTCCATAACAAACAATCGCTCAGACCAAAGGTATTCCTTTGGCAATCGAAATGTTTTTGGCCATCAGACTAAGATTTGAGATGTTTTAGCTATAACAAGGTAATTATAGAAACAAAAATTCTAGTGCAGATTTTCAGCCTCATTCTCCAAGATATGCATGAGATGATCACTGAAACTGAATCACTGAGAACCAGCACAGTACAGCAGTACAGTCTCTCTCTCTCTCTCTCTCTCTCTCTCTCTCTCTCTCTCTCTCTCTCTCTCTGTCTCTCTCTCTCCCGTCTTTCTTCCTCTTTGAAAAAGAAAAATAACTTTTGAGGAATTGTTTCAGCCAATGTTCTTATAACTTATTCATGTTCTTTCTGAAAGTACACAGTAAAATAACATTTCTTAGCAGAAGTAGGTGGATGTTAAGCAGCGGAGAGGAAATGCAGGCAAATAGTTGGGAACTGGTCAAATGACTGACTTGATGTTTTAAAGCATTATTATTTAATGCATCTTGGTAATTAGAGCTCAATACAGTGCTAAGATTTCAAGGAACCTTTGTAACAATGTTGTTTCAACTCAGTGAACTTGCCCTTTATCATATTTTATTGATAATAAAATTATATGGTATATCCAGAAGATGAATCTAGAGAATATTATTTCCAAGAAGTTCAATGTTAGAAAACACAAGATTTTAATGGAGCTTGGCTTTAGCATTATGGTACAGAATGATAACCCTTTAGGGCAAGATTTTCCTTGAAGCTCCTTATAGTTTTAAGAGGAAAGTATAAACATATACAGAATAGTTTATTTACTATTACAGTATCATGGATTTCCTTGGAACATAATTTTCTTACAGTGGAATTAACATTATTGGCTATTAACTGGACTTACATTATTGCCATTCTCTAGTTCTCCTAACTATAATAAACTGAAGATTCTAGGAGGCTCCATGTCTTCCAAGGCCTAATTTCTGACCCTGGAAGAAAGTTTCTCCACAATGGTTGTTAAACCATTGCATATCTCAGGAGTTAGAAATCTTAAACTGTACACCTCTACAAGAGCCTATTTCATATCTAAGAGTAGGGAACTAAGGGCTCACACACATTTTATTGATTATTTCATCAAGCAGTGGCTGAAGATGAATTTGTACTGTCCCAGAATGTTTTAATCCTAAGGCAGACTTCAAGCCTGTTTCTTCCCTCTTATTTCTCTTTTTGAGTGGAATCCTGAATAATAGCTCAAAGCACTTTATGTGCTAAAGTGCTGGAAAAGAGTTACCTCCAAAATGAGGAGCCCTGGGTTCCGGTGTAATACTGTCACTAATTTCCTTTGTGTCCTTTAGCAGGTTTTTAAAATTTTCTGACCCTCAAATATGAAATGAATCACTTCTTGGCCTTTTGCCTAAGGTCATGTGTGGTATCAGACATGAAACAAGAGTTTCAGACATCATACCCGCTAATGTCTCTAAGGGTTTATTATGATTAATTTTGCAAAAATGATATTTTGTATATAAATGTCAAAAGTCTGCAAGGATATACTGCCACTTGCAGAGACTGTACAAAGGCAGTGACACACATCTAAAGTCTAATTGAGTTGGCTCTTCATATCCATGCATTCCACATCCTTGGGTTGAAAATATTTTTTAAAAATTATAACTTGTCATTATAGGCTAGATAATACATTGTGATAACCATGTACATAGATTTTTACATCATGCTGGGTATTTCTTATAAGTAGTATACACAGCAGGATATGTATAAGTTATATGCAAACAACAAACTGGTTTGCATAAAGGATTTATGTATTTTTGCATTTTAGAGTGCACAGAGGATCCTGGATCCAATTAGCCATGATAAGTAGGAATGACTGTACAATCACACAGTAATAGGTCAAAGAGTTTATTAGGCAGACTATCTTTATATCACTGCTTCAAATGATAAAAAATTACTTGTGAGTGAATTTGTGCATCCATTCATGTTTGTTGAGTTGATATATTGCTTAGGTACTGCGCTGACCCTGACAGACTATGGTGATATAGGCATGACTCTGACCTTCAGAAAACATACATAGGAATAAGATGTAAGGGCACTAAACCAAAAGCCACACTGATAAATGCATGGTTATATGTTTATCCATAGGTGACTGTCAGTGTGAGAAAGGAAATAAGGAGTGGGGAGAGGGAGCCAAGTTGGAAGCCACTTTATACAGGTTAGATTCAGGGAGGATCTCCACGAATGTGGGGCAACTCTGAGAATTGAACTGGGTGATTTATGGTATTAGTCCTGGAAAAGGCAGAGGAAGCCACTGAGCAAAGGCCCCAGCAAGAAAAGAACCTGCACATATGAAAATAGAGTCTAGTGTGGCTTCAAATATGAACTGACGGAGTAACAGGATGTAAGGCTGGAGAGGAGGGGAGGCTGGCGGCTGCAGGACACTTCATGCCATGAAGGTGATTGGGGTTTTATTCTGTTGGAAGTTTCATTCTCTCAGAGGGTCTAGGAAGTAAGTGAACTGATCCAGTTATAGTTAAGGTCACTAGGATTCCTAGCTTTAAAGTGGATTGGAGAGGAAAGGCAACGTGGGAAGACCCCATCGCAGGGTGTTTCAATAGTCATGAGAGAGATAATGAAGGCCTGGATGGAAGCACTGCTAACAGATAGATTCAATTGACCATGAGGAAGGAGATAGGTTATAGAGAAATAAATATAGTAAAATAAACTGTTTTCTATCATTAAAGTACATATAAAATTTGTATAAGTTAAATTCAATCCTTTCACAAATCACACATGTAGATAGGTCCATGGGTCAATATACTTGTGTGTATTTGGAATTGTCACACGTTTTCTTGTTTATCTATTTCCTCTTACTTGTTTTTGTTAATTTCAAAGATCAATAAATACTCCAATTTTAGAAAGGCTGCAAGGAGCCGTGGAAAAGCTATGATTTTGATTCCCTTGTGTTCTGATACTTCACAGTTCTCCACAATCCCTCACAATCAAAAGACTCAGCATCTCTAAAGCATACTGCAGATGCTTTGTTGGGGGAAGTTTACCCTATGTTTTACATTGGTGTGGGCACTCCTTCCTTTCTCCTGCACTTTAGCATCCTGCACACATTCCTAGTTGTCCTGTTGCAGGTCTGACTCTTCTAGACACCTCTGGTTATCTCTGTCGCATGGGCTTTCTTCTGTTACTTTGCCTCCTCCCCACAGTTAGCTCTGTTTAGCCCTGTGCATACTCAGAGACACTGAACAACAAAGAAATCGTATTGATTAATAGAGTTTTCTGTATTAGTCCATTTTGAGTTACTGTAAAAAAAATACCTAAAGCTGAATAATGTTAGAAGAAAGAAGTTCATTTTGACTCATGGTTCTGGAAGTCTAAGGTCAAGAGCCTGCATTTACTGCTTTTCTTCTTGCTGACAGAGTCCTGAGGAGATGCAGAGCATCACAGGACAATGGACAGAATAAAAGTGTGTGCATACTGTGGTCTCTGCCTCCCCTTTTAAATCCATCAAAATTCAATCATGAGGACTCTGCTGTGCTGACCTTATCAAACCTTAATACATGCCAAAAGCTCTACCTCTCAACACAGTATTTGGTTTAGTTCTGGACAATGGAAAGGAGATACTAGCACAATGTCTGAGGGGCACACTCTCCCCAGATCAAAATCAGAGCAGACATAATATGTTCCTTTCTATGTCCTGTGGTGGTGTGGGAAAATCTGAGACTGGGTTATTTGAGTTCCTCCATTTGTTCCATTATCTCTCTGGAATGAGCCAGAACTATTGGAGGCTATTATTTGGCATTCATAGAGGTTGGCAAGATGTCACTGGAAGGGCTACGTTAACAATGCCTATATAGCTTGTCAGCTTAACACTCTTGGAATTGGAAGGAACCTCAGAGGAGATCTAGTCCTACAAATGATTCATTCATCACAGATCAGGTTTGTCTAAAATATTTGATCAGTAATCTTAAGCTTCTCCTAGATAACATTTACTTCTTTGTTTTACTGGCAAAAGTCATGATGATTTAATTTAAAATTGAAAAAGAGACATGGAATCAAACTAATTTATGAGTTATTAATTAGATTATATAATCTATTAATTCATAGAGAAATAGAGCCTAAGTGCAGATGAAGGGAAATTTCAGAAGAGAATTCTATTTAGATAACAGAATGCAGGGGTGATTCACCTTCAAGACAGTATTTGCAGGTGACCTCAGGATAGTCAAGAGAAAGCACCTGGGACCCAGTCATTGGCAGGATTGACAATTCTACCTTTAAGGCACTGCTGTGTCTTGTGACCCCTCATCTCCACGGCACCCTAATTCCTCCAGCTACCTCCTGCTTTCCAGAGGAGCTGGATCCAAGTGGGATTAGCATGCCAGGGCTTTAATGAATTAACTCTCCCAGGATCATTTCTCTTTTGCAGGAGAAAGGGGAAAATAACATCTTGCTAACTGCAATTTCAGGTACTGGGGAAAGGGTGTGTGTCAGCCCTTGTAATCACATCATATGTAAAGCTTAGTCTGAGCACCTGGCCTGAGGCACAGATAAAATGACCAGTTGCATTTACTTGGCTGTGTTCTTGGCACTTCATTGACTCTGTCTTGCTCGGTGTCACACGTAGATGCAGGCTGTTGCCCTCTTCGTAGTCTCCCTGACCCACCTGACTCACCCTTCCAGGCTCATCCTCAAGTGTCTCCTTCTGCCACAGCATACTGAATGAGACCATGGATCCTGGGTCTGGCCGCCTGGGCTATATTCCTTACTCTCTCATTTGCTGCATGGAGGAAAAGCAGCGCCTCTCCACATTTCAGTTTTATCGTGTGTGAAGGGGAGATAATGACACAACAGCATTTTTATGGCATCTAGCACATAGTGCTCGTGATGTTACCTAAGTAAATAATTGCAAGTTCTGCTATGTTACTTGTTATAAATAATAACAAGCTCTTATCTGCCACAAATGCTTGAAAATCTTAATATCTGCATACATTAAAATAATTAAAGTCTCACAGCAAATTTAAGGCCAGCTTACTATTAGCTACACCTCACAGATAAGGGATCCAAAACACAGAGAAGTTAACTGATGTCCATAAAGTCATACAGGCAGAATGCAGGGGCGTCAGAATGCAAGCCTAGCCCTCCCCGGTCCCAGAGTCCTGTTTCTCCCCATGACGCAGCACTACCTGGGCTGTGAACAAAACTTTCTGTTGCGAGGGCTCAGGCAAGGTCATGGGAAAACTCCTTTGGGTTGTCTGAATCCACGTGAAATATGTCTCAGGAATGCTCTGTAATGCGAAGTGACGTAGAGTTAGCATTTCTTGCCCTGCTGCAGGAAACCTGGCTTAGACTCAATGACCCATAATGAGAATCTCTGAGACTTCCCAGAGTAACCTCTTCACTTTACAGAAAAAGAAACTGGACACAGTGCAGTTCTGGTACTCACCCCCCAATCACAGTTTTAATGTGCCCAAACCTCGCCCAGGTTAGTTTCTCACGACCAAAGCCATTTAAAAAAAATTATTACACTATTGCAAGAGGTCCTCAGGTCCTTTGAATGAAAGGCATTTTTTTTTCTCTATACCCTGATTTTCTTTTGACCCCAAGTGAAATTTATTTTGACTTGCTTAAGTTTGATGATGTGAAAGATATAAAAGTCAGGATTAAAAGGAGACTAAGAGCTTAGTAATAGCGTTGGGTTAATTCTGCTGAGCTACAAGTAGCTATGTGGAAGGGTAGAAGGACAGCTGGCTGCTCCTGGATGTCCGTCCTGCACTGTTGGGCAGTCTTTCTATTGTGCAGGTTCACCTAGAGAGCTCTTTCAGCAAGTGGCCTTGTTTTCCCATGTGCTGGCTGTGTTTGGAGGTGGTGTCTTCTTTCCTTCTTTTCAGGGACTCATGCTCAAAGTGAATATTGGTAAAAATGAATCTGTAGGCAAGATAAATTTTAAATGATTTCACAACAAATGGTTTCTCTTTCCCTACAGTAATACACTTGTAAAAGGAATCAGATTGGGGAAAGAAAAAGCTGTTGAAAAAAAATCTGTTAAGCAGATGTCTACTTTGAGTACTGGGAATTTGGAAAATGTTTTGACATGAGGCTCTAGATAATGAAAGTGCTGACTCACATTGTTCTAGAATCACCAAATGCTTATGCTAAGAGGAATCTAAAAGATTTCCTAGTATGAACCCCACATTGTGACATTAACCAAGAAGACAG
The DNA here is from genome assembly GCF_000260255.1 of Octodon degus. Classification (NCBI taxonomy): domain Eukaryota; kingdom Metazoa; phylum Chordata; class Mammalia; order Rodentia; family Octodontidae; genus Octodon; species Octodon degus. Next base: position 20,310,281 of record NW_004524600.1, read on the forward strand.
AATGAGAAAACAGCACAGGACACTACTTGTTAGAGGCAGTCGACACTTCTGGCTCTCATTCTGGAAATTTTATCGTGAAATGTCATAGAGAGCTTTTGCTAGGTATCACTGGGGAATTCATTTCAGCCCACCCCCCAATCAAAATGCATATGCTCCAGTTCCTTGGGTAAAATGGTATTGTGTTTGCATATAACCTGTGTACATCCTTGGGTATCTTCTACTGATTTGTACATCATTTATAATACCTAACACACAATAAATAATGGCTACATTGTTGTTATAGTCTATTGTTTAGGAAATGATGACAAGAAGAACATCCTTACATGTTCATACAGAGGCAATGTTGTCATACTGATTTTCACAACACCTAGATATTTATCTTTTTGAGAGGTACCACTTCACACCCCCTCTCAGCCTTTGAAGGATTTCTTTGATCGCTTCATTACTTTTTAGAAGCCTCTTTGGGAGTGAGTATTTTAGGATGTGTGTTTTTACAGAAATGAAGCATCACATCACATAAGAAGTGAACTCAGGAGTGAGGAGGTCACAAGATTCAAATATCCTGTGAGATTGAGGATCTGAGAAGTAGCTGGAGACTTTAGTAGAGTTGACCTAGGCATCCCTTCTTGCACAGATTCAACATAGGGTTATGCATGTGGCAATTTCCAGGTTTTCTCTCTGGAACTTTCTAGATCTTTTTTTCTGTATATTTTCAATCTGTGGTTGCTTGAATCCATGAATGCAGAATCTCTAAATAGAGCCAACAATGGAGCATTGCCTTAGTTTTCTTGGACATCCATAAAAATATGATGAAGTAGGTGTCTTATACAGCAAGAAATTTATTTGCTTACAGTTATAGAGGTTGAGAAGTCTAAGACTAAGGTTCTAAGTCTAAGACTGGATGTGTGATGAGGCCCTTTCTCCTGGCCTAGAGTAGGTGATGTCTCACTGTTTTCATATGACCTTTCCTTGATTCATGCATACAGAGAGAGTGCATAAGCTCACCGGTGATGCTTTATTGAAGGATGCTAATCTTATTGCACTAAGTTCTAACTTTATGACCTTTTTTAACCTTAATTAAAATTTGAAGGACCCTCTCCAATACAGCCACACAGCTATAAGGATTTCAATACATGACTTTTGTGGAAATAAAAATGGTCCAGAAAAGTGTTGTGGATGCATTCACCTCCAACAGCAGAGATCTAGTATACTACTGGCTTCTCAGGTAGTGATTCAGTTTTATCATACAAGAGAACATGAAGGATGGAATATATAGGGCTGGTTTGCAGATTAGTGATGCCACTAGGGCCCTGGATATTATAATTTTCGTTTGCTGCTCCTGCTTGCATAGGGAGGCTTCACCTCATGATCGCTCCTTACTGTTACAACCTGGCACTGTGCACCTCTGGGATCAGTCCAGGTACCAGCCTGAAGAAAGGAGAAACAACAAAAAGACTTAAGATGGACATGTTCTATCTGACTTTCCCAAGGTGCAACTTTGGCTTAAATCTCATCTTATAGAACAGAGTCATAAACTTCTTTATCCTTAAAGGAGTCTAGAAGGTAGGTGTTCTGGCTATTCACAAATACAATTTGAGTAATTCTCAGCAAAGAGAATGGGAGAATGGATACCCCCTAGAAAGTTACCCATGTTTGAAATAAAAAGATGGTGGTGGTAATTAGGAGCCATAAGCTTCAGGGACAGACGTTCTGAGTTGAAATTCTGGCTCAGACAAATTTGGGGTGAGCTTCTTATTTTACCAGGCTTCAGTGTCCTTTGTAAAGATAAGTAGTTATTACTAGGTGAGACAACACATTTTTAGTGAAGATTAAAGAAGATAATGAAGGCATAGGTCTCTATAAAAGTTAACTTTTTACATTATACAACTATTTTAGGATTAAGCAACATACACATTTTTTACTCTCTAGGACCAAGTATAGTTTATTTTAATTTAAATAGGACACAATGTTCACAGGACCAAAGAAACCACTTAAATAAGTTTTGCTCACTGTGTTTTCTATTAGGAATAATGCACACATGCTGCTTAGACTTTATACTGCTCTCAGCCCCTTCACCAATGAGGACAGTATGCAAAGGGCCAGGCTTCCTGGGCTCAAGCTTAAGTGTCCCCTAGTGATGAAGAAGAGGTGGCCAGGCCTGTGGTCCAACACTTTTAGAAGCTTTGAGTAAACAAAGAGGCTGTCCCAACCAATTAACATCTTTTCTTAAGATAGAGACTCAGTAGATGATGAAATGTATGGTTCTAGATTCACAATCATGGGGGGTGTGTGAGAGGGGGAAGGGAAAAAGGGAAGTAGAAGAGGTTGGGGTAGGGAAGGAGGAGAGGGGAGAGAG
>NW_004524600.1:20314729-20315972 GCF_000260255.1 Octodon degus
AGGTTCACAATAGGGAAGAGAAATGGCAGCTTCAGGAAGTGGGTAGCTTGACTCCAGAGACACCTAATAACAGAGCAGTGGAGAAACTGGTACTCCAAGCAGGACAAGAGGCCCTCAGAGGACCGTTGACAGTATCCTCTACGAAGCAGCTCTAACCTGTGCAACTGCCTTAGTCTCCTGAGCAGAATCTGCTTCTTTTCTTATTCACAACAATTCATTTCAACTGGCACCCAGCGTGTTCTGCTAAGGTACAAGCCAGGCTATGCAGCTCCTTTCTAGACAGCCACAACTGCTGCTCAGTATGCTTGGAATGGAACTGAGTCCCCTGCCTGAACTGCCAGGCTGTAGGTGGGCTGACCCTTCCAGCTTCTCTAGCTGTCTCTTACTTTTCCTCTTTCACCTTCTCCAGCTCCAGGATTGTTTTTCTCTTGGATTATTTTTCAGGTAGAAGACCTGAAAAGCTGAACTTCTACCAGAGGTTGTTGTCCATTTTATTGCAGTATAAATATCATCTTCCCTGAAAAGTCCTCCTAGCTGGTAAATTTAAAATTGCTTCCCCTCAATGCTGATTACATCTCTGACTTTTATCTCAATACCTAGACTTGACATTTTAACTTTGCATCCTCTGTAGAATGTAAGCTCCATGGGATACTTCTTTATAATATTTTAAATGATGTATCTAGAGCATTCGGATAGTTATATTTATAGTCAAATAACTTTGGATGTAAAAGACAAATAGAGAGGTAGGAAACAATACAACGAAGCAATTTGGGGATGGGGCTATAGCTCAATGGCAGAAGCACCTGCCTGGCAAACACAAGATTCTAGTACCAAAAAAAGAGAAAACAGAAATTTAGAATAAGGAGTAAGTGGCAAAAAGTACTTTTAAAAATGAATCTTATTAATCATCAAGACAATAGAATGAAAAATGATATTTTTTCAACATTTCAAAGATTATTAATATTCATTGTTTATGAATATAGCTCAAATTTTTGCTGCACAAGTTAGGAGAAGTTTTCAACATTTTAAAAATAATTACCAGGTAGCAATGATGTAAGTAAAATGACTACGCAGAATGAGACATCAATTTTAGCATATAATTTCATGAGCATTGTCATGAAACCTAGTAAGACTTTCCCATGTCATTGAAAAGAAAGCTTTCTTGTGTCCTTCAATGAGATTAAATGATCAAATTAGTGTGCCAACCATCTTCGGTGTCCTCATTCAGTCCTGTGAGCCCCAA
>NW_004524600.1:20317042-20318749 GCF_000260255.1 Octodon degus
CCAAGCCTGTTCCAAGTAGGTGCTTTAGACCACTGAGCCATCTCTCCAGCCCCATAATAACTTTCTATTATGTATCTTTATACTTTAAAATTGCATTCATAGACATTTTGTCTTTCTAGAAACTTGGTTGTATTCATTATATTGATAACAGTACTAGATACAAAGAGCAAATAAAATGGGAAAAAAACAATCTTCCATTAAATTTAATGTGCAGCTTTCATTTACAAGCAACAAAAGTAATGAGAAGACAAAGATCAGTACATACATGAAGGGGTGCAGGTGAAGATTCAGATAAAGTAAAGCTAGTTTGAATCTTAAACTATAAGTATGTTTCCATAAATAGAAAGAGAACTAAGGGAATTGTACTATTTAGCTGTCCTCTAGGTCATGGGCAATGTCAAACTAAACATGATACACTCAGACAGAGCCCCACTCCTTTTTCCTCTCACCTGCATCCAGCCTATCTACCTTTCTCCTTTCCACATATTAAAGAATTTCTGTGCTTCTGTGTTTAGTATCTGCATACTAAGTTGTGAATATACAGGAAATCTATGTGTAGTAAAACATTGAAAATAATGCAAGGTCTGTGTAACGGTATACACTAAGGCCTGTTAGAGAGCTGTGTATTTTCATTCTATCAGCAAATAATTTATTGAATTCTCAATTTTTGGAAAGCTCCAGTGTGTCTGGGACACCCCAAAGTTATGACTTTTCTTTGCACACCTGAGGTCCCCCATGGTGGCTCTGCAGCTCTCATCATGCCATGGAATGAATTACACCATACACACTGTGGCTACCACTTAGATTACCATGAGAAAAAGAAAAGAAGGAAGGTCAAGAGGCTCATGAATGTTCAAAGAAGGCAAAAAAAAAAAATAAAGAAAAAAAAAAAAGAAAAGATTGACCTGAAGGCTAAGCTCTACCACAAACAGCACCATATTGAGAAAATACAAATAAAGAAGACTATCAAGATGCAAGAAAAGAGAAACACCAAACAAAAGAATGATGAAAGACTCCACAGGGAGCAGTACCTGCCTACCTGCTGGACAGAGAGGGACAGTCTTGTGCAAAAGTACTTTCCAATATGATTAAACAAAAATGAAAAGAAAAGCCAGGAAAATGGGAAGTTCCTCTGCCCAAAGTTCGTGCCCAAGGAGAAATGGAAGTATTAAAAGTTATTCGAACTGGAAAGAGAGAAAAGAAGGCATGGAAGAGTGACTCGGCCCATGAGTCGAGACGTGGGGTAATAACCTGGAGGAGGAACGGGGATGAACAAGACAGGGCAAGAGACACAAGAAACGGAGACAAGACAGGCTTTCTGATCAAGTCTCGTTTATTGAGGAAGTGAGCAGGGTCTAAATAGCTGTATAGTGGAAGTAGTTTGGTGGGACTAGTTGTGGATTGGTAGTGGAGGTCCAGGACCACAGGAAGATGTCGAGGCAAGCGGGGATTGGTGCTGCAGCACTTCTTGCCCAAATAAGGGAAAACATAACAGGAGCGTTCTATCGCCCCCCACAGAAGAGGATGGTTACTAAAGTCTGCTTTGTTGGAGATGGCTTTACAAGAAAACCACCTAAATATGAAAGATGCATTAGGCCAGTGGGCTTATGTTTTAAGAACACCCATGTAACACATCCTGAACTGAAAGTCACCATTTGCCTGCCAATACTTGGTGTGAAAAAGAATCCTTCACTGTCACTGTATTCA
>NW_004524600.1:20319839-20323209 GCF_000260255.1 Octodon degus
TTGCAATGGGAATTGAAAAGTACCATAATACTAGATTTGGGGATACAAGAGCAGGGACAATCAGAGTACCTCTGGGGAAAAGTAGGAATGAAACTTGGCTTTGAGGAACTAAAGCCAGGGGCTGGTGCTTTGGAGAAATGAGAGCAAGGAGGAGCCTACAAAAGGTGTTTTTAGAGGCATGAATAGAGAATCCTGCCAGCGCAGAAGGTTCATGCTTTACAGAATGACACTGTATGACAACCTCCAGGAAGGCAGCTGGCACACAGAGCCAAGACTGAAACACAGAAATGTGCTATATGTTGCTGGGATGTAACAGATTTTATAACAGACTTTATTCCTGTGAGGATGTTGCCTAAAACCTAGAGAGTAAGAGAAGAAGAGAAGCGTAGCATCTGGCAAAGCTCATAACATTGAAAACTTAATATGGTGAAAAAGATTTCGATTTCTGTATGAGTTATATGATAAAAAGATGTTAAAAGAAAATCGGGATATGCTATCAAATTAAGCATCCAAACAGAATGGAGAGGGACATTTATAAGGAGGAATGTAGAATTTATGGAGAAATCCCTATTAATTGGATAATAACAAGCACAATTTAGGTGTTGACAATGTTTTTTACAGAAGGACACCATTACAAAAGGCACTATAGTTCAGCGGACTAAGCGCCTGTTTAGGCAAGTGCAGGGACCAGGGTTTGATCTCTGGCACTGCATGCCTTGCCAGTCCCACCCCCAGGTATGCTGAGCTGGCCACAGACACTGGGTGTGATGGCACACACCTGTCATCCCAGAGCTGGGGAGGCTGAAAGCAGGAGAATCACTATGAGTCCAAGCTGAATAGTGAGACCTTATACCAAATACATTAAAAAAAAAAAAAGAAAAACACTAGAAAGGAGACTAAAGTACAAAATTGTTTTAAGAGATGAAATATAGTGGCTATAGTTTGGATTTTATAAAATTCATCTGGTTATGAAGCAGTCAGATATGATAATGTTTCAACTGATTAAAGATATTCATTACAGAGACTTGATAGCCAAGTGTTACTGATAATACAAGTCTCTTTTTCTCGTGTGTGGTACTGGGGATTGAACTCAGGACTCTGCACTTGCCAGGTAGACACTTATTCTACTGAACTATCTCCCTGGCCTGATCATACAAGTCTGGAAACAAAATTGTGTTAGATTTCATAATCACCTGTGTGAAAGACCAAGGTAGCAAAGAGAAGGTACTGAAGACTAGGTCCTATATTGGTCATTTTTATTCCTATTAATTTTTTGGGGGGCTGGCTCAGCCTATCCTGGGGGTGGTGTTGGCACAGCATGTGGCGCCGGGGATTAAAACTTGGTCCTCTGTGCCTGCCTAAGCTTGCCTAAGCAGGCATTTTAGACTGCTGAGCTATCTTTCTGGCCCTTTATTCTTATTCTTAAAATACTGAGGATGTGCAGGTACTTAAGAAGGAATCTGAGCTTCATTTGGTGGCTCAAGTAACACTTCAACCATCAAGTAGAATCTAATACATTATGTGCCTGTGTGTGTGTTTGTTTCCAAACTTTCTTCATCAAGCAAGTTCATTCAATATTGCCCATACCTACATATTTATACATTGGTTATATGAGAAAAAACATTGACAAAAGGAAAATATTTAGATATTTCTTCACCTCCTTTACTTTACTTTGGGAAAAAAGAAACACTATCCCTAACCCTAGACACCCTTAGGTGCTACATATTTCATGCAGTCCCTGGATACCCTGAAGGTGAATCCTTTCCTGGTCTGGTCCACTGGGTCACATACAGTCTCTGTCAATTGATTACCTGAGGCATGCTGGACAAAAAAGAGGGTATCCCATTTTTAAAAGTATTCTGATGAAAATTTTCACAAAGTATGTTTTAGAAACGTACTGTTCAGTGTCCATCATTTTTGGAAAAGTCTTCCTTTTGTACTAAATTCCTTTTGAAAAAGTATAAATTCATCCCTTTTTTATTGTTAGTGGAAACAGATATGAGCTGTTTGAAACCTGGGGTAGGAAGACATGGGGAATGTACATCTGGGAGACACAGTTCGGCTTTATCTTCTAGCAGACAATCTTTACCATTTTAACTTTTCCTGGAAACTTGTTTATTTATTTGCGTGCCCCACTTAATGCCTAGGAAATGTCATTGCTCTTTTACCTACTGCCATACACCTTCTGGATCCTCTATCGCCATCATCACTGTGGGTCTGGCCATTCAAAGATGAGTGAGCCATGCCTTTGGGATCTCAAGTGGTAGGGTATAAGGAAATTTACAGGCAAGATCAGGATAGACCTGAGACACACAGTAGTTACAGAGAACAAAAACCAATAACTTACATCAGCAACTTCCCAGACTCATCTTGAACAACCGCTTTTTAGAAGAATTCAGTACCGAAGTTGAAGAATCACCACAAACTGGGTGATTGCTTCATCAAGTTGCTCTGAGGTCAAGTTATCTTTGTCCTTCCATGTCATTGTGTTCTCAGCTCTTCTGTATGGCTGAGTAATTGAGAAGCAGGTGCAGATCAATCAGTTTGGATTCTGGATCCTAGGTAAAGAGATAGATAGCCTTAAAGATTTCAACATGGAAACCTTAGTTGCCCCATATAAATTCAAGTTCATAAAATGGATCTCAAAGACTTGTGATTATTAAATCACATGTGATAATGAATGTAAATTTTCAAGAGCTTAGAAAAAAGTGCAAGGGGTATTCTTAATGTCTCTTGATAGTTGTAACATCTAAGACCAAACATATGGCTTTAACATTGACCTAAGAACTTTAGACTTCTTTATTTCCAAGGTTCACACAAGGTTATGATGACATCTATAGCTGCAGTGCTTTATTCTCCATTAATAATCACCTTGTGCCAGGTGACTCCTCAGTTTTGTTTTTCTGTGATACACAAAGTTCTCTTCAGAGCTCTTCTTGTATTTCATTTTAAAATTGCATTTAAAAATCTACATTTTTGTATAGTGAGTCTTTCCTTGAGTTTTTATTTAAGTTACAGGTATATATGCTTCACTTTGTTCATGTAACTTTATGAATTAATCTAGTTTTCTGATTCTCTATCTTGAATTCTTTACCAATATTGAAAAAAGTTAAGAGAAAACAACATGTAATTGGCATAAAAACATAACAAGAGATCATTATTCTTGCAAACCCCAGCATTTTCCATTGCTGTTTCTGCATATAGAGAACAGGTGCACAGAGACCGTCCATCAAACCTGCCCACTATCCCTACTTCTGTACATTTGATAAATAATCCAAATCAGGTAGGTTATATCTAGCAAGAAGTTCATTAAAGTACCCACAAACATGTACGGACACATGTACTCACTCAGTCACTAAACTGTTTTTTT
>NW_004524600.1:20323309-20326208 GCF_000260255.1 Octodon degus
CGTCCGTCAAACCTGCCCACTATCCCTACTTCTGTACATTTGATAAATAATCCAAATCAGGTAGGTTATATCTAGCAAGAAGTTCATTAAAGTACCCACAAACATGTACTCACTGATGTCTTTTCTGATGCTCACAGAGGTGATTGTATTACTTTTTTTTTTTTTTTTTTTTTGCCAAACCAGGGATTGAACTCAGGACTCAGGCCCTTGTGCTTGCCAGAGAAGCACTTATTCCACTGAGCCATCTTCCTCAGTCACTAAACTTGAATGCACTTTTTATTGATAATACTCAGTGCTAGCATGAGTTCATGCCATAGTAAATTGTTCTAACTTTTTGGATAAAACTTGTAATATTAATGTCATATGCTATTAAATTACATTAAATTGTGTTTATACTCTTTAAGTCAAACTAACTTTATTACTGTGTATGGGACTCCACAGTGGTATTTAGTTGACTGAGTTGACTGGGGTGAGAATTTAGAGAAAGTTTTTCTAGAATTGTCTTCTTACACAATGACATTTATAGGCTGAACAGAGAAATAAAATCTTAGCAAATATACTGAGAAGTGGTTCAAAGAAGTGAGGAACTGGCAGAGGGTGTGTGTATTAGGAACTAAGGAAATAAGCTTTCAAGGAGGATGTGACTTTGAATTTAACTGAGTGATTGGTGAAAATGTAGACAAAGAACAGATCCACAATGTGGCAAGTGCGAGCTTGTTATTGACCTTGCATACTGAAGATTTTGGCTAGTGAAGATTCTGGTAGGATGACTATACATGTGTTCACACTCTTTAAGATTATACATTAAGTGCATGCAACCTTTGGAGTACTAAATACAAATTTCAATTTAAAAAATACAAAAAAGGAGACAGTGAGAAATAAGAAGCAAATACATTTGATGGGAGCCACGGTGATTGCTGGGAGCATGAATAGTGGATGATTTAGCAACGCAAGGAGGACACTAAGTCCAAGCACTTGTTTTAATTGACACCACTATGAGTGATAAATTGATTATGCAAGAAAGAGGGAACAATTCCAGGAAATAATTCCAGCATAGGAAAAGAGTGATGACATCGATGTCCTTGAGCAAGGGTTGGTTCTAACCTTAAGCTCTTCAAATTTGCAGCAGGAAGGATGCCAAAGCATTTAATTGCCAATGAAAAGAGGCCTGTAGATATTGTAGTGAGTTAGCTTTTGTCTCTTTCTGTATTCTTACAGAAATAGGAAATGAGAATTCCAGTTGAGGTAAAGTGGGAGTGGAGCCAGTAGTTTGAAGATTTGTAAAAAGAAGAGTAAGGATAAAATGATCATGTTAGAAATTGAAGTTTATTTATGGTGGTGATGTAGCGCAATTTTCTTGTACTCTTGACTATGCCTTTTGGTACCTGAATGCTAATAAAACCAGGTTGTGCATTTATTATAGCCATGATTAAAGTGCTGAGTTATGGATACAGAATAAGAGGCTGGTTGGGTTTAACTAGTATTAAGGTTTTATCAGGAAAACACAAGAGAATTAAAGCACTTGCCAGGGAATGGTTATGCAGATAAGCTGTAAGGCTAAGAGAAATAAGAGCAAGGATGGAAGAAAAATAGGAAGAAGGTGAATTGATTTCAAATTTTTACAAGGTTGAAGAAATTCTGTGGTAGGATGATAGAATTTATAAGCTAGAATTAGAACAAAAGCATATAGGGATTGGGATGGCTGACACTCACATTTAGAGATATTGAAAATAGCTGTCATAAAAGGTAAAAAGTATGACTCTGGACAAAGGTAGGTTTCAGGATGTCACTGGAGGGCAGAGATTGAGTAACTAAACCATGAGAACATGTTACAGAATGTATCATCCATGTGTGTACCAAAGTCTCCGGACTTGGAAGAAGGTAATGATATAAGGTGGCGATGTCTCGGTTACTTTTTTTCTCATTGCTGGACAAGATACTCAACACCTATAATTATGGAAGGAAAGGTTTTCTTTAGATCACAACTTGTAGAGGTTTCAGTCCATACTCATCAGGCTCCAAGGCAGAGTGGCACATGGCAGAGGGCAGCAGTTCATGGTGTTGGAAAACAGCAAGAGCAAAAAGGCAGGAGCAGCAGCAGCAGATGCAGAGAGCAAGCCTCTCTCCCTTCCTTATATTGCGTTCAGGCTATGGGGCGGGTGTAGCACTCACACCCACAATCCCAGCATTGGATCATGAGTTAATCACAACCTCTAGAAGCCTCCCCAATGACTGCATGAGGCTTTTGGAGGACAACTAGACACAAATCATAACAGTGGGATAAAGACATCAATGAAACAAAGTGATGAAGAGGTATTTTTGTGCTTTTTTTATTGATTTCTATAAATCCTTCTATTTCTGAAGTGTATTTTATAATCAGAGTGATGTACCATAAAAGTCAAACTACCAGACACCAAGCTCCCATCCTCCTATTGTTTCCACAGAGAGTGGGAGATATGGACTCATTCTGGTAGCTGTTCATGATCTGCTCTTTCTGGCCTGGCCAGTGTTCTGTTTTAAACACCAGCTTTTCATGGAGATGTAGTGGGGCTCAAAAGCACCAGGAGCATCTGTCCCTGGACCTGGTGCCAGCTGAGACCAGCGGAGCTCCCTACCCAACTGTTCTGATCTCCCCATGAGAACTCGGGACAAGCTGCTTATCGTGTCAAACAGGATGGCACCCCTTCCTTGCTCAGAACTGGTCTCATGGTGACACCTTAGTGCATGTTTCTTGTTACTTCCAGACTAGATTATCTGAGTACATCTGATCACTCTCAGATCCACCCAGAGCTTCTTTAAGTTCTAGTTATATTTGTAAATTATTTTGCAAATTTGTATTTCTCATTTTTAGAAACTAAGATATCCTTAGTTGGTTTCTAAGGTTTTTTCTGGTACAGTA
>NW_004524600.1:20326908-20328017 GCF_000260255.1 Octodon degus
ACAGTGGACATCGGTAGGTGGGGTGCAGCAGTGAAAACCTATGCTAAAATTTGGAATTCAGTTAGTCGGCCAAGTGCGAGAGAAGATAGACTCTGAGATTTGATGGTGTGGTCTCCTGTCACACTCACGGACAGGCTCAATGTGCAGACTTCAGCATGTGGCTTCTGCAGTAGTGGGTTCCCAAGTCCTGTTCTCTTTCTATACTATATATACTTCCCTGGGAATGATTTTCAACATCATTTTATTTTTCATGGATTTTTAAACTAAGAGGCATCTTGCATATTATATTTTATGCACCTTCTAATATTGCATAAAAGAACTGCTCAGTTTTTCCAAGGAATGCAGAGTTTGTTTGCATAAGAGCTCTAGTGAACCCCCACACTCCCACACTCACCTTCTGGGTACAAGTGCCCCCTCTTATCTCCTCCCCTGGCTGGAGTACATCATGTGGCACCCTCTGAGGAAACTCCACAATGCACCATGTTCTTTTGGAAGCTGTCACCTTCTCCATGGACTTTCTCTTTCCTTTGCTTCTAGTAAGGGCTATGGTGGTTTTGCTGAGACAAAATACTTGACACTTAAAGTTAAAGGGGGAGAGATTTGCCTCACAGTTTGTAGAGGTTTCCATAATTGGCTAGTTCAGAGGCAGGGTGGCTTGGCAGAGGGGTGAGCTTTCATGACAGCAGAAGACAGCAAAAGTGACAGGAGACTTTAACCATGTCTTTCTACCCCTTTTATTTTATTCAGACTACTGGGATTAGGATGGTACAAAACCAATCAACAGACTGATTAAGCCCCAACATTCCACACTCTAGTCTGCCACTTCTGAATATGCCCTGTAACTTCATAAAGCTTTTGGAGGCTGGATCTAGAGAAAAACTCTAACAGTGGCAGTAAGGCTAATCTCATTATCATCTTTGATTAGAGGTATACCATAGGTCAAAGACTTTTTTCTTTTTGTATGTTAGGGAAGGGTCGACAGGGTATTCAGGGTCTCACTACTAGAATGGACTTATAGCCATTGCCTGTTTACAGCCTCCCAAGAGCTGGGAGTACAGGTGCACACCACCACACTCAGTCTCAATTGCCCTCTCAGCCTGCTCTGGAGG
>NW_004524600.1:20328428-20347342 GCF_000260255.1 Octodon degus
GGTCCTGCAAGTGCAGGGTTCAATCTCCAGTACCAAAAAAAAAAAAAAAAGAAGGAACATTTACAGAAGAAATGATATTTCTTTAAGGAATGAAAAGAACGTAAGCAGCATTGTTCAAGTGTACTTGGAATACTGTTCTTAATATATGCGCTTGGCCAGATGGTGCGCAGATACCCTGTTCTTTTGATTGCTTTTGTGAAGTGGCTGCTTTTAGGAAGGTTGCCTGCTTTAAGAAAATCTTAATGTTTATCATTTTGAAAACAACGGTACTCTGTTTTGCAGATTTGATCCTCTTTGTACCTTAGTTCTGGAGACTTTGAGCAGATGTGACAAATATGAGAGCTTTGGAATATATAGATTGCCTAATTACAAAATATAATTATACAAAATGCTGCTAAGAGTTATTGGAGTATAAAGGATCCATTCTAACATCATTATTTAAAAACCAGGCAAGGAAGATAATCATGCACATCTCTCTGACTCTTCCTTACCCACTAATACAAGGTAATTAGACACACAGAAATACTTCTGGAATTCTCACATGTGCTTATTATGAAGAGGTTGCCCACATATGATATCTATTTTTTATTTTTTTAAAAAAATATTTTATTTTTTTAATACAGGGCCTCTCTATGAAGTTCTGACTCATAGTGATCCTCCTGTCCCCAGGATTACAGTTATGCATCATTGCAGCTCGTTTCAGGGTGGCACAGTTGTAGAGCTGGCATGGCATGTGGTACCTGGGTTCAAGCCTGGGTCCTTGTGTTTCTGGTCAGGCTCTTAGACTGCCCAGCTAGCTTCCCAGCCCATGATGTCTATTTTCAAATTCTTGTCTTCCCCACATCTGCCGGGCACTATGAACACATCCCAGGGCACTGCTGTCACTTCACCCTGCAAGGGTAGCTCACCCTACAAGGTAGCTCCTTGTACCAGTGGTTACAGTCACTGATGCGTGCAATGCTTGCCAGGCCAAAGCTGTGCCATACTCCGTGCCATGCTAAGGGGCTGTCTTTCTATCTGCCTGAGCCGTTTTTCATGAAGGTCTAGAAAGGTGTGTTGCCTTCTTCAGTATTTGCACATCTTAAAGGATTTTTTTCCCTTTTGTTCTTTTTTTCCCCACAATTTTATTGAAAAACAAATAGCAATGAGACAGTTTCAAATCAAATGGGTAGGACAGTTTCAATAATTACCACATTGAATACATTCTTCTTGTTAATTGCTGTACAAGATGTGGACCTGATATCCTATTTACAAACACCATTAGAACAAATCATTCTATTCATTAACAGAATGTAACTATATATCTATCCCAACCACTGTGAATACACAGATACAAAATGGACATTCATCTGTATACCTTTTTTTGGTTAAGTTCCGTTATTTGAATATTATAGGTGTGTAAACTCAACAAAACATTCCAAAAGAGTCCAGCAGCCCACAATAGTATTGGGTCTTCTGCTTCACTGGCAATGTCAGAAATTGTTGACCTGAGTCCCCCACAGCTCAATATAACAGCATGGCTTTACTTCTTATATTGCGTTTTTATACTTTTCTTCTGGATGTTTGAGATCAAGGTAAAGCAGGACCTATGCAACAAGAGTTGTAGCTTTTGGGTCTGATAAGGTCAGTGAAATCCCCTCAGGATTTATCCTGAGATCCTGTACCTCAGATTGTAGAACCTTTGTGAGTGCAGCCATGTGGATGAGTCACGGCCATTGCTTGGCCAATGTGCTCTCTGTGCTTCAAGGATTTTGAAGACAGCATCCTTTTCATCTTCTCTTTCCTAGTTTTCTCTCACTTCTCTATGATCCAGGTAAGAGCACATAGGGAGGGGAGCTGTGAATCAGGTCAAGTAGTGACATTATATGTTTAGGATCAGCCTTCTTTTTTCTTCAGGTGATGATTCATTTCTATCCCTTGCCTTCTTTCTGGGTTGGAAGAATTCTGTTCTAAATTTTGCTTTGTCACTCATGCTAATGAACATTTCTTGGGACTGGTTCACCCACTTCGGGAGATGTCCAGAATATTTCCAATGTAAACTCAAATTGCAACATTCAGGTCCCTTCATAATGCTGTCAAATATGTTTTCTCTTCCAAATGACAAATTCCTTTGAGGTCAGGCATTATCGTTTATTTTCTTTCATGAACATGGTGTAACTCCTGTTGGCACCAGATGTGCAAGAGGGAAATAAGTAGGTAAGGTGGTTCTTTATTCATACAGGAGAAGATTAGACCTGGTGTATATCTGGGAGGTGTTTTTTAGAATAATTACAGTTTCTCTGATAAAGACTTTTTACTCCTTTTTATGACTCTACTTTTCCTCACACTGCACATCAATGTATTAGGAATGCTTGCAAGCATTATTTTCAAAATATACCCAGACTCTGCCAGCTATTACTACTTCTACCACTCCCATCTAGTCTAAGCCAGGATTCTTTCACTTTACTTATTACAATAACTATCAGACTGACTTTTATCCCACTAAGCCATCTATTTTTAACATTAAAGGCAAAATGATCTGTTAAAAATTTGAGCCGGATAGTGTTACTCCTTACCTTTCATGCTCAATATCTTACATGACTTCCAGGTACTTTCATAACAGAGTCCTTGGAAAGGACTGGGATTGAACTACTTAAACCAATGCTCCTTGACTTCACATGGGGGTTGCCTCCTAAGAAGCCTATGGTAAGCTGAAAATATTGTTAAGTCAGAAATGCACTAAATACACCTAACCCACCAAATATGATAACCTAATAATACAATGCCAGTTTCTTATCCTCATCTGGCGTGGTTGACTGGGAGCTTCACAAGACAATTATTGTACCACATGCTGCTAGCCTGGAAAAGATCAAAACTTTAAATTCCAAGCACAGGTCTTAATTAATATGTCACCTTTCATTGTCATAAAGTTTAAAAAATTGAAGCATTGTCAATTGGAAACTGTCCATACTAGAATAAGAAACTCTAAAAATGAAAAAAAATTGAATAAGAAATTCTCGGAAATAACAACACATTTGTGCTATATTTAAGGAATGCAGGATAATGGAAAATAAGAAGAGCAAAACAAGGCATAGGCCAAGGGTTCTCACTTGGCTGTGTAACAATCATATGGTCTGATTTATTTAATGATGTATTTCTGAGTCTTTGTTTCCTTCCAAAATAAAGTTCTGGCTCCAGATCATCTTTTAGAATTTTTACAGCCATAAAACTTCCAATATATTAAAGCCACATGACTAAACTATGATCATTTGAATGTATTTATAGATTTATTTTCTCTAATATCAGTCACACATTTGCACTAATCAATTTACATTTCCTCATCAGTCCCATTGTCAAGCCCTGTATTCATTGAATAAACAATATTTTAATTTGGGGGCCTTGGGATAGATCTAACACACTCACAAAAGAGAGTCAAACCTCTGGCTTTGGACAATTGACATAATAGCCTGACCAAACAAGCTCACTAGTCTTTTCTTTTTGGCTTTAGTACATTGCTATTTTTACTTGAAAGAATTAAAGACATCATATCATAGCAATTCATAAGTACCCATATTTACAGCCCCAAAACTTAAAGCTAAATCTTGAAAGTGGCCTATATGTCCCTCAACAGATAACTGGACAAAGAAAAATGTTTTGTATACACAAGGAGTACTACTCTGCCATAAAGAAGCATAAACTGGAACCACTTGCAGGAAAATGGATGTACCTTGAGATCCTAATTATAAGTGAAATAACTCAGACACACAAACTTAAATATTGTTTGACTCCTCTTAGATGAGAAACAAGTATAGAACAAAATAAAATCTAATCAGAAACAGGGACATTAATGTTTAGCAAAAGGGAAGGGGACTGATGGAGGGAAGAAGGGAGAGAAGGGAGAAGGGGACAACAAAAAATTCAGATGTGTTCTATGCATGTAACAACTCCCCACAAAAATATAATCACACCAGAAGTAGGTACTAATAAAATGCTTGCTACTTTTAGATGCTTTTCAGAATTATGAGTATCATATCCACAATGATAATTTTAAGGATGATAGTGTTACAGCTACAGTTAATGTCTAACAGTATATGACAGGTATTATTCTAAGCATTTCTGTTCATTTTTATGTATAGAGAAGTAAGGTGACATAAAAAGATTACAGAATCAGAGCTGGGCTTTGAACCTCAGCACTGAAGATTTAGAGTCTGTATTCTTAATCAGTAAGTCAGTTTATGTGTCAAGCTATGATTGTTGTGTTTAAAAGATGTTGTCATTAACCTTAATTTACTTTCAATTTTCTCTTTCTTCTAGAAATTTATGTTATTCAGATTCACTTCAGGAAAATTAACTGAAGTATTTGTATCCCATGAGAAAAGTCTTTCACATTTCTATTATTCTTGATTTTTTTTTGAGTCTTTTTTATTTATCCTCTTGTACTTTCAGCAATGATTCACTAAAGGAGATATTTATCCTCTTTGTCTGTAAAAGAGAAACATATTTAGCTGCCTTTAAGGTTGTATTTTCTAATCATACAATTCCAGCTTGCCTGGTAAATCACAGTTGAGTCTTAGCAGCAGATCCCTTGTGGGACTTCAGCCACCTAAAGACACATTGTTCTCTGCGATGCGCAAGAGCCTCCAGCTTTGTTCTTCCGCCCAGTGTTGGCATTATCCTAGACCTCTGCTCTGTGTCCTCATCATGGAAAACCCTCACAGTAGGTGCATGTCCCACCCTGTTAGGAAGTCTCTGACTACATGTACTGTACTAAGTTTACAGTGTTTATTCATAGATTTGCTAGTTCCTCTTATTGGATTATGACTATGTCTTCTAATTTTTCTGTTATCCAAAATAAACCTTTGATAAAGATAATGAGGTCAATAACCTTCTGTTTCATCCCTCTCCCTAATGTGTCCTGCCCAATCAAGTCATAAGGACAGGGTATGGTTTTCCCATTTCATACTCTTGTTCTTGATTTCCACGTGCTGTTGTATTTATCATCTCTCCCATTCAGTGATCTCACCTACTGGAATACCTATCATTTGTCACTACAGAGGAACCCCATCCCCTGTCCTTATTTTAAAACTTCATCCAAGAAATCACTATGTTTTTTTAGCTCAAAGCCCAACAATCACATTAAGTATACATTAAAGAAACAGTTGGAGTGGAACAATTGCTTTTTTTGGGAGGAAGGTTAATGTTTCATTTTAAAATGAATGAAATGCATGGCCTCTGTACCCTTGCAATTTGATACACAACAGGATTATGTTTCCATACAATTTTTTTTATTAAAAACAAGTTATTTTAGGCTTTAGTTTTCCATAATGAAAAAATAGGAGGAAGTTTTTTGGCTTTCAGACTAAATTGCAGAGGATAAGTACTTTAAGGTAAATGTGAACTTTCAGTGAGGCCTGACATCCCCAAATATAGATCAGAATCTGAAACCCCACCAGAGCCTTCAGAATATTGTCTAATGTGGAGTGATCAGCACAGACAGATGTATAAGCTTGTCTTCTTTTGGCTGAAAAGGGCAGAAAGAAACCACATATAAGCTGATGGTCTGTCCTTGCCTTGAATCAATCTTACTCTAAAGGCAGATTGATAATAAAGTTTTGGGAACAATTACTCTGCTAGAGAAACAGTGAGGTCTGTGTGCTAGGGTTGGAGGCGGGATTTAGTGCAAAGCACTTTGGGAAATCAACATTCTTTGTAAAGCATCAATAGGCATTTTGAGCATCAATATAAGACACAGAAATGTTCAAGGTTTCTATAGTGGTTATAATGGATAATTATTGACCTTTTTAATACTTATACCTCATTCTGTGTTTCAGAGAGCAGACACTGACAACTGAAAGACTCCAGTTTTATGGTCTGTACTTGGCTTCAAGATATTAAGTATATTGAGGAAAAGGGTTTCTGCGAGCTTCTATGTTGATAAGACAGTAATCAATCTCAGTGGTTTTTTTGTTTTGTTTTATTTTTTAGTTTGAGTGTGTTAACAATCGTGTTCACTATAATTCAGTCCATTTTGTCTTTGAGGCTGATAGGAGACGACAAAAATTTATCGTACTGTCTTTCCAGAAGTCCCAGCAAAAGATTTTTTCTTAATTGGCTGTTGATCAGAATCAACTAAGGTGTTGAACAATTCTGGACCTTAGCAGAATTTCTTGGTTACAACTGTGGATCATTTTGTCTTTAAACCTCTAGAGAGTTAGCTTCAGAATCACTAGTATGTGATGCTTGGTTCAGTGTTTTGCCCTCCAGCAACATCCACTAGGCCCAACTCACTTAGAGCATATTTGAAAGAGAAGACAAAATGAAAATTGAACTCAACTGTGTGCCATTCCTTCACTTTAGCCTGGTTCTAATTTTGTTTTTTTGAAATTTTCTTCTTTTCAGAATATTTATTTTAAAGTACAGATCTATCTGAAAGTAGTGGTACTCAATTACTAATAATAAACACTTAAACACTATTGGTGACTTGGCTTGCTTTCTTTTGCTTCTGTTTTCTGCTCAGACTGGTCTATTGACCCGCTCCTTGAAAACATGGCCATATCACAGTTTTCAGATCAATTGAAATGTAGCAGAGGAGGCATTAATCAATCATATCTCAGGCAGCTCTCAGTCTGCAGCTGCTCAGGGCTGACCTATGAAAAGAGACAATGCTTTCTTGCTAATTACCTTAATTGAAGGCTGGTGACTGAGTTGCTATTAAAGTTAGTGTCTTTCTGCAGGTGCATATCTGTCCATATAGTGTAAAGTTAGGGAGGCTTGCAAAATCATATGCTCCTTGGACCCCACCTCCTTCAGTGCTGACGCAGGATACCTGAGAGGGACTGAACAATTTACATGGACTTCTCAATTCACAGTTATTGGAAGTCACCAGTTTTGTGGGGGGTTTTGTTTGTTGAATTTTGTCAATGCTACATAGTGATGATGTAAACATCTTAGTGATCTTGCTAGGGGACACTTACATCACTGCAAAGCTTACCTTGTCCCTCACTGTAACTTGTCCTCTCCAGGCCTGGAAAGAGGAAACCAGTGATCTGCTTTCTGTTATTATACTTTTGCTAAAATTTTGCGCAGAGGAAATCATCCAGAGTGCAGTCTTTTGTGTCTGAGTTTTTCAATTGGCAAACACTTTGGAGGTTCACTCACAGTGTTTTGTACATTTCTACTTTCCTCTTCACTACTGAGTAGTATTCAGTGGAATAGATGTACCCAATTTCCTTATCCACATGCCCAGTGACAGACATTTAGACTGTTTCCAGACCAGATTGTGACTATTCTGAATGGTGCTGCTTCTGTGCACATTCATGTACAAAGCTGGCGTGGGCTTACATGTTTAATTCTCGTAGGGCAGGTGTAGAGGTGAGATTCTCGGTCATAAATGTATGGAATGTTTATCTTTAAAGTAGCTTTATAAAATGCCTATTTTCTAAAGTGGATATACAATTTTTCAATTTTACCAGCAACATACAAGAGTTCCAAATCCTCCACTAAAATAGTATTGTCAGTCTTTTTACTTTTAGCTCTTCTAGTGGGTGTACAGTGGCATCACTTTGTGTTTTTAATTTGCATTTTACTAAATGACTTGTAACATTAAAGATTTTATTACTTATATGCCATTTTAATATCTTTTTGATGAAATATCTTGTAAACATTTTTCCATTTGCTTTTGTTTGCCTTCTTGTGTGAGAGATATGAAGTTATTTATAATATTCGAACAGAATTCATATATATATATATATATACATGAGATATGATTGAAACTGTAGTGAAACTGTTTAAACTTTTACAAAAATGTATTAGAGTAAAAGTCATACATCCTGCACACAATATCCCTACTACCTTTGAGGGTGTATCCTATTTTTCTTACCACATTCTGAAGCAGTTCTGGAAGTCTTCTTTTATGAATATGTTTAGGTGAACTGTTATGGCTGCTTCAAAGGCCTGAACTGATTCAAAAAATTCATTTTTCATGGTTACTTTGACACTGTGGAAGAGCCAGGAATCACCCCATGCAAGATCCAGTGAATGTGATGGATGGAGACACACTGTAAAGTTTTCACAGGTCTGCTTCCCACGGAAGGGCATAGGCAGCTGCACTTACTGTACTTTTTACTGGACTTCTTAAATACAATGACTTCCAGAACTGCTTCGGAAAGTGGTAAGAATCACAGGATAAGTGTGTTGGGATGGAGGAGGAGTATTTTTCAGTATTGTATGTTTAAATAATTTTTGTATTAGTACATATTCGCAGTACATAGTGATTACGCTCATTGTAGGACTTTGATGGGTGTATCTTACACACCTCAAATCTTTTCTTCCAATTCTGCTTTACTCCTCTTTTGCCAATATCAGATTCATTAACCATAAGTCTTTATAAAGTTAATTATCATGTATACAGGTTAATACCCAAAACCTTGTAAAACACATAAGAGTGATATTAAATATAGACTTTTAGATACGTTATTCATGCTGGATTATAAAGCCTTTTTCTTTTCTTTTTTCCTTTATTTGTTGTTTATATTGCATCTTATTTATATAGTGAGTTTTTCATATAAATGAAATGATGCACTATTTAAGTTTGTGTTTGATTTACTTCCCTTAACATTATGGTCCCAAGGAAGTATTTATTTTCCAAAAAATGACTCAAGTTTATTCTTTCTGGGTCCAGGGGTATCGCTCAGTAAATAAGCACTTGCCTGGTAAGTACAGGGTCCTGAGTTCAATCCCCAATACTGAAAAAAAAAAAAAAGAAAAATTTATCCTTCCTTACAGCAGGAGAGTATTCCATTGTATGTAAATACCACAATTACTTTTTTATTTTATGAATAACCCCAGAAAATTTCATAATCAAAATAATGAGAATAATAACAGATATCACTCTGTATGCTGTCATCTTCAAACTACTAGGAGTATAAGACATAGGCCAAAAAGAAATTTTATAATTTTTGTTCTTATATTAAATATATGATTCAGTTTGACTAAAGTTTTGGGATGTGGATGACATTTTTGTTCATATCCATCGCTCCAGAACATTTCACTGAAATGACTATTGTTTCCTTATCAAAATAACTTCTTATGTTGAAAACAGTGGAATAATTTTGTTTGAGACAGGGTCTGGCTCTGTAGACTAGGCTGGCCTTTAATGTACTATGTCAAACTTGAGGCCAGTCTTAGGCCTCAGCTTCCCAAGTGCTGGGATCCTGGGCATGTACCAGCACACGCAGCTTGGAAGCAGCTGAATGCTCACCTGAGCTTTTCCCAGGTTTCCCCTCCCTGCTGTGCGACCTGGAGACCACACGAGTCACGTGGACAACCTGGTGGTTCTTTTGGTTCCAATTTTCTGAGAAATCATATGTGTAGTTATTTTTCTTAAAGTGACAAATATGTGTGTAATTTTCTATCTTCTTTCCTTATTTTACATTGTTTTAATTTTCCCGAATTCCATTTTATATCTATTTTTCACTTACTCGCTATGATCTGTTGTTTTATGAGTAGTTGATCTAGGGTTTAAATTACACTTTTAAATTATTATTGTCCTCTTTGAGAATATGATACAACCTCAGATTGAATAGGAATTTTATAGCAGTATGTGTCCATTTATCTTTCCTGATCTTTGATTTTATCATCTATATCATTTCTATATTAAAAATTCAAACTACATTGTTAATATTTTGCTTATATGTTTAATTATCTATTTAAAGTTTTAAAAATGTATTTGGTACAGGGTCGGACCATTCAGTTTGGACTTGTAGTGATCCTTCTGTTTTCAGCCTCCCAAGCGCTGGGATTACAGGCATGTGCCACCATGTCCAGACTCGCTGGCTGGCTCAGGGCGCCTGGAGGTGGGCCTGGCATGGCATGTGGTGCCAGGGATCAAACCACAGAAGTCATTTAACATATATGAGATATGATTGACATTATAGTGAAACTGTTTAAACTTTTACAAAAATGTATTAGAGTACAAGACACAGTGTCACACATCCTGCACACAATATCCCGGCTACCTTTGAGCATGTATCCTATTTTTCTTATCACATGCTGAAGCAGTTCTAGAAGTCTTATTTTATGAATATTTTTAGGTGAACTCTTAGGGCTGCTTCAAAGACCTGTGGCACTGAGATAGTGATTGCGACAGTGGACTGGTGATGCATGCTTGTAATCCCAGTGCTTGAGAGACTGAAAACAGAAGGATCACTATGAATGAGTCTGACCTACATAGTGAGACCCTGTAAACCCTGTAGACCCTGTACTAAATACATTAAAAAAAGTTTAGTCTTTATCCGAGATCCTTAGAAATGAGCTTGTAATCTGTATGTTTTTAAAACAATACCAAACTTAGATAAAAAATATGATATTCCATTTGTGCTTGCCTAAGCAGGTGCTTAGTCTGCTGAGCTATCTCGCTGGCCCTATTTTAAAAATTTAAATGAGGAAAATTAGCTCCTCTAGTTATTAATATAATTAGTATTATTATTTTCTTGGTGTAGATTCATATTTTCTTCTAGATTATTTTCTTTTTGCCTGAAGAATTTTCTTTAACACTGCTCATGGAGCCAGTCTATTGAGACAAATTCTCTCCATGGTTTCATTTGCAATTTAAAAAATTTTCTTTTAATTAAAAAATTCCTTGCTTTCAAATTTTATGTTGATATTGTATTAGTCTCTCAATATTTCAAACACATTACATGATTCTTTTACTCTTATAGTTTCTGATGATAAATTTGATGTAATTCTCTTTCTTTTTTAAATGTATTTGATTGTTGTAGGTTCTCACTACACAGCTGGGACTCATAGTGATCTTCCTGCTTTCAGCCTCCCCAGTGCTGGGATTACAGGCATGCGCCACTATGCCAGGACTTGGTGGCTGGCTCAGCCCACCCTCGAGGTAGGGCTGGCACCTCAGTTGGTGCTGGGGGCCAAATTGTAGTCCCTGCACTTGCGTGAGCTTGCCTAAGCAGACATTTCAGCCTGCTGAACTATCTCGAACTGTGTCTCCAGCCCTTGATATAATTCTTACCTTTGTCCTTATAAAGTACTTACTATGTATGATTGGTTTTCACTCTCATAGTTTCTGATGATAAATTTGCTATAATTCTTATAAGATATATTATTTATTATCTGATTTTTTTTTCAGTACCAGGGATTGAACTCAGGACCCTACACTTGCCAGGCAAGCGTTTATTCTACTGAGCTATTTCCCCAGACCCCTGATTGGTTTTAAGTATATTTCCTATTCAGTAATTTGATTATGATAGATTTTATCTGATTTTGCTTTTACTAATGTGATAGGAGTCTTTTGATCTTTTTAGATAAGGGAAGGCATAGAATTTTAAAATCAAATTTGGAAAATCGTTGGTCATTATTTCCTCAAATTTTATTTCTAACTTTAAAAATACATATTTTTTCTATCTGTATCTTCAATTAAATGTGCATTTGATTGCTTGATATTTCTATACAGGGAAATTGTGTTTTCTTGCAAATTAAATCTACTATTAAGATTTTTCATTTTGGTTATTGCACTTTTCAATTAAAGTATTTCCTTTTTGTTCTTCTTTCCTAGAATTTCTATCTCTTAATTCATATTTTCTATTTGCTTAGAAATTGTCACCATATCATTTTGTACTTCTTTAGTACTTATGTAAATACTTTGGAGTCTTTGTGAAGCAGACATCTAGTCCACATCACAATTATTCTTACATTTTTTTTCTAATGTGTGAGTCGCAGTTTTCTCTTCCTTTGAATATCTTGCCAGTTTTTGTCCTCTGAGATACTCCTTCAGCATTTTAGTTCTAGTCAATAACAGATGTGTTCACATATTTCAAGAGTTTAGGGCTGGCCAGATAACTCAGCGGACTAACGTGCCTGCTTAGGTAGATCGCAGCAGCTGGGGTTCAGTCCCCGGCCTACCTGGCCAGCCCCACCCCCGGGTTGCTGAGACAGTGATTGAGACAGGGGAGTAGTGGTGCATGCTTGTAATCCCAGCAATCTGAAGGCTGAAACAGAAGGATCACTATGAGTCTGACCTACATAGTGAGACCCTGTAAAACCCTGAGAACCCTGTACTAAATACATTAAAAAAAAGTTTAGTCTTTATCTGAGATCCTTAGAAATGACCTTGTAATCTGTATGTTTTTAAAACATTACCAAACTTTGATAAAAAAGTGTGATATTCCATTTTAGTCATTTTTACACATTTCTTTCTAGTAGTAATTTTACCCTAGCACAGATGTACTCCCTATAGATTGTCCCCCAAATGTCACCTAAAATGTAGATAAGGATTTTCCCCCAAAAATATAAATACAACTTCAGGGACTTGTAGAAACACTGTAAAATACCTAGTCAGTATCTCATCAAGAGCTCCTGGATTTTAAATATTTTTCTAATAAAAATATTCAAAACATATGTTTTTCCTTTTTTTAATCAAATATATAGCACCATGAATACTTATTAACATTCTCTGTGGAGATTTCAGATCTAGATAAGGCACAAGGAAGCTAGAATGGCAAAAATGGTCTCAGGGCGACTGCCCTTCATGTTTGCTAAAGACAAATACACATTATTAAGTTCATGTAATGATTTTGATTGCTAAAATTTACTTTGTCATAAAATCATTTGATGAAGCTTGTAACTTTGAAAGCCTAACAAAGAATTTGCTACTCATGTTTCTTTCAGGTTATTAAATTAGGGATGTTTATAAACACTTAGATCCCTAAGGCTTTCTGTGAAAAGAGGAAGGTATTTTCTGAACCTCCAGTTCTGTATAAAAAAGGCTCTGAGATGCAGATAGTTTTCCCCTAAGTTTTTGTTGTGTGTCCAGATTCACTTAGGGCGCTGGTCCTACCTGTCAGGTTCCTGCTCACGGTTTGCTGGAGCCACAGGTTTCATATGAGCCCTGTTGGGGGGTAACTCATGTAGCTTTGGTAACCTAATTCCACAAGTGCTGTACGGCTCTTTGCTCCTGTGGTACTTTTCAGAGGAAGTCCCTGGCCCCACCAGCTCATGGGGGAGCGGCCTGCACCAAGGGAGCAGGTGCCAGCAGGCAGGTTTCCCTCTGCAGATGTCCTTCACAGTAGCATGAACAGGACCACAGTACTTAACCTTGCAGTGCACTTTTACTGGATAAATGAGTTTAGGTTTTAGACATTTTATGGTTTGGTCATTTTATGTGTTTAGGTCATGCTAATGGACTTAAAAGCGAAATCAGGAAAACTTTATATGACACCTTTGGAGGAAGTGTGTATGCTCTACAAGTGCAGATATATTTCCTAGAATTTTTCCAGACTTGTAGTAGATTCTTATTAAAACTTTTGCTTTCTCTAACAGCCATCAAATTTAAAAGTTTCAGCAAGGCCTGTTACCATTTATTCAAACCTACATGGGAGGATGTTATACTATCTGTAGGATCTTGAGCAGCAGCATTTTACTTTGTGGAAACTGCTTTGACTTTCTAGAGTTTCCTCTGAAATTGCAAATAGTTAAGACCACAATAGTAAAATACATCTAAGTATCAATGCAAAAATCCATCATGTAAATCCAAAATATGCTCTTCTGGATAACACTGAAGTTTTTCTTTGTAAGTCAATAATTGGAGATGTCTATGTTAAAGAAGATAATATATGAGTGGTGTCCTTTTGGAAGCTAAAGAATGCCTAAGGCCTTTCCTATAGATGGCATGGTATACATTAGTTTTTTTCCACTGGGATCAAACTCAGGACCTTGAGCTTGCCAGGAAGGCCCTTAAGCCACTGAGCTATTCCCTGGCCCCTAGATTTTTAAAAATACATTGGTCACATTTCTCAAATGATACTGTAACTCTGGATATAAACTTATAAAATAGCACTGTTGCATTTTTAAAAAGGTAATAATGTCTAAGTAGCACCTATCGCTTCAGTTATTTTGGTGACTTAAGGATACAATGTAAGTGTAAGGTGAAAGTGTTTGCCAAGCTCTTTGTGGACTCCCTAGACCCATGTAACAGTGCCTGACACTTAGTATTCAATGCATACCGGATGTCAAAATGTCCAAGTAAGCATCCAACACACAATAAGTGCTCAAAAAATGTTGACAAGTGTGATTATATATTCAACAGGAAAGCAGATTTTTGTAGGCGTCAGCAAAAGTTCTTTAGCTGGAAAGAGTCAAGCAGAAGTAACAGAACCATTTGTCAGAAACAGGAATGGATTAATATAGGAGGTGATTTATTGATTCTCATGACCTTAAGCCATAAAATTTAATTGTTCTTTCAGAACTGATGAATTAATAGGCCTACTTCTGTCGAAGGACTGAAGAACATAACTACAATTTGAATATCCCCGCATGGGCTTCTCAGGATGAAGACAGACTCAGATCTTGAAGCTTGACCTCTGTAATTTTGCTTTGCTTCACTTGGTTCTGCCTCCGGTGGAATCAGTAGCTCAAAATTCTTTTTTAAAAACCACGCATTTCCAGGCTAGCCAGATAGTTCAGCAGACTAAAGCACCTGTTTAGGCAGATGCAGGGGCTGGGGTTCAATCCCTGAATGCTGTGCCGGCCCCGCCCCCAAGGCGCCCTGAGACAGCCATTGAGACTGGGTCCCAGCACCTGGGAAGCTGAAAACAGGAGGATCACTATGAGTCTGATCTATGTGGTGAGACCCTGTACACCCTGTATTAAATACAAAAAGGAAAAAAAAGTACTTTCCTTCAAGATAAACTAAATATTGAAGTTCATTCAGAGTTTCTAAGCAACAATGGCATTATACTACTGTATATCAAAGTAGTTGATTGATTCAGTAAACTCTTAGAAGATATGATTAAACGTTTAAACTATTATTTATCTAAATTACCAAAAAATTCTATCAGAGGATTATCTAACAGAATAGTTTTGAATAGCAGAATAGAAATAGTGAGATTTTAAGCCCAGCTTCACCACTGGTGCTAACAAAGTTTGAGTAAGTTATTTATGCTTCCTATAACATAGTGCCAGCTTAGCATGTACCATGTTCTAGCTCTTGCAACCTACATGAATATAATGGAATTTAAGTGCTTAAGGGAACATGTCACTAGACCAATGCATATTATTATAAGTTTTAGTCTTGTACTAATGGATAGATTCAGATTGAAGCTTGTTCTGTAAGCATTAAGCTGTTGACCTCAAATCTGTGCTGTTTTTTTTTTTATTTTAAAAAAACTGATCACTAAGAAAAGCAGCAGCCAAAGAGCATACTGTACATTGACCTTTAGATGGCTGTTTGGATATGTGCTTTCCTCCCTTTGACCTTGTGGAGTAATGAGAACTGGCACCTAATCCCAGAGTAACTTTCTCTGACAACCCTCAGAAGGTTAGAATAGAATAGACTAAAATTTAACTCTCTTCATTTTTCTTTTCTGTTTAATATGTTCTGAAAATTTTAAAGGTCACATTTTACCTTTTTACTCTATAATACTACTAATGAATACTATTGAATATGCATTTTAAGTATTTGACTTTGATTTTTCTGTGTAGCTCAATGTATATATTTCTTCCTATTTTTTATGTATTTAGTACAGGGTCTACAGGGTCTCAGTATACAGATTGGACTCATAATGATCCTCCTGTTTTCAACCTTCCAAGTGTTGGGATTACAGGTGTGCACCACCATGCCCAATCTCAATCACTGTCTCAACATGCCCCTGGGGCGTGGCTGGCACAGTAAACTGGAGATCTAATCCCAGTCCCTGCATCTGCCTAAACAAGTGCTTTAATCTGCTGAGCTATCTGGCCAGTCTTCTTCCCATATTTAATATTCTTAGATTTCTAGTATTCAGTTTTACACTTTTTATGTCATTAAAATCCAGCATTGATGCATTTGTAACTATTTTAAACTGGATAGATTATGAGTGATATTTTGAAAAATGAATTCCATTCTTTTCTCAATTATCATTATTTATATTTCATCTCTTCAGTCACTGAATTTACTTCACTGCTCTTTGATAAATTATTTAAATAGTTACTTGGCCATTTTTTGCCCCTGCCTTGTAAATGTGTTTTAGACAGAATTGCAGCTGCCGACCCAGCACCCAGTTTCTCTTAGTGTTAGCATCTTTTATTCATATGTTTCATTTGTTAGAATTAGCAATCAATATTGATATTTTATTGTTAATGAAATTCTATATAAGTTTTTTATTCAGATTTTCTTAGTACATTTTCTGTTCTGGGATACCTTATTACACGAACTTGTTCTATCTCATTAGATTCATCTTACTGTAACAGATTCCTCAGGCACATTGGTTTTGACAACCTTAACAGTTCTGAGAAGTTTAGACATTTTGTAAAACACTCCCTTAACTAGAACTTGTCTGAGATGGTTTTCTCATGGTTAAAATGACAATATCTATTTTGTGAATTAAGACTACAGAGGGAAAATGTCCTTCTCATCAGTCAGATCAACATCTTTTATTACTGTTGATAAATATGAACCTTCAATACCTTCTTTTTCTATTTTTTCTTAAAGATCAGTTTGCTCACGTGAAGACTCACTCAAATACCAAACGTCTTTGCAGATGTACTGCATTCGTGATTGAGATCATGTGCTCTCAACCTTGTTCCCTACTATTTCATTACATTTGCCATGCACTGGTATTGGTGAGGATGAGTCTAGCAACCACCATCCCTGTGGTGAACTCAGTGCCATTAGTCCACAGAAGAATTGGTGGGTGATAGTTGGGGTGTGGAGCAAAAATTTAGTGCCTTGGAAGAGAGTCCTGTAAAAAATAAACAATGGTGAGATTCTACATATGTTGACTCTTAATCCTGGAAGTAATCCCTGTTCTGATATGGAGTAGACTACCAGACTACAAACTACTAGAGAATCCTAATATACAGATGGAAAGAAGGGCACATATCAAAGAAAAACAGCCAACACTATCATTCAGCAATGTGTTCTCTACCCTAACACCTGAGAGTTCAACCTGAGAGTACAGCAGCATGACTAATTTCAGATCCCACATGGGGGGGGCTTGATGGAACTTTCTGGAACACAATTTTGTAGTTTCAGCTGCCCACTTTGGGGAGGAATGGACTGGTACTGGTAGTATCAAAGACTGAACACTCTGCTCATTCTTTCGTTATCAGAGGAAACAAAACAAAGTGATCTTTGCTTAAGCTGTACAGAATCAGACTATGTCTAGAATTAGAACTTAGAGCCCTCAAGTGTTCTATTCTTTATTAATTTTTACCTTACCAGAGCTTTTGAAAAAATCTTCATAAAACATTTATATTTTCTGTCACTCCTTGATCTTTTAATCATATTCATTTTCTACAGATGTCAATCATATATGTGTATATCCTTTACAGACAAGGCCAGTTAGATCTTAAGAGTTCTTAAGAGTATATTGTGTATATTGGTAACTGATGAAACATATTTCTACCCATTCCATTTAAGGAAGCACTAATAATCTCTTCTGTTTCTGTCTTAAATAAGATTTGCAGCTTTTATCATTTTCACTCTATAAATCAAAATAGACTGTAGTAATCAAATGTCATGAACTTACGCTTTATTAAAATTGGTTTTCTTCAGAGGATTTTTATTACTTTCTCATGGTTTATCCTTTCCAACCCATAGTCTAATTGTTCTTTTAACACACTGTTCTTCAGGTTTAAAATGTGACCTGCAACAAAATTGAGTACCGAATAAGAACTCACTTTCAATTAATATTTTAGAAAAGAAACACTTCTGGTTAACTCTAGGTATAGTGGCAGAAGATAAGGTCTTAGTTCAACCAGAAATAACCTTGCTTGTCACCATAACAAAATACTGGAAGCTGAGTCATTTATGAAGAAAGGAGTTGATTAAGCCCATTGTTCTAGCTGTATGAATATCCCACTTTCTATCTGCTCAACTTCTGCTGAGACCTCATTCTGTGTTACTTCATGGTGAAGAAAAGGGTAAGAGGATGTGTGAAGAAGGAGTCTGTGAGAGATGATATGCCAGGCTCACTTTAGAAAGACCTAATATCAGAATTCATCCAATCTCAAAGAATAGTCCTTTAGAGACATAAATCCATTCATGAGGGCGGTTTTCTCACAATTTTCAACATCTCTTAAGGCCCCAAACAACTCTCAATCTTAGTATCTTGGGAAGCGAGCTTCAACATGAGTTTTGGTGGGAAACAAATCATATTCAAATCAATACAAATTGCAATGTTCTAACAGCCTTAAAACCTATAGGATTATAAAGTCTGTAATTATTAGATAACTTCTCCTGAGAAGCATGTAAGCCAAGAAAGGGATGGCACTGTTGTCGCTGACCATCAGCCAAGGATAATTTGCAATAGCACACCTCAGGGATGCAAATAGATGTGTGGCACACATGCATAACAAATGCAGTTCGTCACGAGGTAGCAGTGAATATAGAATGAGCACATAAGGAGACCAGGAAACTTGAAATGTTCACACATAACTTGCCACCTCTTAAAAAAAACCAAAACAAAGCAAAAGATCCACAAACTCTCCAGAGAGTAATGGTGAGAAATGAAGTGTTAGAGGCACTGAATAATGAAGGCTTTGTGATAACGTTGCTTCACTAAACAAAATATGTCTTATGTCATCATCTTCACATATGAACATATCCAAGATTATGAAGAAAGCCCAAAATAACTTTCAGTTTTCAAGTGAGAAAAGATGAAAAAAAGGAGATGTATATTCTTAACTCATCACTATGTTGAGCAGACAAAGTTCACTCTGCCATGATTACTGTTGGATCCTCAGGCTAGCTTTAGCACTGCACTACAAAGTCATTGCTGAGTGACTTGAGATGGAAGAGTTTCAGCAAAGAACTGGATGAGGGTAGAGTGTTGGAAATGTATAGGTTGCTTAAGAATATCATTATAATCGAGGCTGTC
This sequence comes from Octodon degus, assembly GCF_000260255.1. Taxonomy (NCBI): domain Eukaryota; kingdom Metazoa; phylum Chordata; class Mammalia; order Rodentia; family Octodontidae; genus Octodon; species Octodon degus. Next base: position 20,347,280 of record NW_004524600.1, read on the forward strand.
AATTTTCTCTTTCTTTCTTTCTTTCTTTCTTTCTTTCTTTCTTTCTTTCTTTCTTTCTTTCTT